>NC_067145.1:16529851-16866279 GCF_903995435.1 Acomys russatus | reverse complement strand
TGGTGTTATTTTGGTTTTAGAAGGTTTTGCTACATGCGTTTTCAAAATGCTTCTCTAAAGCAGGAAACATTATATTCTAATTTTTTACCCCTAATCTCATTTATTATAAAGTCAAAACAAAAGGGCATAAAATGAATATAAAATTTCCAATTTTTCTGAGCTTCTTTGGGAATTAGTCTCAAAGTTTTAAAGGAATATTTGGAATGCCTAGGTTTATAACATTGATTATTTTATCTACCAGTTTAATTAAACTATTAAATTTTACTCAGTGTAGTTGCTGAACCAAGTAAAAATGTTCTGTCCCATTAGCTATCCTCTGCATACCTGGCTCGGCAGAAAGCATAGCTAATGTGCTCATGCAGAGAAGACAAAGTAAGACCCAGCACTGATTTCTGTGCTGCCTGAAATACTTAATGAGAAATGTGGCTTGAAAGCAGAAAAGATTTATTTTCCTTGGGGTTTCAAAAGTCTATGTCTATAGACATTTTGTTTTCTATTCCTTTGGTTGCTTGGTTGGTTTGTTCTAGTCCAATGTCAAGTCAATAAATCACGATGGGAGTTTGTGGTAGACAGAAATGGAGGGTAGGAGGCAAGAAGAGAGTGAGGTGGACACTAGTCTTCAAGACTTGTTCAGAATTACCTACTCTTCCCCCCTTCTAAAGTTTCCACTTTCTTCCTTACAGGCACTAGGGTGAGTCCCTGCAAAGTTAACTCTTAAAGTACATTCCAGATACAGCATATCTAGATACAATACTTCTCACCCATCAAATGATTGATCAGTTAAAAAGAGTTGGAGTGTAGTCTTCCACCAATTATTTTTAAAATAAATTTGTTCTTTGACAATTTTATATGTTCATAAAACTCTTAACTGACTAATCCTATCTCTGACCTTCCCTTATGCTGCCACTAACCCTGTCCACCATCTGCTCACTGTTTTGTTTTATGATACTGAGATTAACCAAGGCCATCTCTGTGACCGGAGGTTTGTAGCTATCCACTGGAGTCTAGTGAGCTCGGCAGTTGTTGACACCACAGCCACATTCCCTGCCCTTCTCTAAAAAAGTCTAGACTTAGGGAAAATGCCCATAGAAGAATGATGGTTAACAGCCAGTACTACAGGGGCACAGGGCAGGAAGCCACAGCTGCTGTGATTTTTGTGACTTCGGTAGCTGTTTTGCCCATCTCCAGATTTTACAGGGCTCCAACAGGAGCTCACAAGTGTGTTACATTCAGGCCTTGCCAGGAAAGCGTTTTACCCTCTTCATATTCTACTTGTGTCAGGCTTAAGATGTGGACATTTCAACTTGCCTCATACTACAGGTAAAATTGTATTTATCTACCCAGAAATCAAAATATTAATTTTAGATTTCCTTTATTTGTTCTTAAATTTTAATTAAACTGTAATTCTCTCCCCCACCAACTTTTCCTTTATTTCATTCCCCTAATCCCTCACAATTTCATGAGTTCTTATTTTTTGTTGTTTAATTTTTAAGTGTGTGTGTGTGGGGGGGGGTGTTACATAAGGTTTGGTTAATATATGTGTATAAATACAACCTCTTGAGTCCTGTCAATGATTGTCTCTAGTTCTTTGACTAGGGTGGAATTCCAATTTCCCAGGTAGCATTATTTGTAGTGTTGTCTGCTATTAATTAATTTAAGTACTGGGTTGGATACATCCATACCATACTGCATACATGGAACTTACAGGACACATTGTGCAATTCGTTTCTACTTTGTTTCTTTCTTTCCACTATGTTGGTCACTGAGATCAAATTTTAGTGTGATAAGCTGGGTAGCATATGCCTCTAAGCACTAAGCAATCATACAGTTACCAAAATATCCATATTTTTGAGAAACATGAAAAAATTGCTGTCTTTGTATAATGAGTTAATTAACCAGAATTTTAGTAAAATATTGCAAATATTTTCTGCTATTATGAAATTCAAACCTTGGGGAACAACAGTTTTAACTATGTGATATCCAAATTTTCTCTCTATAGTAGTAAAAAATTTAAATATCTAATATTCATATTAAATTTTTAATATGAAATCATACTATAATAGATTGGATTGGCAACTTTTCACTAGAATGCTCTTTTATGAAAGATTTAAAAAATAAATATCACCAAACATGAGGGTTTTACATAAATGAAAATGAGTTTTTCCTAACAACCACCACTCTCTAACATCTTGAGCCTTATGCTCTAGTCACCTGAAGGATATAGTCTTTTATAACATAATTATGAAAAGGTAAATAATAGCTTTATCCAATTCTACAGCTCACTTCATATGACTATACAGACCTCATACCATCTGATAAATTATAAAAAGATGTTCTGTATATAATTGACAGATGGAATTACTCACCTAGTTTTTATTATAGCACCATTGTTTTAATAATTGTATTTTATTAATCCCTCATTGTGCTGGTGAATTTTATGTCAACTGACATAATCTACAGTCACTTGAGAAGACAGAACCTCAAATGGGTTAATGTCCCCATCTGATTGGTGTGAAGACAATCTTGTGGGGCATTTTATTTCAACAATGCAGGAGGATCATACTCATTGTATTTGGTGCCACTCCTGGCCTGATATTCCTAGGTACTGTAATAAACAAACATCAGGTTGAGCAAGTCAGGAGGAACAGAAACAATTAAGTACCATCTTCCATGGACTCTGCTTCATCTTCTGTCCTTGATTCCTGCTTGAGATTTTGCCATGAATTCTTTGGATGATGTAGAACAAGATGTAATAAGAAAGCCATTTCCTTTCTAAGTTCCGTTTGATCATGTTGTTTTATAAATTCCTTTTAAAATTATTTTCATAATGTATTATTATTTGTATTATTACACATATGTACAAAAACTACCTACAGCAAGAAGAACCATGACACAACCAGGAATTATATAAATGCTACATTCATAGTGTTTTCACTATTTTGTATTTGACAGCCTTGAAGAAAACGTTGTTCCTATCTTGGTGACTCTAAAATTCTGAATGTAAACCAATATCTGTCATATCTCATCTCTATCAACTTAAAAGATCAATCTAGTCCTAAAAAACATCTTAACCCCTAAAATACTAAGCTTAATTGTAAAACTAAACGATCTAGTCTTCCACCCCATCAGAGACTTGAGAAGGAATAAAATTAATTACCTGAGTAGACAGGAAGTGCAGGTCAGCAGCTTCCAAGATGAGAAAATTACAGAGACCGTTTGCTGCCTGAACAGTCACCCAAACTCTCTTTATGTTGGAGCATCATCTTCAACCATAACGGATTTCCCTTTGCTTCTTAAGCTGAAATATACCCTTCCGTGCTTCAGTTACTTTTGTCATGGAAACATTTTCCATTCTTTATTTCCCTTTTGTTAGGTTTGGCTAGGTGGCTCAGACTGATGTGGTCCCAGTAATGTAGGGTAGCACAGGCTGGCCTCAAACTTGTACTCATCCTGACTCAGTCTGTCTTCCTGTGTTCTGAGAATACAAAGGTGCACCTCATTGCTTGGCTATGTACTCTGTACTTGTAGAGATGAACAATGGCAATGTCCTTCTCCCTGAGTATTATTCAGATTAGCAGGAAATACATGACTTAAAATCTGTAGAAACCACCACTCTTAAGTTTTTGTGATGAAATTATTTGGTGTTGGAGCAATTTGACCTTTAATTAGCGACTGCTGACATGTTTATAACTGCTCTTGTTGGCTTGAGCATAAGGTTGTGAGTTTATTACCAGACTATTATACCCCTATGTTTATATCAGCCATCTTGAATATTTGACAAACCTATGGAGAAAAATATACAAAGATATAGCCCCCAAACTGTTGCCTTAGCCAAGGATAATTGGCATAGCTAGTAGCATACTTTTTGCTATCACAAACTTTGATGACCTTTATGTGGCCTTGCTCCCATTTCTAACTTGGATAGGCCATATATATTTCCTGATGAGCTAGTGTAGTAACTCCTATGACTACTGCCAAGAGGCAAGCGTACTATTTGTCTACTATGGGAGCCTCAGACTCTGCACTTGGTGCCAAAGTGAAATGATTGTGATTATTCTATAACATGTTTTCAGTGTTCAAAACAAACAGCTCTGGTGACACACAAAAGCAGCTGAATGAACAAGTTAGGAAAGCAATAAGCTAGGCTATAGCTTGACATTTTAAGGGAAAGGGGGAAGCAGTTCTAGAGACATAACTCACTTGATCATCCTGTCCCAATTGATAGGTGCTCATATTGAATGATCCTGGATATGTTTGGCTCATAATTGCATAGCATTCTGGCATATGCCATGAGTAATAGGTAACTGTAAAGGCTCAAGTTCCTACTCAACCTTCCAAGGACAAGTATAGAAAAGGCAAACTGTGTCCCCTAAGTTGTGAAAAAACAGCTAAATATTGCTGAGAATAGATGAGACAGTAGGCTAGAGACAAAGACAGGAAGATACACAGAGAAGGAGAGGGAAAGGGAGAGAGCACTAAAAACTGGTCAATGGTATAAGGAGTCAGAACATTAGAGCCTGAAAGCCCTGGTCACCTGAATAGTTTCAGAGAGCTGTTAACAGGACAAAGTACCAAGGGAAAAATGAAAATCTCAGCCCTCATGAGAGCTGAAGCATTGCAGTGAATGGCCAAGAACCCCGACACATGCTTATATCAGTTACCTGTATATATGAACTTTACAAATAAGGGGTATTATCTATTATAACAATAGAGATCATCACCTACTGTAACCATAATGTGCATCACCTACTGCAACAATAAGCTGTATTGGTTTACAGAAGATGGCTTCACCCAGAGCACATGATATCTGTGTAGCAGGAACTCAGTGATTGAAAAGCAAGCAAGTGGCCATGCTGCTGACTCCAAAACACCAGATATTTTTTAAATTTTTAAAATTTTTTATTAATTTGTTCTTGTTACATCTCAATGGTTAACCCATCCCTTGTATCCTCCCATTTTTCCCTCCCTCCCATTTTCCCCTTATTTCCCTCCCCTATGACTGTTCCTGAGGGGGATTTCCTCCCCCTGTATATGCTCATAGGGTACCAAGTCTCTTCTTGGTAACCTGCTATCCTTCCTCTGAGTGCCACCAGGTACAGGCAGTAAACTTTAAACCCCTACCCAGATCTAGCCAATGGGCAGAACATTCTCCACAGTTGAGTGGAGAGTGGGGTCTGACTTTCACAAAACACCAGGTTTTGTCAGAGTTTCTGCAGCAAGATGAGGGACGCTGCCTGCCAGGCATGCAGAGTTCCAGCCTCCCCCCCCCCACTTCCTCCACCACATACACCAATCCTGCTTTGCCAAGGATGGCTCCAGATTCTAGAAATGCTCCAATCTAGTCTATGGCCTATGGCTCTACTAGCCTTCCTGAGGAGAACTGCCTGATCTCAGTATCATTCAAGTTAACACGCCTACCCCAACCTCCTGCAGGCAGGTCCCTAACTAGAACACAGGCATCAAAGTGGAGCTGCAGGCTATTTGGTAAGATCCAGCCTTCAGTCTTTGACTCAGGTCTCCTACCACATGCCCAAGAAGTTCACTGGGCACCAGGAGCAGCCAGCCAGTGCCCAGGATAGCCAGATAGTTAAAGGCCAGCATAAGAACACAATCAACAATATCCAGGTCAATATAGAACCACCAGATCCCAGATATCCTAACACAAATGAAACACATACACACACACACACGGCCATAAAGCAGAGGCTGAAGTACCAACTAAGGAGCCTAGCATAGCTCTCCTTTGAGATGGTCCATCAGCAGATCAAAACAGATACCGAGACTCACAGAAAAACATTGGGTGGGGTGTTAGAAACTTGTGGAAGAGGTGGGGAGAAGGAAGAAGAGCACAGAGGGGACAGGCACTCCCCAAGAAGAAGAACAATGTCAATTAACCTGGTCCCAAAAGGCATTGTAGAGCCTGAAGCACCAACCAAGGGCTACGCATAGACTGGACCTGGATCCTTTACACATACATAACCAATGGGCAGTTTGGACTTCATGTGGGTCCCCTACTAAGGGGATCAGAGATTATTGCTGACATGGATTGTGTTGCCTAGTTTTGATCACTTCCCCTTGGTGGGACTGCCTTGCTAGGTCACAGTAGAAGAGGATGAATTCAATCCTCATGTGACTTGATGTGGTGGGGTGGGTTGGTAGGAGGGATTCTCTTTTATGAGGAATAAGGGAGAGAGGCTAGAAGGAAAATATAAGGAGGAAGTGGCTAAGAGGGAGAGGGCTATGATCCAGGATGTAAATTGAATTTAAAAATTAGGAATGATTTTCTAGTGTAACAGTAATGTACATCATCTACTATAACAATAGGGGCATCATTTACCTTAACAGTAGGGAGCATCAACTGCTGTAACAATAGGGGTATCACTTAATGAACCAACAGGAGGTCACCTACTGTGACAATAGAGGCATCATCTAGTATAACAGTAGAGGCATCATCAACTTTCAGGATAGGAAACCTCACTGACTATAACGATGGTTGGTATCCTCTGTTGTCCCTTCCAGTGCCTACTGTGTTTCTTGCTGCTGACAAAGAAGGAACATAAAAGAAACCAGCAGCTTTCATTTGCAGGGATCCTCTTCACTTTTGTTCACCTTTTGTATAGGTAAAGCCAAAAAAAAAAAAAAAAAAAAAAAAAAAAAAAATCCTCAGCCTGTCGAGACCTGAAATTTTCAGGAAAAATAACAACTTGAGAGAATACATCTAGTAAAAATACTATATATAAAGAAGTGATGTGGATTTTAAGACATTAGATCTCTAAAATTATATTCTCCCTTCAGAATATACTTAGGTAAACATAAACATATTACTCAAGTGAAATGTCATCCAAAATGTAACTTTTAATGTATCTGTATATTTAATATTTGTTTATAATCTGCTTTTCTTTATATCACCATTTCAAATTTAAAGGTAAGACTGCACATTTTAGAGACTTTACAAAATTTATAATAGGAATTATTTGAAGTTTTAAACAGGTTAAAAGCCAGTTTTATGAGAGAGGGACTCACTGGATAATTGATATAAAATATAAGCCCTTTTTAATTATCTGAAGTCAGTGACACAGAGCATTGTCCTAGGCACTTATATTTGTGTTTTGACACAGGTCAAACCAATGTTCAATTCTGTGGTTCTTCAGTAGGTGACATAGTGACACCTAAGGTGGAGTCCTTAGCTTTGGTTAGGGTTCCTTTTAGACATTTAGACATTGGACATTTTGTTTGGTACATCATTTTTCACACATAGTAAAACCTAGTCACCCAACACCGGACAATGGCAAAACTAGAGGAAGCTATGTGTTTTGCTTCTGTGACAGGTCATCAGTATTTTTACAAATTATTTTAATATTTTCACCTAACTATAGCAGTTGAACTTTTCTTAAAATTTACAATTTTTGACATAGCAATGTGTCAATGATATGAAACTTATAGGTTGTATTATTTTACATACTTGTTAGCTCAGATTCCTTAACAACTAAACTTTATTATGAATATATTAAATGAATGTAACTTCCTTACAACCCAACTACCCTAAACAGGAGGGCAAGGAGACTATGGAAAACAGGAATGAAACTTCTTCAGTATCATTTCCACAGCACAAATCCCTTGGCATAATTCTCTGGGAATCTAGCAGATCCTCTATCTGACTGTGGAATAAACCTGGAGGACCCACCCAACTCTGCATGCAATCAGGCAGGAATACTCTCCTCTCTCTCTCTTGCTCTCGTTCCCTTCTCCCATTGATGGTCCTTTTGCGATACAGTAGCCTGGCTGGAGTAGGCCCCTGTTTTCAATCCTTGCCCAATATGGCTCCTCTAAGTCTATCACAGATGCTTACCAGTCTGTAGAGTCAGTGGGGTAGCATCAGGAAGCTGCCTTCACCCTGGGCCTAGACCAAGATAAGAGCACACTCTCTTCACACATACATTTTCCCCAATATATATTCAAGAATTAAGATTCAGTATATGTGTCCACAAATTTGGGGATTTCCTTGTTTTTAATAGCTGTGTAGTATTCCATAGTGTAAATGTACTAAGTTTCTTTATCCATTCTTCAACTGTGGGACAACTAGGCTGTGTCCAGATTCTGGCTATTATGAATAAGGCTTCTATGAACATGGTTGAGCATATGTCCTTGTTGTGTGGTGGAGCATTTTCTGGGTATACTCCAAGGAGTGGAATAGCTGGGTCTTGAGGAAATCCTATTCCCAGATTTCTGAGAAAGTGCCAGATAGATTTCCAAAGTGGTTGTACAAGTTTGCATTCCCACCAGCAATGAAGGAATGTTCCTCTTTCCCCACATCCTGGCCAGCATGTGGTGTCACTTGAATTGATCATAATGAATGAGTTAACCCAGAAGCAGAAAGACTCACATGGTATACACTCACTTATAATTGGACACTAAGACAAAAGGCACATCTCATGAAAGTCTTCACTTACCAGGAGATTGGGATAGATGTGAGGACATACTACTGAGACTCTAGGTAAGAGAAATATAGGAGATGGAGAAATAGAAGGACCCAGAGGGTCCTAGAAACTTACAAGAAGAACTTCCTGATGGGTGGATTGGGACTCATGGGAGTCGGCTCAAACTATTTCCCTAACCAAGGACAATACATCAAATCCCTACTCTGATCTACCCAATTGATAGGACATTCTTCACAGTTATGTGTAGAGCAGAGATTGACTCTGACATGAACTCTGGTGCTCCATATTTGACCACCTCCCCTTGGTGGGGAGGTCTAATGGTACTCAAAGAAAGTATAAGCAGGATACCAAGATGAGACGTGATAGCCTATGATCATACAGTGGAAGAAGAGGTCCCCCTGGGTCATAGACCTAGGAGAGGGGAATAGGGTGAAAGCGGGAAGGAAGGAGGAATGGGAGGATACAAGTGATGTGATAACAATTCAGTTGTAATCTGAATAAATTAATATAATTAAAATTATGTTTAAAAAAGAAAAAGAAAAAAGATTCAGTTATATTTTGTGATATTTTAGAGTTGCTTCTTAGCAATACAACATTCACAATCCTTTAACATTGTGGGTGTGTATAGACAATTATATATGCTATATATGCTGAGAAAATATAGACTATGTTTTAAAACAATTTTGCTGAGTTTGAATAACATATTAGTAAAAAAAGAGCTTGTCAGAATATTTAAGAAAAGCTTATCTTTATTTATTTCTAAAGTTGCTTTTCTAGTGTTTGCTATTATTACACAGTCAAATTTACGTTTCCCATAGACATAGCTACTGGAAACTTCAGAAAATTTTAATCATCTTGGTACATAACCTATACTTTTTAAGCCATATATTAAAGTCTGAAAACAAGGCCAAAATCGTTCCTTTCCATTTACACAGATTGATTAATAAAAGTTGGTTTCAAGGGATATTAGTATACTGATTCTGCCAAGAAACTTCAGTTGACAAATAAGAAATATGATTGTATTTTTTAAAAATTTATGGACGGTTCTGTGAGTTATACTTCTCAGCTTTTGCAATGTGGCCTATAAAAGATCATAAAACCATTTTTCAAAATTTTGGCATTTCTGTAGCTCTAAATTATCTTATTATCATGAAAAACATCTTATGCAAAGAACGTGCAGTGAGTAATAGAGACATCTAGAATCCAACCACAATATATTTAAAAGTTAATTATAAACAGTACTTACTGATTACATATATAGACTCATTGGGACTGATAAAGGAAGTATTGTGTTTTCAGATTAAGTAATTAAAATGTTTATATAGCATTTGTAAGATGGTAAATGCAAAATGTGTTGATTGAAATGGTTCCCAATATGTTATTTGATTCCTAGACACATCAACTTAAATTTTACTACTTAAAGTATATACGTACTTATTTTTCCAGATTTCAGGTCATATCCTTTATTTCCCATTTTTCCATAAAATAAGGTGTTTTAGAGTCCTTATATATGTATTTAATATCATAACATTTTTATAATTGATACTTAGTAAAAATACACACAGTGATTTTTATTATATATCCCTCCTAGATTCCTGGATGTACAATACTGTTGTATATAAAGTAAACTTTTGCTGAAATAATAAACATTGAAAATTGTTTATATTACAACAAGTGTAAAACTATCTTACATCTATCAGGATCCAATTTTTCTAATATACATCAATATTGCATTTAATTAGAAATAGTATGTTCGTTAGACAGAATTTGGAATTTCAAATAACTATATTAAATTTACTAGAAATACTTCAAAAAGTGATATAAAATCAACCTGGGTAACACTGAGTTATTTAAACTTCACAAAATTATTTTGATTAGTTATTAGTGTGGTTACAAAGTTTGTAAAATCCAAATAATTATACATAAATATTTATATAAAATTAATTTTGCTTTAATATATAAAATGCTTATAATCATATATAATATGTCTGAAAAATATAGACACACAAACATGCCCAAAAGCCACTCTGTCACTGTGATTATACTATTAAATAATTACATTTATAAGACAAATAGAGTGAAAGCACAATATAGTCAACATTGATGACACAGTAGGAGGAGCAGGAAATGAAGAATATTTGTAGCACATGTTGACACACACTAAATGATCAAAAGCATGAGGCAATGTGTTTTTATCTTGAAAAACAGCCAACATTTTCTATGGAATTCTACAGGCAATGCCATTGGTAGCTGTTGGGGATGGAGAGGATTATGATGTCCATTGTCATAAGAAATAACTGAAATATGTATTGATGTTTTGTGAAGTCCCATGATTCCTTACACAGATGTACATTCAATTAAATTTTATTAATATCAAAATCTCACATAAGGAACCATGAATCTACATAATGTCCATCATGTACAGGGAGATAACTTTTTCATAACAATTATTTTAGCAGTAACTATGTAATTATATATTATCTTTACTTTGGTTTTGCTATTACAAGTATGAATGGTGTTGATGAAAATAAAAAGTACAATTCTTTTGATAAATATTTATCATGATTTATTTAATCCCTAATACTTTAAATTATTTCAGGGAGATTATTTATATTTGTGTTTAAAGATCAGAGGACAACTGCACAGAGTCCGTTCTTTCTACCTTTACATGAAGCTGAGGATGAAACTTGTGTCTTCCGGGTATGAGTCAAGCCTATTAAGGTGAAAAGTCGGCTTGTATTCTCTAAGAGACAAATTAGTTCGGTTTATAATTTCAAAAATTAAGTTATAAGTTTTAGCTTCTCCTTTTTTTTTTTTTGATTGATGGTAAATAACTGAATATACGAACACTAGGTTATACATAATTCATTCACTTTATAAGTGAGTTATTCCATGGCTAATGAGCTAAAATTATTTGCTATAATCAATAAGACAAAATAGTAAATAAAATAAAATTATTTTATAAAGCAATGACTCACTGAAGAATAAACTTTTTGGTGCCTGCTATTGCCAATAATAGAGTTACTTTGCTTTGAGTTAAAGGAAACATTCAGTTTTTCTATACTGAAACAGTCACTGAAGTCATTGTACTAGTTAATAGAACTTCTATCTTTTACCACTTGAAAGAAAGCTTGAGCAACGAAAATTTTCTCAGGGGTTGTAATAGTATTAAGTGAATCTCTGAGCTCAATTTCGATTTAATAATTACTGGGTTTGTAAATACACTTTCTGACTTCTTATTGAATTTTACAACTATGTAAGTCATCCTTTCTCAACTCCATTACATCCCAGTTGAGGTGACAGCTTTCCACAATAGTGTACAGTTTTTCAGAATTACTTAAACTCAAATAGTTACTAACATTCACCTCCTATCCTTGAACCCACTGGCATTGGACTCATCTATGAAACTATATCTGCAATAATCAGATGCATTCTTTATGTGTCTCAGAATGATGCTAAGAAAAAGATCTATCTCATTTCCTACTATTTTTGTTATATATACATTTCTAGTTTATTTAGGGAGAACTATAATATAAAACAGGATACACAGATTGCACATGGGGAAGCAACGTTGTGGATATGTTTATTCTGCCTTCAGTATTAGGTGCCAGGAAACTGGCCTCCTTTGATTTCTACAGATCATGTTTTGTGCCATACTTTAGTTATGACTAAGGCTTACTTGAGATATGGCCTAGGGAAAGAGCTGCTACTAAAAAAAAAAAAAAAAAACTGTCCTGTCAAACCTGTAATTTTAATTTTATGTTCATTTTTGGTGGCTTAATTAGGAATAGATATAATGAGTAAATGATAATAAATATGCAATGTTCTGAAAAAGCACTGTCAAAGCCCCTTCAAATAGGTAACTTATGGACATCAGTAGATAACTTATTGATAGACAGCATGAAATCTACAAACACAGCTTGGCTTTAGTAAAAATAGAGCAGTCCAACAGAAGCTTTTGATGAAGTAAAAAAAAAAAAAAAATACACTGCTTAGGAAAATGTCATGAAAATACATTTAGATTAAAATAAATCTAATATGAATCTAAAAGGAATATAAGCAATGCAGATCTAACTTACTCAATATCAATAGGAAATGTTGAATTATCCCAAGATGTAAAGTGGGGCTGTATAATAGCAACTAATTTGAAACCTCAAAAACTTAGTATCAGTTTCAGTGCTGCTCAGATTAGTCAAGACAAAGAGGCAAAGGATATAATGATCCAGCAATTACAAGCACAGCGTGTAATACAATAGATCGCTTCCCTTTAAAAATCTATTAGAAAGAATTACAGAGGTAGATGTGGACAGCTATTAAGTACTACGAAATCATTGCTATACATCAATCACTGCATAATAATGATTATCTACTTATTTTAATGGAGGAGAGAAATCAATGTTAATGATTGTGTAAAAATATATAGCTATAGGAAGGATGTACCAAAAATTCCAGGTGGAGCCATTTTACGAGTGGTTATGACAACTCTGAGCTCTCAGTAACAAGAGGCACATGGATGATAGTATAGCAGTTAATACAAACAACACACTTTCAGCCTTGCCTTTGTATTGAAGTATCAGTGCATCTTATGCAAATCCTCCAGGGTACAACGAAAGAGTAGAGATGGTCTAATGAAAGTAAGTCTGCAGATCGTGGCTTGTTTCTGGTTATATTATGGCTAAAATCCACATATAAGTTAATAATACAATATTTATCTTTCTGGGTCTGAATTACCTAATCAGCATATTTTTTTTCTAGTTGCATCCAGTTGCCTGCAAATTTTAGGATGTCATTATTCTAACAGTTGAGTAATATTCTATTTGTTTCTTTATCCATTCTTCTGTTGAGGGACATCTAGGTTGTTTCCAATTACTGGTTATTGTGAATAAAGAAGCAATGAACATGTTTGAGCAAGTGTCTCTGAGGTTATATGTAGTGTCCATTGGATATTTGCCCAGATTGGTATAGCTGGATCTTGATGTAAATAGATTCCAAGCTTCTGGGGGAACTACCACACTGATTTCCATAGTGGCTGTATGACTTACAATGGATGAGGGTTCCTCTTACTACACAACATGAGCTGTGACTTTGTTTTTTTGATCTTATCCATTCTTACAGGTATAAAATAGAATCTCAAAATAGTTTTCACTTACATTCTTCCAATGATTAAGGATGTTGAACATTCCTCTCAGTATTTCTCACCCATTTGGGTTTCTTCATATTGAGAACTTTCTCTTTACACCTTTACTCCAACTTTAATTAGACCTTTAGAACTCTTTAAATATATTTTGTGTTCTTTATATATTTGAGATATTAGTTGTCTATTGGATAACTCTATGTGTTTGAGGGTAGGATAAATTTTATGAGTGAACTGGGGGTCTGTGGGGACTGGAACAGTAGGGCCAAATGGGAAGGAGAGGATGTGCGGAAACAAAGAATTAAGAGGCCTTTGCGGATATTGTGGAAATCAAGTACAGTGGAAGGTGTATCTGGCCATCTATTATCGCCAAAGGATGTTTCCAGGACTGAGATTTCATTACATTCTATTGAACTGTGTGTCAAAGGGAATCTATAGAAAAGCAAAACAAACTAAACAGAAAAACAACAACAAAGCAAGAAAACAAACAAACAAACAAACAAAAAATAGGCTATTGCCAAGACAATAGGTTGCTCTCCACAAACAGACATCAAGGCCCCAGTGCTGAAAATATAGCACACAACTCACTGAACATGGAGTGCTCAAATTGATGCAGTCTTAGACTTTACCCCTGTGTTCTAGTGCTTATTATAGGAGGGTACACTGAAGGCCAGCAAAAGAAAAATGTATACACCAATCTGGCTACAAACACATTTACAATGTTATTTTGCCTGAAAAATATGATAGGGTAATCATGTCACAAAGATTGTGGGAGAAACAACCAGTATCTGATTTGAATTAAGATTCACTCTATGAGATGAAACACCTACCTGGCACTAGAACTAGAGGTTAGAGATCACAGAGATCTATGGCAAAACCAAATACTACTGGCTTTAAAAAACGTAGTGTTAAAATGACTTCAAATTACATGTGCTATAATCATAGACCAGTGCCTTATTCAGTGTGGCTCCCGCGCTACCAAGTTGAGGGCGAGGGACTGCGGATTTAACTCATGCACACACACGCACACGCACACACACACACAATAACACAGCGGGTCCTTCGTGCTAAGAGAGCAGCAGCCGCAGCAGCAGCCGCGGCAGCGGTTTATTATTTTTGTTTTTTCCTTTCAGAGTCCAAAGAACCTTGTTATAGGCAGCAAAACAGGAATCTTCCTCCCAGGTGAAATCCCTCAAGAGGTGATTGCACACAGGAGGACAAGTCTTGAGGAAGGGAGGGGCGCATTTTCAGAGCAGTAAACATGACTAGCTAACCAAGATAAACACAGACATGGAAGCTGCTAGAAACAGGACATGAAACAGCAAGACAGGCAGGCAGTTCAGTCAGGCCTGGTTCCTACAATTCAGCCATCAGTTGAGAAGCTTCCTCCTAGAACAGATCCTAAGACCCAGAGCCAAACTAATACTCAGCCCTAAATGTGATGATGTGATGTCTCTATTAAGTCCCTCACCTCAGAACTCAGAGCTTATGCAACCCCAAGGAAGAAGAGACAGAAAAGGTGTAAAAATCAGAGTGTATGGAGGACACTGGGAGAACAAAACCTGGTAAGTCAAATGAACAAAACTCTTATGAGCTCACAGAGACTGATGCAGAAGGTACAGGGCCTGCGTGAGTGTGCACTAGGTCCTCCACCTATACATATTGCCTTTAATTTAATGTTTCATAGGACTTCTAAGTGTGTGAAGAAGTGACTCTCTGGTTTTTCTGCACTTTCTTGGCCTCCTTTCCTTCTGTTGGTTTACATTGTTCAATTTGATATGTTTGCTTTTGTTTTATCTTACTATATTATATTTCTACTCTTTGTTTTTGTCACTTAGAAGCCTGTTCTTTTCTAATGAGAGACAGAAAGGGAGTAGATCTGGATGGGAGGGAGGTGAGAAGGAATGTGAGGAGCAGAGGTAGGGCGACCTAATTAGGATAGTCTATGAGAAAAGAACATTTTCAAAAAAAAGGGGTGGGGACCAAAAAGAATCTAACTCTGTTTCACACAAGAGCATTATGGAAGAGTGAGCTAATGCATTGGGGTTTCCTTTGAAACAATTTTAGAAAATGATCCACAAGTCTGCGAAAATATTTATCAGTATATCTAAAAATGTGTAACGCTAGTGGCATTAGAGAGAACGGAGGAAATGGCTCAGCGGTTAACAGCACTTACTGCTTCTAAAAGGGACCTGAGTTTGAGCCCCAGGATCCAGGTCAGGGGACTCACAGCTGTGGTTATTTCCCTTTCTAAGGGATATCATCTCTCTGGCCTCCTCAGCTACCTACAGTATACACCCAGTACACACCCCAGACACATGCATCCAGAGTACATTAAAATATATGATATTTGAAAATGTCAGTAATTAATAGTGGAAGGCTTCATGGATACTAATCCAAATACATTTTCATTCTTTTTTATAACAAAACTAAGGAAAATCAATAAAGACACTAAAATTTAAAATGTGGCAGATATAACACATATTGCTTCTATCTTATATCACATACAACAGCTGATTTATAGCTAATTTAAAAAAATGTAAATATATTATATGTTGGTACATACCTTATGAATATGTGATTGATTGCAGTATTAATCAAAATTAATACAAAATATGATAGTGTAAGATTTAATACAGGTATCAAATATATTCACCCTTATTCTCTTTCTATGTAAAGCATTTGCAGGTATCCAGCACACAGAGGGGGAAATTAAGGATACACAAAGAGACACAGACACAAAGAGAGAGATACAGGCACCCAGCCTCTTCCTTTTTACTTTTTAAAAAATTTATTGTGCACTGGTGTTTGGCCTGCATGTATATCTGTGTGAGGGTATCAGAAATTCTAGAACTGGGGTTACAAGCAGGTGTGAGCTGCCAGTTGGCACTAGGAATTGAACTCAGATTGTCCAGAAAAGCAGCCAGTGTTTTCACCATTAAGCCATATCTCCAATCTCTCTAATTTATTTCTTAAGGGAAATTTTTAACATTCAGTTCAAGGATTCTAAATATAATCTTCCTTCATTTAATGCAGATCAGACATTTAGTGATGACAAAGGAAAGTAAATAAGACATGAGGGTCCAGAGAAACTGTTTAGCATATAAAGACACGTGTTATCAAACTGCACCTGACAAACTGAGTTCAATTCTCAAAACCCAAATGGCAGAAGAGAACCAACTCCTGCGAGTTGTCATCTGACCTTCACATGCACACAGACACACACACACACAGACACACACACACACTAAATGTATAAATACATATATATAATTTGTCAATGTAAATATTTACATGTAGAAATTTGTGCCTTGTCCCTAGTCTTTCAACAAAACCACTAAATTAAGGATGGGTTTTTTCTAAAGCCTATTATCCTCCTGTCGCATACAATCTAGCAAGGAAAAAAACTAACAACAACAAAAACCAAAGAAGTCTTAGTGGTTCCCTGTGTAGTTCAACACTTTTTAGTAGCAAATTTGTTTAGGACTTTGCTAACTTAAAGCAATGTATATATGTTGTTTGGGCATAAAATGTGATAGGACAAAATGAATGAGTTACGGTTTATATTTCATAAAAACACTCCACCTATAAAGTTGCTTATGGCATTGAGAGTCAGAGTCCCTCCAACAGACACAACAGTCCATGAAAAGAGACAAGTTGGTGCATGGAAACTTCAAAAACATTTGGAAAAGCCTGTGGTTTATTTAGAAGGGATTTTTAACAGAGATTTAAGCATGGGCAATAAAGTAGATGGCATCCTTTATGAAAAGAGCAATGCCCATGCCAGTCCTCCCAGGTATACATGCAGGCTTCTCCAGAGAAGTTGCTCTGGGTCCTTCCAATGACCCTCTTGATTTGATACTCACTGTATTTTTGCTGTATAAGTAGAAAAAGCCAATAAAATCAAACTAACTACCACCCTAAGATATTGACTCTATTCTAAGAAGCATATTGATGGCTGAGTTCTAAAGTAAATAAAATAAGTACTGTGATTCCCATGTATTTGGCTACATGTATGACCCATGGGGAAAATGTATATATGTTTATAGTTTATCCAGAACAGTAGCAGCAGCAGCAGCAGTAGCAGCAGAATCAGTAAGCAACAACTACAGCAACAAAATACTTAACGTGTATCACAGATTTGAAAGACAAAGAAAATATTTTCAGAAATCTTTAATAACCCCAAAGATATCAGTCTTCATTTTAAAAAACATAACTATTATTTATAATATAGTTATTGTTTTCTGTGCTAAGATCATATTAAATCATACTGTATGTTAAAGCTCGTTCTTTTGACCTATACAGTCACTTGTACCTACAAATTTCTAATAGACACAGGAAGTCTTTATCTTTTTACAATTATATGCTGAATAATTTATAAACTTCTCTTCTTACAAGGATAGTAATAAAAACAGTAATAACTCAAACTGCAAGTGAAAATCTCAGAGAAATATGTACAACCTGGGAGTAAATTACAGTAAAGGCATCCTACCAAAGTGTATTAATTGATTCACTATGAATATGTATTCATTCATCTGTAAATATTTATTAAATTCTTTCTTCTTACCATATGCTGAACTGGCATCAGAAAGTTCAGAAAAGGCAAAATTGGCAGAGCCTTTCTAAATTTAGATGAAAAAATGGATACAACATTAAAAAATATTTCCCATTTCAAAAATGGCACACAGCAACCAAAAATGCCTTAACATTTAAGCCCCAGTTATCCATTTAGAACAGGTGGTTTAGGCTTCATGTATTAATACCATTAATCAAAATCCTTGATTTAGAGAAACAAGCTAAGGAAATCAGAGAAGAATGTGTGCAATTCCCAAAATAGGCAAAGCCTGGAGAATATGAAACAAAGAATAGATTTTACCCTGCCATAATAAATTAATGACTCTAGATATATGATCTACAATGGCCCATTTACACAAGATTGTGACAAGTGTACCTTTTATTTTCCTGACTCAATTGTTGTCTAGGAGGCTTACTGCCTACTTCTGTTAACCTAGGCCAGATCCTAGAAGCTTCTAGCCTCCAGACAATCTAACCTAGACATAGGATGTTTCCAGCCTCTGAGATTTAACTGCTTAATGAGCTCACCCCTACTTGTTTTTCCTGAGCTCTGGGCTGGCTGGCTCAATTTAGCTATTCTGGCTCAAACTCCTCTCCCAGCTGATGTACTCAATCTGGCTTCCCTCTTGGCTCAGAATTACTGTGCTTGGTCTCAAACTAACTCAGCAATCTCCTCTAATCTTCTGGCTTTTTCTCATTTTCTTGCTTGTTCCATCTTTACCTGAGTTCTCTCTCTCTCTCTGCAACCCATCTCTCTAATACTGTCCTGGTAAAACTGCCCCTTCTATCTGTAAAGTTCCTCTTTAAGTAGCTTCCTTTTCTCTCTCTTTTCAAGAGAGTTGGGCATATCCTATTCTGTCAAATATTCTTTGATTCGTCACCTTTTCTGCCATTCAATTAGACATTACTTTCAAACATGGGTGCTTCCTCCTACAAACTCACTTTACCTTTGTTTGGGATTAAAGTCATGTATCACCACCCCTAGACCCAAGCTTTTTTTTTTTTTTTTACCTGATACTTACTATACACTAGGTTGGCCTTTAGCTTAAATCTATTTGCCTCTGTCTCTTGGATTAAAGGCATATTTGTATTCCATCTCTACCACACAGACTTAGAACATGTTTGGATGTCATCTATTGCCAGCCGGAACACATAGACATAGAAAGTCTTTGGATGAGGTCTCTTACCAGAAAAGCCATGTTCTGAATATTAACATTCCTCTACAGACAAGTTTGAGTATAGTCTAACAAACATGGGGACACATTAACTAATTATACTATAGTCTTCTGGAGGGAGTCTGAACAGTGAGGAAAGATATACAACTCAATATGTTTAAATGTTTTTTTTCCTCAAATTTCAGCAAACAACTGCTGCCAAGTTTACTAATTTTTTAGTGATGCTACCATTTCAAATTCCTGAAGGCAGCATATCATCACTGCCTGTCTTGCAAGTTAATATTACTGTAGCACAGAGAAAAATATAAAGGAGACTGGAAATTAATCACTTGAAATATTTTAGACATAAACTCACAGAAGAGAGGCGCATCAAGCATGGGTTTTATGCAGTTTGCTTCAGTGAGAAACATGTAATATGCCTTAGGATAATAACTGGTAATCTAGATTTGTTGTATATAGTACATAAAACTGATAATTGTGGTCAGAAGAGGTGACTTAGTGATAAGAGCATTGGTTACTCTTCTAGAGGATCTGGGTTTGATTCCCAATATTGACATGGTGGCTCACAAACTGTCCCTAACTCTATTTCCAGGATGTTCTCTTCTGGTCCCTGTGATCAGCAGGCATGCATGCAGTATATAAACCTGCATGCAGACCAAATACCAATACAAATAAAAAAAATGATGACTACTACAATCTTACAAATAACTGAAAATCCTTCCAAATATTAAGAGTATAATGTCTGGTGTTCATCTTTCATCAGATGTGGAGTTAGTGAATATTCGCTTCTACTCTCAGAGCTTCTAATTCACATGATTAATGTTTCCTTCTGCTGTACAGACGCTTTTTAGTTTTATGAGGTGCCATTTGTCAATTGTTGACTTAATTCCTACTTTTTCCTGGTGAAACCTCAGAATCTAAAAGCGAACCTACAGCTGTCACTTTCTTAAACTAGTATAATTCATAGCCACATTCTAAATAGTTATCCTCATATTCACAGATAAGTATAAATCTGAAACCTCAAGTTTTCAAAAAAGTTAAAAAGATTACATATGGGCATAAACACACACAGGTGCACGTTCATGCGCACACACACATGCACACACACACACACACACACACACACACACACACACAAAATTATCCATGAGAACAATCACATTTCATTTCCCGTCAATATGTATTTCAAGACAAATTAAATATAGCATATCCTTTGAAATAATAATGCCTGATATTCATCTTTTACCAATATAGCTAATAAAAATTATCTACTACTCCAAGGACTTCTAATTCACCTGATTGATGTTTTCCTGTGCTTTAAAGAAGCGTTTTATGAGGTGCCATTTGTCAAATGTTGACTTAATTCCTATATTTCACTGGTGAAGTCACGGAATTTCAAAGCAAACTTACTATGGACTTAGGTTATTATGTAACCTTCTGCTGTAAAGCTCTCTGTAATGAATGAAGTTCTTTAGACATTTACTACATATTTTGTTTTGTAGGCAGCCCAAGAGTATCCACAAATAAGTTTGCTTTTAAGAGAGAAATATTAGAAAATATAATCACTAGCCCAGAAGAACATGCTTTCCTGTTGGCTGGCCAGCTGCCCAAGAAGTGGAGAAGCCTTACCAACTTAGCTGCCATCCAGGCTCAAATTCAATGTTCTAAGTAGGTCAACCCCAATACCTACTCCATCTATAAGCTGCTGGACCAACAGAAGGAAGTAGTACTGTAGAACCATATCCAGGAGCATATAAATTGCCACCAAAGATGAAACCCAGAAGAAAAATGAAGAAGTCACATTGATGATCTTGTGTTTATGGTGCTTCAGAGACCAATGCAATGTGGCAAAGAGTTATATGCATGTAGAGATCTGTGGAAAAGAAATATACTGAGTGATTAACTACAGTTTCCAATGCCACTGCTACGAATAAACTTACAATGGGAGGATGAGGAGGATGGAATGGAGTGGTGCTTCAGTAGTAGAGAGAGGATGAATCATGGAGTTGTCAATCCAATGCCTGAGCTACCACTGAAAGCCATGTTAATATGCAGTGTATGTACTGCATCACGAGGCCATGTTGATGTCTGTGGTCTATGAAGCTACCTGGGATCATGGTCTTGTTGCAGTGATGTGCCCTGTGTTACCACCAAAGGCCATGGTCTTTGTCATTGCCAGAAACCATATTTATGTCCACAATATGTGCTGCTGTTGACTAAAAGGACAAGAACGCTTCTTCTGCAGTGATGTTGATGACTACAGACTCATAGTTGAGAAAAATACATAGAAGCTTCTGTGACTACCACCACGCCAAATAAGTAACACTTACACAGAAATCCTTTGAAGAGAACTCTCAAAATCATAAGGATGCTGAAGAGTAGTTATCCACAATAGCTACTGGCCTGGGAATGGTGGGAAAGGACTCACTTTCCTTTAAGGAACTAGACACAAGGATGAGAAGGTGGACCTAGGAGGACTATGAAGTGAGGATTATGGGGATGCATTAAGTGAAATTAGCAAATAATAAATTAAAATATTATATTAATATAAAAATATAACCATGACAAGAATAAATAAACAATGATAAATAACAAAGCATAAAATTAAAAAAAAAATAGTAAGGAGGAAAGTTCAATCACACGTAAGCCTGAAATTATAAAAGACAGAGTTAGTTTTAACATTTGAGCCTTAACCACTGTTGTATTTTCTTTGTTATTGTTGTTTTAAATAATTATTCAAGAAAATAAATATCTTACTCTTATACCCCAAAAGAGTGTAGGTCTCACACTCATCAAAGAAACTTCCTTTATGCAATAGAAGCCAGAACATAAAACTAAACGCAAATAAATTTAGGGAATAAGTGATCATGTGGTCATTTTGCACCAAAAGCTCAGGAATTACAACAGAATAGGGAGAAAAATATTGTAGAGAAGATCCAAGTTAGCTGTCACAATATATCTCCTAAAAATGTCAGAGAAGCTATACCTAAGATACCTCAACCGTATGGCTGCCTGAACAAGACTTGAATAATGGCAACATAAGTTGATATGCTAATATGGATGTGGGAAAACTCACAGGAGCCTAACCCTTGATGAGGAACAAAAGGCAATTAAGGGATGCTAGGAGAAGGAGAAATAGACTTTGTAGGGAAAAGACTTTGATTGCCTGAATTGGTTATTCAATACCAAGTGAAGTCATACACATACAAGTAACATTGTGAAAAAGGAATATGCTGTATTTATGCATGTAGAAAAAATATATAAATATGTATGTATGTGTGTGAGACCATTTCAAAAATTAATGTCTATTATTTATTAAGACATATATCTATACTATTCCCTCAAAAAGAACAATCAACATATTTCACTATCAGTGGCATATTACAAGAGCTTCAAAATAATACTGCAGAATTTTATATCAGAATCTTTTGTCAGATACATTTAAGGGATTCAAAGTCTCTGTGCAATATGCTACAAAGTCACATCATTTGGCATTGTAATCATGCTTTTTATAATACACATTTTCATTAATATATTGATTCATTTTCCAAATGAAGCATATTTGTCATGAGCAAATGGAATATTTTTTGAGTTTTATCACTTTCATTGCCTACATAAATTATAACTCAATAGATATTGCAGTGAATTGTAAAATATATGAATTTTTAAAATAATTTGAAAAAAGTAGAAGCTAAGACAGACTATTACAGAGAAGTCAGTATATTTATTTAATAATGTGCATTAACAGAGGTCAGTAGAGTCTTGAAAAGAAAGTCATGAGGAGAAACAGTTGTGTAGATTCAGTGAGAAACAGTTTGTGCAGCATTATTTGTACATTTTAATCCACTCATTTGAAAGGACATACCACCCAGGCATGATTTGTTATAGTTTAGTATTCTACACAAGGAAAGACTATCTTTCGTGTAGCAATTTCACAGGGCTAAATTTTATAATCCCTTACATGTTATGTTTTATTAGACCAATTTTTAGTCCTAGTAATATACCTGTAAGGCATACATTGTTCCCTTTGCATCTTTTCCTCTGGGTAGTACAACAGATAAATGAAATCTTTTAATCAGCATTAAAATGAGTAGTATTTGATCCCTGAAATTTTTATACAATATGACATGAAACAATGCATATTTAAAGGTACCATGAAGAAAACATAACTATTTCTTGGCACTTGTTTTGTAAACTAATTTTATAGACATATTTTTTTTCTTGTTCATACCTGACTGTAAGATCTTGAGTGTGAGAGTGTGACAGACACATCCATGCTCTGTTAGCAGATTTTGAGTTTGATCACTCATCACAAAGCACATTGTTTGTAAATGTTATAAGAAGAAAAGATGAAGGCATTATATATAGCTCATAGTATTTGGCATGTTAATAATTTGTCTAAGCCATACCTATCCATGTTTAGCATATTAGATCCCATGCATATAAATCTTTTATGCAAATTTTAGGTTGTCTGAAAGAAGAATAGCTATATGCATCTTACAGCATATGATTCTAGGTTTTTTTGTGGATGTGATGAACATCTGAGCAAATATTAAGAAGCATGTATTCTAATGTTGTTAATAAAAATAGGAAATATTGTAACGTATCACAGGTAAAATGTTTTCAAGACTGCAAGGCCTGGTTGGGAAGTATATAACCTTAGCTACTCAGAAGACAGAGGAGGAAAGGGTCCCAAGGTAATGCTTACCTGGGTTACAGAATTCAGGATAACTAAGTAAGAACTTGTTCTGTCTATGGCCAAAGTAAGGACATTTGTCCAGTGGCTAGTTTATCACATTTGAAACCATCTCCATAAGGAGGTTCTTTAATGCTCATCGTCTTCTTTGAGGTAGGCTGAGTGTTGCCAGGAGTTAACCTGTCTTGTTGTCAAATAATCTTTAAAATAATAAAAAACATCTTTAAATGCCATATTCTCTGATGTCTCTGAGGTTTTTGAAGACATTGTCTAACTATTTTATCTTATATATCTATAAAATTATATCGATCTGTTAAACTTAGGGTGCATATTTTTGTGACAAAAATAACTGACATGATATTGATTTGATGAACTGACAATTACCTTTAATTACTTAATTATCCTAAACAGCATGTAATAGCTGAAAGAATTGGAAATAAACCTAGAAAATAAAACAATGTAGACTGTCTTTGAAGGGACAACTGGTTAATGTCATACTGAAATTTTATGCTGGGCAAATTTAGAATCCCAGAATAGGTAAAAGTACACTTTCCAGCAATGATGACCCAAGGGATTACCTGTAAGAGAAATCAAGTTTGAAATATTATGACTACAGGATAAAGGACAGCTGACTGGATGAGAGTTCCAGAATAATAAAGAGGAAATCATGAGGAAAATATATTCAAGCTGACAACTACTTTTCTAAAATGCTTAGGCCAGGACATTTTCAGATTTTTTTTTTAATTTGAAATAATTAAATACATATTGAGATGTGTTAGGGATACCACTCAAGTTTAAAGGTAAAATGTATTTCTTTTTAATGTCATAAAGACAGCACTGTGCTTTGAGTAACCTATTGCATTGAGGACCATGTGTTTAATTTATATTATTTATTCACATTAACAATCAAAATCCTTTGAATTCTGGAGAATATCAGATTTTGAATATTTAGATTAGTTGTTCTCAGCTAGTCATAAAGTTTATTCAATAGTAAGAGTTGAGATAACACCATCTAATTTGTAAGACGAAGATAACATAAACATTAATTTTTAAAATTTTAGTAATTAGAGTCCCAATAGGATGTCCTCCCCTGTCCCAGTTTCCTGGTAAGGGAAGACTTTCATGGGACATGCCCCTTGGGCTAGTATGCAGATATAAGTGAGTATATACCGTTTGAGTCTTTCTGCTTCTGGGTTAACTCACTCATTATGATCATTTGTAGCTCAATACTTTTATCCACAAATTTCGGGAATTCCTTGTTTTTAATAGCTGAGTAGTATTCCATAGTGTATATGTACCACAGTTTCTTTATCCATTCTTCTACTGATGGACATTTAGGCTGTTTCCATGATCTGGCTATTATGAATAAGGCTACTATGAACATGGTTGAGCAAATTTTCTTCTTGTGTGCTGGAGCATCTTCTGGGTATATTCCAAGGAGTGGAATAGCTGGGTCTTGAGGAAGCCCTATTCCCATTTTTCTGAGATAGCACCAGATAGATTTCCAAAGTGGCTGTACTAGTTTGCATTCCCACCAGCAATGAAGGAGTGTTCCTCTCTCCCCACATCCTCGCCAGCATGTGGTGTCGCTTAAATTTTTGATCTTAGCCATTCTGATGGGTGTAAGATGGAATCTCAGAGTTATTTTGATTTGCATTTCCCTGATGACTAAGGAGGTTGAGCATTTCTTTAAGTGTTTCTCAGCCATTTGATACTCCTCTGTTGAGAATTCTCTGTTTAGTTCCAAGCCCCATTTCTCAATTGGGTTATTTGGTTTGGTGGTATTTAATTTCTTGTGTTCTTTATATATTTTGGCACTCAGAGGAAGGATAGCAGGCTACCAAGAAGAGACTTGATAACCTATGAGCATATACAGGGGGAGGAAGTCCCCATCAGTCACAGTCATAGGGGAGGGGAGTAAGGGGAAAATGGGAGTGAGGGAAGAATGGGAGGATACAAGGGATGGGATAACCATTGAGATGAAACAAGAATAAATTAATAAAAAAGAAAAAATAATAATAAAGAGAGGAAAACAAAAACAAAAACAAAAAAAATTTACTAATTAGGTAAACTTTATGTGTGTGTGTTTGCATGTGTATGTGTGTTGTGCTTCTGGTATGCACTTGATAGTTTGGGGATATATGCACATGTTTTGAGGTTCTGTAACATGCACATGTACACACTTGGAGATCAGAAGTCAATGCTACGGGTGTTTTCTGGTCGTTGCCCACCCTTGGTTGGTGAGACAGGATGTTTGCATGAATTTTGCTGTTGCCCGATTCTTCTTCACAGTTCCCCTCTATTTGTGCTTATGATTCAGGAAGCTCCAATATCCATAGAAACAATATTTTCTGACATCTATTTTGAGAGAAAGCAGGCATGGTAAAATTCTCTGGGACATGGAATGTAGATGTTCCAAAAAGAAAGAGTTTAGTATATATTTGAAATCTAGGGAACAAACAGACAGACTATTAACTCTAGTCATTTGTGTGCTTAAATAGTTTTCCAGGGTATTCATTCCACTTTTGAATTTGACAACTATTTCACAGTGTTCATATTATTTAATGAGAATTTAGTGATAGTTTTTCTCTATTCCTTATTAGATAGTTCCAAACTGTTGGATTAAAAAATAAATTGTTAAAAAAGCCCCTTAACCTGATTTTAAGGAAAAGAGATGGGAAAATAATTTTAACTTTCATGAATATATGTAAGGCTTTGTGAAAGCTTATTATAACAAAATTACATGCAGATTATCCTATAATATTAAATAAGTTATTTATATATACTCCATCATTTAATAATGTAAATGTTGATTTTATTTTGTCAGATAAACAGGTTAGATAAAATACAATCCCATCCTTTTCTAGTTCTTTCTGAACTCTTGCTGCCTGGTACAATTTACCTGTTCTGGCCTAAACTCCTCTCCAAACTGGTTGATTCAAACTAGCTTCTCTTGGCCTCTGACTGTATTGTTCTGCCTGCCCTCAGACAAATTGTGCCAAAAAAGTTTTGTGGCCTTCTGGCTCCTCCTTTTCTTGCTTGTTCTATCTTCCCGGGTGCCTAGCTTGTTCTTTCTTCCACCTGGCTCTGTAAAACTCTCCCAGTAATCAGGTTATCAACTCTCAGTAAAAAACAAAACAAAAACCTCTTTCTCTCCATTCTCTTCTCTTCTCTCTCTCTCTCTCTGTGTTTGTGTGTGTGTGTGTGTGTGTGTGTGTGTGTTTGTGTGTGTGCTCCTCTTAAGTAGCTTCTCTTTACTATCCTGGTTTCATGAAAGTTGGGCATATCAGTCTCTGACTTACTCTATCAGATCTCTCTCTGATTTGTCATTTTGCCTTCTCCTTAGTTAGACGTCACTTTCAAACATGGATGCTTCCTTCTACATACCAACCTTACCTTCATTGTTTCAGATTAAAGTTACACACTAAGGGCATGTCCATGTTCTAGCCAGATCATATTGTAATTCTGAGCATGTCTTCATTCCAGTCAGATCACACAGACCTAGAAGGTCCTTGGATGTGATCCCTTGCCTGAGTAAGCATATTACTGGATTAAAATTTCTCAATATAGTATCTACTGATTTCTTAATTTAGATATCAACAAATTAAAGAAGGTAAAAATCTATGATATAAAAGATTAAACAAATTTGATTTTTTTAATATAATATTAGCCATTGTAGATTCTATTGAATCTGAAAGATGTGGTCTATCTTTAGCAATTTGGATAGATATCACCATTTAATATTTTTGAAAGTGAAAAATCTATAAGCATTTTCTCAAATATGACCACTTATCAAAGTTAAGCCAAACCAAGGGTAAGGGTAAGGGTAAGGGTTAGGTTTTGGGTTAGGGTTAGGCACGATGTTTGCGCCTGTAGTGCCACTCTTCTCCTGAGAACCTGAATCAGGAGGACTTCCTTAGCTCAAAAATATGAAAGCAAAAACAAACACACACACACACACACACACACACACACACACACACACACACACACAAAGTAAAAAACAAAGTCATAGCACTAAGATGCCAAAATGGACACTTTACCCTTTGGTTCAATGACCTTATGTGAGTCACTCAGCAACAAATAAATGTAAAACTCAGATTTACTCTCTAGATAAAAATTAGTTCTCAAATGTGCTCTTATAATTTCTTTCTAGTGCGCCGAAGATTTCAGAGGTCCATTGATTAGCATTTTACTTATTCTATCCATCTAATAATCTTTTATAAATTTACTGAGAGTCATTGAAAAAAACAATGAATAAATAAATCTGCCATCATGAAACTTTAATGTCAGTCTATGGTTTGTTTATTGGCTTTCTGTAAATTTGCCTCACAAGTGAATCACCAGTACATAGGTAAGGAAGGAAGAAGTTGGATTCTTTGTTAATGCATTTGGAGGTGTTACAGAGCCTGCAGACTAACTCTCAAACAGAAACAGTGAGGAACTCACCTCTATGGCAAATACTCCTTTTTCATAATCCTGTTACTACTCCCTGAACTCATTGAAACTACTTAGTGATTGTTTTGTTTTATAGAAACCTTAGCAGATCTTCACTCCAGCAGGCTCTTATTTGCACATGCTGTCCATCTGTTCCTTGTAAATATCTTAAGGTGACTGCAGCAGTTCAGTAATATATGATACAATTTATCTAATAGTCACAGAACTTCAGTGGTCCCTAAAACTCAGAGACTCCATATTCCTTTCCACATCTACAGTGCTGTTTATATATGTGTGATTTCAAAAGAAATGATAATGCAAAGACAAATTTTGCTTTCTCTCTATTGATTGATTTGGATGATGGGAGAGATATATAGCCATTTAACTAAAAAAAAAAAAATCTCTTCAGGAACCACTCTAAAGTGCTTTAAGAGATGGAGTTGGTGGCAGAAAATGATTGAAAACAATTGACTTAGCTCTTCTGAAAGTGGAGAGAAAGAAAGAGCAATCTGTCACTGTGTGGGCAGACACATGGCTGGGAAATTGGATAAATTGGAAATCACTGGAGGGCAGCTATTTTGTCCTCTGTTGCATTAGATATCTTGGGAAATGTTATTAATGGTGAACAATTGCGACTCAAAAGTTCCTAGCTGTTTGGAATATAGAATTATATGAACTCAAGAGTACATTATCATTCTAAAAATAGATAAAATATGGATGCAAAGAAAATGACTCCCAAGAATACATTACTTACATTTTTATAAGAGAAATGATCATTAAGCAACTATAAAGTTTTCCTATGCATCAAAATGGATATGCAGAAAAGTACCAAATAATTCAATTTGATGCTTTTTGTTAATTCAACTCACTTGAAATTGGGATCCTTGACTTCAAAATAGCCCCAATGAATCTGCATTATAATAAATTTGCCAATGAACTCAAGTGCACATGGCAATTAGACAAGGAATGTTCCATTTTTTTTTTTTATTTACCACTCAATGAATTAAAATTACCATTTACTTATCACTCATAGATTCCCAGGAATTACATTGAAGCTACCAAAGGAGTTCCAATTTATAAAATTAATTTACATTTGAGAGATTTGCTTGTTTGTTTAATCATTTAATTTTAGCACCCATTTCTTTTCAATATAAGCAAACTTGCTTTGGTCAGTTGAATTAAAGTCATTTACCTTTAAGGTTCTACTTTGACAATAGTCACTTAATATAGGCCTTCCACTTCATTTAACCCTAAATCCAAAGACAGAACTAGAGCATGTTCTTTAAATGCAGGTAATATTTCTAAGAGTTTAGAGTTTTGTAAACCACAGAATGTAATGGTAAACATACCTAATTTCTATATAAATGCTTATTATATAATCAGTGTCAATTCTTGTTACTTATTAGAAATTTATATCACTCTTTATCAATAATGTATAAAGTTTATTTTTCTATTGTAGCACACATTTTGTAGAATTATGTAGATTATCCTGTGGCTTGGAGTTAAAAGTTGCAAGGAAAGCATAGGTCACCTAATTTTTGCTATTGAAAGTTTTGAATTTTGTCAGTATCTGTTAGTTTTTCTTTTATAGTATAAAGTACTTGATTTATATATTCTGTTAGATCATTATTAGCTTGTCATCTCTTTTTTATTAAATTTTGAAATCTCATGTTTTGCATTTATTGTTAATGTTTTATTTTTGAGGCTTCAAATCAATATATTAATATATTTATTTGTAATTATCAAGAGCTTCTCAGATTTTGGTTAGTTCAATAAATAAGATTAAAATTCATGTAAAAGTGGCTAGAGAGATGGCTCAAAGGTTAAGAGCATTGATTGCTCTACCAGAGGACCTGAGTTCAATTCCCAGCACCCACATTGCAGCTCACAACTATCTGTAACTCCAAGATTTGACACCCACAGATGTACATGCAGGCAAAACACTAATCCACATACAATTAAAAAATATTTTAAACTGGGTGGTTTGGCACACACCTGTAATCCCAGTAAAGGCAGGCAGCTTCTTCAGCAAATGGTTGTAAAACCTCAGAGAAGGTAACTTGGCCTTAATTTCTGACTTTGCACCCAAAATTAACTCCAAATGGATCAAATTGCAACAGAAGACTTAAAACTATGAAAATTTTATCACTTTGCACTGTATCTTCACAGGAGTGGACTTCGAGTAGGACTCTGGTTGCTCAGAAAAACAAGACTGACAGTTGCCAAAAAACCAAAACAAATAAACAAAATATCCTTTTTAGTTACTATGGCACTATAAAGCTTCTGAACAGCAAAAGATACACTCAGCATGTGAAGAGCAGCTCAGGGCATAGAAGAAATATTGTAGAACAATGAATTATTCTTCCTACATTAATCAATATAGTAAATTATTAAGCCAACAGTTTTCTTTTAACCAATGACTGACACAGAGAGAATAATTTTTTTAAAGCTATAAGCACTATGCTGGGCAGATTCTGAGCCACTCTAATCCTAGTACCTTTAAAACCAATCATTTGCCTGTCTAATGAATCCTCAAGTGATTTCTGCTCCATCAGTCTATTCCTACAGCCATCTTGGCTCCCCCTCCAGCCCTTAACTCTTCTTTCTCCCTCACTTCTTCTACTCCTCCTGCTCTGCTGATGTCCCCTGGGCACCTGAAACTCTACTTCCCCCTCTTCTACCCAGTCTTAGTTTTCAGCTTCTTTATTTAGCCAATCAGAGATAATAGGGGAACATTCCTTATCATCACATGATCACAGGAGATAGTTCAACCTTCATAACAATGCCTAAGGCACGTTGGTAACCAGATCTCAAGACACTGAGATTGGCATTTAAAAACATAGCAGGAACCTCCTCTAAGAGAGAAATTATTCATTAAATTGCTTTTTGTTTAAATCTTTTTTGATGAAAGACCTCAACAAAAGACCAGGTGCTATGATATGATAGACAAGAATTTAGGGAATAGGATTGATTTCATTGCCATAGGATGTGACTTTTGAACAGGATCCATAAGCACAGGTTGAGACCAAGAACTAACAAGTGGGACTGGGCAAACTATAAAGTCTTTGTGTAGTAAAATACATCAACTTTTAAGCAAATAGGCAGCCTATAGAAAGGGAAACCTTCAACTATGTGTCTTACAAAGGGTTAGTGCCTAAAAAAATACAAAGAACTAAAAGTGTTTTTATTATTACTATTAAACATGTACACAATGTTTGATTTCTGTGTTCTTTTATTTCATAATTCTTTCAAAGCTAAGTTATTTTCTTAAAGTAACACTTAACTTTAGAACTTGGGCATTTGATTGCACTTTAATTCTGGAGTTGGTCTACTTTAAAATCCATTTCTGAAAATAAGCAAAATTCTAGACTAGGTACACCAATGAGACACAGAGATGAAGTGAGGGCAGTTTGACCAATGCACAGTCCACCTCTTTGATAGTTATATTGGTTTGTCTATTTTATCATGTACTATGTCTAACAACATAAATTGTATTTTTGGTTCTTTAACATGGGCACAATCTTCGCATTATCTGAAGTCTTACATTCACAAATTTAGTAATGAAAGATCTTACTATTCAAAAGGAATTCCAAACTGAATGTTATTTTCAAATCCCCAAGGATTCATTCTTGTTATAGTTAAGATGAACTTTAACTAAATTAAGCCTAAATTTAAGGTATTCAAAACCCATTTTAATTAACAATAAACTTAAAGATTTGGTTAGCTCAGAAAGCATACATAGATTCATTGAAAACCAGAAGCTAAGGAAATCTTAAAAATCAATATTTGCAAAATGAATAACACAATATTTCAGCATGTTTAGCCCACTTTTGTGTCCCTAACAAATCCAATGTGGCCCAACAGAGATTTGTTTATGAAATCAAAGCCAAAGAGAAAAATCAGTTCCTTTCCCATGACTTATATAAAAATCTCAATATTATTGAAGTAACTTTGTCACTGGAAGGAACATATTTAAAATTATAGATGTAAGATTTGCTTTTATAGCTCAAAGAGTTTAAAAGAAAACAAAACAAATCAAAAGCCCAGCAGTTTTGTCCTAGCACAATAACCATGGTCCTCTTTCTTATATTTTAGCATTTAGTGAACAAATATTCTGTATGTAAACCAATTGTCCAAATTCAACTGAATCAATTGTTTGAATCAATCATCTTAAAAGAATTATCACTTTATAATACTATATACATATGTATATTCAATACCTTATTGACAGAACATTATATCACAATAACATTTTATTCATTAAATGATTCCATTACATAATATCAGAAAAAAAATTTACAGGTTCAAATGTTGATGGTTTTTCTTTTTTGTTGTTGTTTTGATACACATGTGTATGATCTCCTTTGTTTCATATGCATTATATTAGAATAACTATTGATTTCAAAATAATAAAACTTAAAATAAATATATTCTATATCCAGGGTAAACCTAATTTTTTCTTTTTTGCTCTCCTGAGACAGGATTGATTTCCTTGTGTAGCCTTGGCTATCCTGGGTTCACTTTGCAGAACATGCTGGCTTTGAACTTACACTCAGAGAAATCCGCCTGTGTCTGCCTCCCTGTGTGATGGGATTAAACACATGTACCACCATGCCTGGTCATTTTCCTTTTTTTTTTTTTAACCACAGTAATATTGGCAAGTTCGAAAGAAGTCTTGAAAATAACATACCACAAAATACAAAGAGAGTAGCTTAGAGCCTTGAAAAAAATACATAAAAGACAACTTGGTTGGCTGTACATTAAAAAAGCAAACTTATGGTCCTTTACAAAAATTTCTATATCTCTGTGACTTATTGGCAAAGTAAGTATTATTACTATAACCAATGGACACACTAGGGGCTTCATTAAGAAAGTTGTCATCTTAACCCCTAAACAACCAAGCTTAATTGTAAAACTAAACTATCTTGTCTTCAAGCAGAGAATTGAGAAGGAATAAAATTAATTACCTGAGTAGACAGGGAGTGCAGGTTATGAGCTTCCAAAATGAGAAAATGACAGATGTTTTTATGTCTAGATAGATGTTTTAGGTTGATAAAGATGAGATCTGATAGATATTGATTTACATTAAGAATTTTAGATGCACCAAGAGAGGAATGATGTTTTCTTCAAGGTTGCCAAATACAAATAGCCAAGGCACTATGAATGTAACATTTATATAATTTCTGATTTCTTCATGGTTCTTCTTGCTGTAGGTAGGTTATTATATATATATATATATATATATATATATATATATATATATATATGTAATAATACAAATGTCTATGTGAGAAAAAGAAAAAAAGAAAATTGACATTAACAACCTTTAAATTTTTTAATAAAACTGTGTTAAAATTATTAGTAATTTAATCATATGTCCAAAGACTGAAACCATGAGACTAGGAGATCTTAGTGATCAACTGTTTGTTGAAACTGGAGAAAGAGAGAGAGAGAGAGAGAGAGAGAGAGAGAGAGAGAGAGAGAGAGAGAGAGAGAGAGAGAGATTATGTGCATTTCTGATGTTTTTACTTCCTTTATACTCATTTATTTATTTCTGTATTCCGTTGTTTGCTTGCTTATTTTCTAAAGTGAGAGAAAGAAACAAGGGCATGGAGTTGAGCGATGAGGAAGTAGGAAACATATGTAAAGAATTGGAGGAGTAAAAACTGCAATCACAATACAATGTATAAAAATTTTTAATTAGGAAAGGCAAAATAAACCATAATTGATATTGCACAAAATACTGGCACATAGGTCCTGACTGTAACAGAAGTTTGGGGGAATAGTTTAAAAACTTAAAGTGCATTGTTCATTCTTCCTCTGTAAAGAATGTGTTACAAGAATAAGGTTGAACAAGGAATACCTGGATTAAAGAAGAAGAAATAAAGGAAATAAAACTCAGTTTCATGAACCTAGTACCACTGATATTCAATGTATCTGTGCATATGCATGAGAGCACAGAATTTTTGCTTTGTTTTCTTTCTGGTGATATTTTTATCTTACCAATTTATTTCAGTTTGGCAGATTTAATATTCAGGTTTCAATATGTTTTTCTTTGAAGGAGAGGAAAAAAATGGAGAGAGAGAGAAAATAAAAGTTTTTCAGTATGGAGGTGAAGGAATCAGGTACGAGTTATGAAAGAGTGATGTAAATATTCAAAATACAATATATGAAAAAACAAATAAATCTTAAATTTTATAGTACATTATATATAATATATTTATACCATAAGAATTGATGTATTTCACCTTCACCCAGAATCATTAATTCATTAATTCAAAACTAATTCCTTTCAAAAATCGTATTGACTTCAAAACTATGTATTTGACCAAAATAATGATCCATGAAACCTGCATAAGCTCTGATCACTAATAGCCATGAGTATACTCCCTTATAGGAACAACTGGCTTTGTAAGCTTAAAGAAAAGTTTAAAAAGAAATTTATCTAAGTTTTTCACTGTGGAATACTTGTCACCCCATAAGTTAAAATTAGAGAAGCTAGCACACCTCTAATATAACCTCTTGAAAGACTGAGAATATGTACTGTATATTTGAAGAGTCTGGGCCACACAGGGAGACACTGTCTCAAATACATTAACAGTCAAAAATGAATAAATATTAAAATAAAAGAAACAAAAAGTAAAATTAAAACTCTCTTTAGGCTAGAATCAAAAGAAGATGCAATTCTAGATAATGATTATCTAGACACAGTTTCTGTCTCTGCAGAGTGGAGAAAAGACATCATTACAATGTCATGCATAAAGACTTTATAGGGTAAAAACGGAAAGAGACAGACACTTTCCCAGCCCCTTCACCATGGACAGCAGCACTCTTCTTCTCAGGCATGCCTTTCAGCCTTACTGGAGCCTTTTTTGACAGTTGACCTAAAGAATTGTGAGATATTACATTTTCCAGGTTTTCAGTCACCAAGTGTGTAGTGATTTGTTACTTCAGCAAAGAAAGCAATGCTGTCACTTCTATAGACAAGAACACAGTTCATATAACAGATAAAAATTCCTTTTCTTCTCAGTCTTTATATTACAGGAGAATACACAGGAACAAGGTTATACCAAACTGCACTTTAGTTTTAGCTGGGATGGGAAAGAAGATAAATGGAGTATCTGTTAAAAAAAAATTAGGGCATTAGTATGTAACTTGTCCAAGCAGGAACTGCTTGCTAATCTATGATGTTTAGATTTCCAACACTAAGTAAGCTTTACTGATGTGTAACAGAAGGTGTTGTGAGGAAACTTAACAACCACAGACAACTGAGAGTTATCAGTGTTCAGCATTTTTCTATTTTTATATTTAATTAACGTATTCAGATTAAAACTCAATTGTTATCCCATCCCTTGTATCCTCCCATACCTCCCTTTGTCCCTCTTTCACCCTATTCTCCTCCCCTAGGTCTGTGACTGAGGGGGACCTCCTGCCCCACTATATGGTCAAATGCTATCAAGTCTCCTCTTGGTAGCCTGCCTCCTCCTTCTCTGAGTGCCATCAGACCTCCCCACCAAGGGGAGGTGATAAAATATGGGGCACCAGAGTTCATGTCAGAGTCAGTCCCTGCTCTCCGTATACTTTTCTTGCTTGTTTCCTGTTGCTGTGATGAGCACCATGAGTAAAAGCAAAAATGGTTTGTTTTATCTTATTTCAGTTTGTTTTGGAGGAAAGCCAAGGCAGAAATTTCAGTAGGTACCTTGAGGCAGTAACGGAAACAATTATAAAACAACACTGCTTATTGGATTGTTCTCGGGCTCATATTCAACTACCTTTCTAACATAGCTCAGGTTCTTCTGCTTAGGCACGATTACTTCCCACAGGGGGTTGGGCCTTCCAACATCAAATTAGCAATCAAGAAATTGCCCTGTGGATAAGAATTCAGGCTAGTGTGATGAACTCCATTCTTCATTTGAGGTTCCCTCTTCTCTGGTGTGTCAGGTTGATATCTTTGATTACCACTCTGAGCACCACTCTCTTTTTCTTCTTCATTAATTTATTTCTTTATCATTTTACAGCCTGACCACAGACCCCTCCCTTCTCTCCTCCCAGTCGCACACTCACATTCCCCTCCCCCGACTCATCCTTCCCTTCTCCTGGTACTGTCCCAGCCTGGAACATCAAGTCACAGCAGGGACTAAGCGCTTCCTCTCCCACTGAGTTCAGATGAGGCAGCCCAGCTATGGGAAAGGGATCCAATGGCAAGCAACAGAGTCAGAGTCAGCCCCTGCCCCAATTGTTAGGGACCTACAAGATGACCAAGTTACACATCTAGGTGTAGGGCACCTAGATGTAGTCCATGAATGCTTTGCTTGGTGGTTCAGTCTCTGTGAGCCTCGATGGACGTATGATAATTTACTCTGTAGGTATTTTCCGGCTCCCTTAATCCTTCCTCCCACTCTTCTACAAGAATCCTCAAGCTCGATCTGTTGTTTGGCTGTGGGTCTCTGTATCTGTTTCTATCAGATGCTGAATGAATCCTCTCAGAAGACAGTTATGCAGGCTCTTGTCTGCAAGCATAGCAGAGTTGCCATTAATAATGTCAGGGCTTGGCTCTCTTCCATGGGTCTCATTGGGCCAGTTATTGGTTGGCCACTCCCCAAGTCTTTCCTCCATCTTTATCCTTACATTTTTTTTTCCTAAGCAGGAATGATTTGGGGTTGAAGTGGGTAGGTTGGTGTCCTCGTAATTCCACTGGGAGGGCTGCCTAGTTACAGGAGTTGCCACTTCAGGCTCCATATCCCCTCACTGCTAGGAGTGTCGGCTAAGATCACCCCCAGAAACTAATTAGGATAGCTAAAGCAAGTCTGTACAATAAAAGAAAATTTGGAGGTATCACCGTCCCTGAATTCAGGCTGTACTACAGAGGAATAGTAATAAAAATGGCATGGTATTGGCATAGAGTCAGTTAGGTTGATCAACAAAATTGAAGACCCAGAAATAAACCCACATACGTATGTATACTTGACTTTTGGCAAAGAAGCCAAAGCCATACAACGGAGAAAAAGCATCTCAACAAATGGTGCTAATCTAACTGGATGTTTACATGTAGTAGAATGCAAATAGAACCATATTCATCACACTACACAAAATCCAAGTGCAAGTGGATGAAAGATCTCCACATAAAACTGGATACACTAAATCCACTAGAAGAGAAAGTGGGAAATAGTCTTGAAGTTATTGGTACAGCAGGTAGATTGCTGAAAAGAACACTATAGGGGCAAAATTAATGAGTCTGTCTTACTTTTGGGTTGTTCATGAACATCTGAGAGGGTTGAAGCCTCTCCTCCTGAAGTCAGTGTTAGAGTTCCCACCTGGGCAGCCAAGAGCGGCTTCAAGGTCCTGGAAGATGCCCCAGGATTGTCACTCTGAGTCACGAGCCATGAGGCCTCCTCCTGGTAAATGGGTGCCTTGTGTTGGAGAGATTCCGGGCCTCTGCCCACTAATCTGGTATTTTCAGAGTCTTACACACCAACATCTCAGACTTTAATATCAACAATTAATTTAAATGGCTTTTCATGAAACTGAAGCTTTTGGAAGGCAAAGGAAAATGCCAGTAGGACAAAATGGCAGCCACAAGAATGAGCAAAGACTTTCACCAACCCTACATCAGACAGAGGGCTAAAATCCAAAAATATATAAAGATCTCACAAAATTAAAAAACAACAAAGCAAATAACAAATGAAAAATGAGGTACAGAGCTAAACAGAATTCTCAATTGAGGAATCTATAATGTCCTAGAAGCCCTTGAATGCTTTTCCTTAATCATCAGGGAAATGCAAATCCAAACAAGCACCAACTTGTAAACTGAAAATATTTTTTAAAATAAATCTCACCACTAGAAAATTTGTAATTTATATTTAAATGTTAAAAAACTGCCTCTGCAATTTGTAATCTGATAAATGTTCATCTCGATTAAATATCCTAGAAAATAGCAATTGATTTGATCACAAGCTTTCAGTAATAATGGCATATTTGAATACTGTCATGTACCTTATAACATGGGTTTTACACTGCTCCAGGGATGATTTGTTTTTCTTTTTTTTTCAGTGTCACAGGAAACAGCCTGGGATTAAGATGATGGATTTATAAGCAAAAAAATAAAACAATAAATAACAGGCATGAAATAGTTAGCAAAATAAGGTTAGTCTTGTTTCACTCTCACTTGACAGCACAACATAGTAAACAACAGTTTCTGTATTCCTTCCCTGTTTTGTTTTGTTTCACTGTGCAACTGAGTGCACTTCAACTGATCTCTGTGAAGTGTCAATATACTTATTTTCCTGTGTATTCAAACAGGAAAATACTCTTACTGTGCATAAAAGAATTGCTGTTATTCAATTTTCTGTGCAATTACCTTATGTTTATTGCTTTCTTTCCAGGTCTGCATCTGCATTTTCCTCATAGATTATATTAAAAATATTCACATCCCTGTGTTTGAAAGAGAATGTTGCTCATTGGAGGGAACACAAACTCACATTTCTAACAAAGAAGCAACCATGCTTATAGGGACATAAAAAATGTCATTTTTTGAGTGAGACTCCCATAAAATGTTGAGAGATAATATAATACTGTAGTCGAAGGAAAAGCTACCAAGCATATAAAAACACTGATAAATATTCTTACATTACTAATTGAATTGCTGTAACAATTGTATAATTAGAAAAAGCATTCATATTTAATATACACAAGGTATAAATACAAATATACAATCCCAAAATGATCTTTTGTGCTTTTGTCAAAGAAAACACTTTGATGGTAGGATATCCAATACACCATCAAGGTGTTTATAGCATCATAAAATATGTCTACATCACTAAAGGTATACTGAGTGAAGAACAACTTTAATTGATTTCTCTATCATTTGAATGAACCCTGACATGCCATTGGAAGTAAATATAATTATTATCCACTGACAGCATAAACATTGACATCACATTCCCAATATTCCTCCATTCATTTACTTTGCAAATTAGAATCGAGTGAAGGTTTGTAGAGAAAGCGAAGATTAGAGAAGGGGAGGGCCAAGACAAACTAAAGATGCATGAAATATGTACAGGAAAGACTTGTTTTGAGAGGTAATTAAAAATAAAAATGAAAAAAGAATTTGTTTTGAAGAAAGGAATTATAATGGCACTTAGTAGGAAGCATAACCCTAGTTTTACAGTATAAAGTTGATACAGTAAAACTGTTAAAGATCCACTGAACCAAAGAAGTGCTAGACTTTCACTGTTTTTGCTGTGTGTCTAAAAGAAGGCTGGAGGAGCAGCATTCATGTCCCTGAGTACACACCGAGAGAATTGGAGTCTTTCTAGGAGAGAAGCCTCGGGGACAGAGTAAAGTCAATATTCAAAAGCAAGTTTTGATAGGTAAAGTATTGTTGAATAGGTAAGTTGTTTGCCTAGGATATTGTGTCATTTACTGAGACACACATTCTTCTCTTATCAGAATAAAGACTTCCAGCTGCAGAGTAGAAAGAGGTCACACTCTTCTCTACTGGTGAAGATGGACCCGTTTGCTCTCATACATATTAAAATCACAACTTACAGTGCTTTCATTCTTACTCTCCTTTTGGCTGCTCTACTAGAGAAAGGATCATTTTTACAGGAGTTATCTCCTGTCCAGATCCACAGATTCATTGGGAGGGACCTTTCTGCCTGCAGGTTTTTGAGGAGATACTTTCATTACTATTAATTCAGGATGTTCGTGAAGGGGGTTGATAAAAATATATCATTGGGTGGGGTGCACATATGCAGCCTCGGGTCCCAACATGCATCTCTCAATCACATTGTATGAAGGTTTTCACAGAGCTATTGTTGAGTTCTCCCGAGTAAATAAAAGCTCCCGAGTCAAAAAAGAGCTTCTGTGAAACTGGACACATACTTTGAGGTTTAGAACAACATAAACTTATCAATAAACACTAAATAAATTTAGTTCCTACTGGGCTAAGATCACGTTATTGGTACTTATGGACTACTTGGCTTTAGGGAGTCAATCTAAGGTTAAGAGTCCTGAATCATGTTTCCAAATAATGAAGTTGAGACCATAGGAGAGGTTAAGAGAGGATTAACTTAAAAGAGAGTAAAGGAATAAAGCACATTTCAAAGATCGAAGAGCCGGCTGACCCAAAAAACCAGGCAGTGGTAAAAGACCCTGGGTCTCTTCATTTTAAAACACCACACATATTTATTTGTGTATTTGATTACTTATTATCTGATTGTCTGTGTTTCTAGGTGTGTGCACCTACCATGGTACGTTTGTGGAGGTCATAGGACAACTTGCCTGAGTAACTCTTCTCTTTTTCTGTGTAGCTGTAGAGTACTGAAAGAGTTTCTGGCACTGCAGGTAGCTCGTTACCCACTGAGTCAGTTCACTGCTCTGTGCCTGTCAATTTTATGGGAGTCTTAAACTATTTTAAAGAAGTGGTGGCATATGTATGGGTGGTTTTCTACGTTTAAAAAAATAGTGACCATATATTCTCTCTGAAACCATGTTAGAACTCAGTTTAGAAAAGTTCTTCCTAAGATTCTCTTGAAAACCACTGGGAAAACTGCAGTGATGCTAATGAAATCATAATAAATTGAGATTCCGATGGTATGGACCTTCAATGGTATATGTATACCATGGGAGGGAGAGGCCTCATTGCTTATATTCCAGATAGAGTGACAGAAAGCTAAGATAGCTTCAGGGACATTAACAATACACCATCATTTTGACTGCCTCAAAGCACACCTGCAGTTTCCTTGGTTACCTCACATCTAATTTCTATTTAACTCTGTGTTAAAAATTCACATGATAATGACGGTTTCTATCCTACTTCTCACAATACACACAGCCTCCCAACCTATCCAACTTAGACATGGTTTCTCTCTCTATTTAGAAAGCAAAAAGGGAATTAAAAAAGCAAACAAATCAGAATAAAATAAAACAACAAACAGCAAAAACCAATACACAAAGAAACAGACACACACACACACACACACACACACACACACACACACACACCATCAAAACTCAAAGTAGAAAATTTTAATATACAAGTAAAGGACAGATGAGATTTTTTAAGAAGCCCAAATATAACACAATAAGACAAGAAACCTACAAAATACCACTGACTTTGTTTTTTTCTTTTTTTTTTCTTTTTTTAATTTTTATTTTCTATAATTAATATATTCTTGTTACATCTCAATGGTTATCCCATCCCTTGTATCCTTCCATTCTTCTCTCCCTCCCATTTTCCCCTTATTCCCCTCCCCTATGACTGTTCCTGAGGGGGATAACCTCCCCCTTTATAGGATCATAGGGTATCAAGTCTCTTCTTGGTAACCTGCTGTCCTTCCTCTGAGTGCCACCAGGTTTCCCTGTCCAGGGGACATGGTCAAATGTGAGGCACCAGAGTACATGAGAAAGTCATATCCCACTCTCCACTCAACTGTGGAGAATGTTCTGCCCATTGGCTAGATCTGGGTAGGGATTTAAAGTTTACTGCCTGTATTGTTCTTACCTGGTGCCTTAGTTTGAGCAGGACCCCGGGGCCCAAATCTGCCTATCATAATGTTCTACTTGTAGGTTTCTAGGACCCTCTGCATCCTTCTACTTTGCTATTCTCCCATGCTTCTCTCATCTAGAGTCCCAATAGGATGTCCTCCCCTCTGTCCCAGTTTCCTGGTAAATGAAGGCTTTCGTGGGACATGCCCCTTGGGCTAGTATGCTGATATAAGTGAGTATATACCATTTGATTCTTTCTGCTTCTGGGTTAACTCACTCATTATGATCATTTCTAGCTCAATCCATTTATCCCCAAATTTCGGGAATAGCTGAGTAGTATTCCATAGTGTATATGTACCACAGTTTCTTTATCCATTCTTCTACTAATGGACACTTAGGCTGTTTCCATGTTCTGGCTATTATGAATAAGGCTGCTATGAACATGGTTGAGCAAATTTTTTTCCTGTGTGCTGGAGCATCTTCAGGGTATATTACAAGGTGTGGAATAGCTGGGTCTTGAGGATGCCCTATTCCCATTTTTCTGAGAGAGCACCAGGTAGATTCCCAAAGTGGCTGTACTAGTTTGCATTCCCACCAGCAATGAAGGAGTATTCCTCTCTCTCCCCACATCCTCGCCAGCATGTGGTGTCACTTGATTTTTTGATCTTAGCCATTCTGATGGGTGTAAGATGGAATCTCAGAGTTGTTTTGATTTGCATTTCCCTGATGACTAAGGAGGTTGAGCATTTCTTTAAGTATTTCTCGGCCATTTGATATTCCACTGTTGAGAATTCTCTGTTTAGTTCCAAGCCCCATTTTTCAATTGGGTTATTTGGTTTGGTGGTGTTTAATTTCTTGAGTTCTTTATATATTTTGGATATTAGACCTTTGTCAGATGTAAGGTTAGTAAAGATCTTTTCCCAGTCTGTAGGCTGTTGCTTTGTTCTGTTGACAATGTCTCCTGCCTTACAGAAGCTTCTCAGCCTCATGAGGGCCCATTTATTAATGGTTGACATTAAGGCCTGGGCCGTTGGTGTTCTGTTCAGGAAGTTGTCTCCTGTGCCAATATGTTCCAGGCTCTTTCCCACTTTTTCTTCTAAGTGACTTAGTGTCTCTGGTTTTATGTTGAGGTCTTTAATCCACTTGGATTTGAGTTTTGTGCAAGGTGACAAATATGGGTCCAGTTGCATTTTTTTACACATAGACCTCCAGTTAGACGAGCACCATTTGTTGAAGATGCTATCCTTTTTCCATTGAATGCATTTGGCTTCTTTGTCAAAAATCAAGTGACCATATGTATGTGGATTCATATCTGGGTTTTGATTCAATTCCACTGATCAACCAGCCTGCTGTTGTGCCAGTACCATGCTGTTTTAATTACTATTGCTTTATAGTACAGTTTGAGATCAGGTATGGATATTCCTCCAGAGCACTTTTCATTGTACAAGATTGTTTTAGCTATTCTGGGTTTTTAATTTTTCCATATGAAGTTCAGAATTGAACTTTCAATGTCTTTAAAAAATTATGTGGGTATTTTGATAGGGATTGCATTGAATCTGTAGATTGCTTTTGGTAGGATGACCATCTTTACTATGTTAATTCTCCTGATCCATGAGCAAGGAAGATCATTCCATTTTTCAGGTCATTTTTAATCTCTTTCTTCAGAGTTTTGAAATTTTTTTCAAACAAGTCCTTCAGTTTCTTAGTTAGAGTAAATCCTAAATATTTTATATTGCTTGTGGCTAATGTAAAGGGTGTGGCTTTTCTCATTTCTTCCTCTGCAAGCTTGTCCTTTGTGTATAGGAAGGCAACAGACATTTTTGAGTTAATTTTGTATGCAGCCAATTTGCTGAAGGTGTTTATCAGCTGTAGGAGTTCTCAGGTGGAATTTTGAGGGTCACTTATGTACACTATCATATCATCTGCAAATGGGATAATTTGATGTCCTCCTTTCACATTTGGATAACCTTGATCTCCTTTTGTTGTCTTATTGCTCTGGCTAGAACTTCATGTACTATATTGACAAGATTTGGAGAGAGTGGGCAGCCTTGCCTTGTTCCTGATTTTAGAGGAATTTCCTTAGGTATCTTAACATTTACTTTGATTTAGGCTATTGGCTTGCTGTATATAGCCTTTATTATGTTGAGGAAAGTGCCTTGTATCCCTGATTTCTCTAAAACTTTAAACATGAATGGGTATTGGATTTTATCAAATGCTTTCTCTGCCCTAAAGGGATGATCATGTGGTTTTTTATTTTTAGTTTGTTTATATGGTAGATTACATTGATGGATTTCCGTATGTTAAACCATCCCTGCATGCGTGGAATGAAGCCTACTTGGTCATGATGAATGACATCTTTGATGTGTTCTTGTATTCGTTTGGCAAGTATTTTATTTAGTACTGGTCTGAAATTCTCTTTCTTTGTTGACCTTTGTGAGGTTTAGGTATCAATGAGACTACGGCCACTTAGAATGAATTTGGTAATGTTCCATCCATTTCTATCTTTTGGAGTAGCTTGAATAGCATCGGTATTATCTTGCCCTTGAATGTCTGGTAGAATTCTTCACTGAAACCATCTGGCGCTGGGCTTTTTTTTGGTTGGGAGACTATAAATGCTTGCTTCTATTTCTGTAAGGAAAATGGGACTATTTAGCTTGTTTATCTGTTCTTCACTCAACTTTGGCAAGTGAAATTGATCAAGAAAATCGTCCATTTCCCTTAGATTTTCAAATTTTGTGGCATATATGCCTTCAAAGTAGGATCTCATGATTCTTTGTATTTCTCCATTGTCTGTTGTTCTGTCTCCCTTTTCATTTCTGATTTTGTTGATTTCAATACTGTCTTTCTGCCTTTTAGTTAGTTTGGCTAACGGTCTATCTGTCTTGTTGATTTTCTCAAAGAAGCAGCTCTTGATTTTGTTGGTTCTTTGGACTGTTTCTTAGTTTCTAATTTGTTAATTTCACCCCTGAGTTGGATTATTTCCAGACATCTAGTCCTTTGGGTGTTTCTGCTTCCTTTTTTCTAGGGCTTCCAGTTGTGTCATTAAGATGCTTATGTGAAATGTTTTCAAATTTTTTTGAAGGCACTTAGTGCTATGAATTTTCCTCTTAGCACTGCTTTCAATGTATCCCACAAATTTGGGTATGCGTTCCTTCATTTTCATTGAATTTCAGAAACTTCTTGACACCCAGGTGTCATTTAGCAGAGAGTTGTTTAGTTTCCACGTACGTGTAGGCTTTTTGTGATTTTTGTTGTTGTTGAATTGCAGCCTAAGAGCATGGTGATCTGATAGGATACAAGGTATTATTTCAATCTTCTTGTATCTATTGAGGCTTGCTTTGTGACCTACGATGTGATCAATTTTGGAGAAAGTTTCATGGGGTACAGAGAAGAAGGTATATTCTTTCTTGTTTGGGTGAAAGATTCTATACATATCTGTTAGATCCATTTGACCCATGGCATTGGTTAATGATGTTATTTCTTGGCTTAGTTTCTGTTTCAATGTCTTATCCTTCAGTGAGAGTGGGGTGTTGAAGTCTCCCACTATTATTGTATGGGGATAGATTTGTGGTTTAAGCTTTTTTAGCAGATCTCTTACAAATGTGGGAGCCCTTGTATTTGGAGCGAAGATGTTCAGAATAGTGATGTCATCTTGGTTGACTATACCTTTGATGAGTATGAAGTGTCTTTCCTCATCCCTTTTGATTAATTTTGGTTGAAAGTCTATTTTGTTAGATACTAAAATGGCTATGCTTGCTTGCTTCTTGTGACCATTTGCTTGGGATATTCTTTCCAACCTTTTACCCTGAGGTAATGCCTATCATTATGGGTGAGATGTGTTTCTTGAATGCAAAAGAATGTTGAATCTTGTTTATGCACCCATTTAGTTAGTCTGTGTCTTTTTTTTTTTTTTTTTTTTTTTGAGAATAGAGACCATTGATGTTGAGAGATATTAATGACCAGTAACTGTTAAGAGTCTTAATTTTGAAGTTGTTTCTAGTTGAGCATTTATGTAGTTGTGTTTTTGCCATGGTATAGTTATCTATTTCCTGAGTATTTTGGTTGTAGCTTGATCCTTTGGGATGGAGTTTTGCTCCTAGTACTTTCTGTAAAGCTGGATTTATGGATAGGAATTGTTTGAATTTGTTTTTGTCATGGAATATTTTGTTTTCTCCATCAATGGTTATTGATAGTTTTGCTGGGTAAAGTAGTGTGGCCTGGCATCTGTGGTCTCTTAGGGTTTGCAGGATCTCTGCCCAAGCCCTTCTGGCTTTGATGGTCTCTGCTGAGAAATCGGGTGTAATTCTGATAGGTTTGCCATTAAATGTTATTTGGCCTTTTTCCTTGCAGCTTTTAATATTTTTCTTTGTTCTGTATGTTTTGTGTTTTGATTATTATGTGATGGGCAGTTTTTCTTTTCTGGTCAATTCTATTTGGTGTTCTGTAGGCCTCTTGTATGTTTACAGGCATCTCTTTCTTTAGATTGGGGAAATTTTCTTCTGTGATTTTGTTTAGAATAGTTTCTGGGCCTTGTAATCTGATATCTTCTGTTTCTTCAATGCCTATTATCCTCAGATTTCTTCTTTTCATGGTGTCCTTAATTTCTTGGATGTTTTGTGTCAGGAGTTTTCCAAATTTGGCATTTTCATTAATGGCTGCTTCAAGATCTGTGATTGTATCTTCTAGACCTGAGATTCATTCTTCCATCTCTTGGATTCTGTTAGAAAAGCTCACCTCTGTGTTGCTTGCCTTCTTCTCTGAGGTCTCACATTCTCGTTTTTCTTCTGTCTGTGTGTTTATCATTGAATCCATTTTCATTTTCAGATCTTGAACTGATTTTTTTTTTTATTTCTTTCATCTGATTGTTTGTATATTTCTGAGTTTCTTCCATTGCCTTCTTTAGAGGTCTTCAGAGCTTGAACCGTTTTATTTATTTCTTTCATCTGGTTGTTTGCATTTTCCTGCAATTTTTCCAGTTCCACTCTATGTGCTTCTTTTATGTCTCTCACCACTTTGGCTGCGTCTTCCTGCATTTGATTAGGAATTTTATTTGTTTTCTCCATTATCATACTCATTACTAAGGATTTGAGGTCATTTTCTTGTATTTCCATTGTACTTGAGTTCTCTGGGGTGTTTTCCTGGGATAAGTGGAAACTGGAGATTCCATGTCGGTTTTTTTGTTTGTTTGTTTTTTTGCGTGTGCTTTTACGCTGTCCTTTAGACATCTTGCCGTCTTTGTTTTTATTGGGTAGCTTCCAGAATCGGATGGAGGGAGTCTGATGATAGATTCACTTGTTTTCTCATGATTTCCCTAGGCTGGAAGCTCTAATGCTTCTCTGGTGTGGATGGTAAGAGGTTAGCCCTGTCATTTTGGACTCTCACAGCTAGTGATCCTCAGCTCCCCTGTGCTGTGGGTCCTGAAAATGTTCTGGGTCTCTGAATGAGCATTGAGTCAGGCCAAGGTATCCACAGCCTTCTGTGTCCCCTGCCAAGTCCAGCCAGGAACACTGGGCCCGGACCACGGGCTGAGCTCAGCTAGATTCTCAGAGTCTGAACCGTCTGCCAAGCTCAGCTAGGGATTCTTGGCCCAAAATGCATGCAGGGTCCAGCCAGAATGTTTGGGCTGGGACTACGCACCAAACTCAGCTAGGGGCTTTTGCCCGAAAGTGTGTGCTGTGGTCAGTTATTGACTCAGGGCCTGAACCAGCCACCAAGCTCAGCCAGGAATTCTGGATTCAAACTGCACACTGTGTCCATCCAGAGTATTAGAGCCGGGACTGTGCCTAAAGCTCAGCTAGAGTCACTGGGCCCAATCTGTCTGCCAAGCACAGTTAGGTTCTCTGGCCCCAAACTGCACGCCAAGCTCCACCCGAGTCTCCGGGGTTTAATTGTGCACTGAGCTCAGCCAGGGACTCTGGATTCACACTGCACACTGAGTTCAGCCCCGGACTCTGGGCCTAAACTGCGTGGATAGTCCAGCCAGAGTCTTAGGGCCGCCGAACCTGTGCATACAGCTCGGCTAGAGTCTCTGGGCCCAAACTGCTGGGCAAGTCCATCTAGGGCCTCTTGGCTGAATCTACGTGCTGACCTCAGCCAGTAAGCGCCCCAGAACTGCCCGCTGAGCTTTGCTAATGTCTAGGGCAGGACTGCTTGCTGAGCTGAGCTAGCGCCTCCAGTGGAACCGAGTGCTCTCCCCAGCCTGAGCCACAGCAGGGGAACTGTGGCTGTGCTGAGCTCGTGTCTTGGGCAGAATTGCTTGCTGAGCTGAGCCAGCATCTCCACGGCACTTTGCACTGAGCCGAACCCAGGAATCTAGGACCGAACTGTCCGCCGAATCCTTTCTGGGTTCCAAGGCACCATCCGACCCAAATCCTGCCCAGAGTCCCTTCTCCCACAGCAACTCCCAATGGCCAGTATACCAATCACCTCCACCGCAAGACTCTGAGCTGCAAACCTCAGCCACCGCCACTGCTAACGCTGGTGCCATTGGTGCCGCTGCCGCTGCTGCTGCCTCTGCCACTGCTGCTCTGATCTGAGAAAATCTGTGCTTGTCCCGTGTGCAGGGGCATGCAGGTCCTCCGCATCCTGGTCCCTCTGAACCATGGAGCGCTCTCGCTGCCGTGGTGTGGGGACCTCAGTGTTCCTGGCTCAGAAATCTATGCAATTCCCTGAATTGTTCACTGGAGTCTCCAAACACGGTCCACACTGCTCACCGCCATCTTGGATCTCCCGAGTTTGTTTGTTTATTTGTTTGTTTTTGGTTACCTACTGCCAAGTATGGGACCTAACTTTAAGTGTGGTTAACACACACACACACACACACACACACACACACACACACACACACACACACACTGAGACTCCTTTGGAGAAAACTGGTTTTCGTTTACCAGCATTTTCAATTGGAAATAATTCTTGATTAAGTATGGAAGATTGTGTTCACTTCTTCTCAGCACTGGAACCCTATCTTGGTTGACCATGTGCAACTTCTCTGTATGCTAACACAGTCTCTGTGAGTTCCTATGTGCACCATCTTGTTGTATCTGGGAGACACTGTTTCCTTGGTTTCTTCCATCCCCTCTGGATATTTCAACTTCCTGCCTCCTCTTCCATTTATTTCCCCAAGCTCTGATAGGAAGGGTTAGTGAAGACTTCTCACTCAAGATGTAGTATTTCAAAGCACCTCAAGCTCTGCACATTGTGCATTTGTAGGTCTCTGTGTTAGTTCCCATATACTGATGATGGCTGAGCAGTACACTGTCTATGAGTATAATATAATGTTGTTGGGATTCATATTATTAGTGGTTTTCTCTAATAGAACAGTAGCATTTGATTTTTCCCTAGGCTCATAGTAGACTCTACCTAATTTTTTACCTAACCAGTTCCATTGATAAAGATATATTCTTTCTTATGTCTTAGTGGAATAATCATATCTTGATCTTCCCTTCTCTAGCCCTCAACAGCATTCTTGGACTTAAAGTCCTTATTTATCTAGATGTGCTATAAGAAAAATGTCAAAGACTTGTGGTTTAAATGATTAAATCTTCCTTAAAGGCGTTTTAAAGTCTGGAAGGGAGAAGAAATAATTTCTAACAGCCTTGGTTTAGTGACAGCTGCATCTTAACTACCAGAGTGTTACCTTCTCCCCATTTCGCATGGTCATCTCCGGATGCAATTTCCCAGAGAAAAAGGTAAGGAAGGAGCTTTATTCGTAGCATGAACTTCTTCCAGAGAAAGGACACCAATTCTGTTATGATGCACTTACTTCTCCATATGTTAACCTCTCTGCCTCCTGGAAGTCATCATGTGAGGACATGACCTTTGCAGTTCTTGTTTTGTGGGACACAAGTATCCAGTATAACTGTATCTATTCTCCATTCACATAGCCAATCAAACGTCAGGTTTTGCTCATGTTATATTACTCTGCTTTTATTTTCTGTCTCTTTCCTCCACTTTAAATAGAACTCGATGAGATATCATTTGTCAGTCTAAAAATTCAATGTATTCTCACAAAGAGAAATTGCCTTTAATGTCATTTTTGTTATATTTTCCGAAATAAAAGACTGCATGTTCAAAAATTCTGAGGTTATTACCTGGGCCTATTTCAGAGGTATTATTCTGCTTACCATGCTAATGTGATTAGATTATGTAATAATTTATGTTATAGTAGATGTTAATAACATCAACAAAATAGCAGTTTTTAAGACTAATCAATATCATTGATGGTTTTCACTAGAATTCTTGCATTAAGTAAATTTGGACAGGGATAGGCCAGAGAGTCTGTGGTGGTTTGAATGAGCTATGTCCCCTATAGTCACAGTCATTTGAAACCATGGCCCCCATTTGTAGTGCTGTTTCAGAGGTAAGCCCTTGCTGATTAAATATATCCCTGGGTGTGGGTTTTGAGAACTCAAGAACATGTTGCTTCTCTTTGCTTCATGCTAAAGGTAAAGAAGGTGAAATTTATGCATATAAACTCAAACACTGTCACTGACTCTTGCTGTGATGCCTCCCCACCATGCTGTACTTTATCCCTCTGGAAGCACTAACCCAAATAAACTGATTTTCTATGTACTTCTTTGGTCATAGTGTTTTATTACAGTACCAGAAAAGTAAGTAATGCAGAGCTCATTAACTATAGAACAGCAGATGTTATAGGACTTGTCTTCATGATTTTCTTTTCTTTTTCTTTTCTTTTTTTTTTTTTTTTTTTTTTTTTGAGCTCTGGATAACATCTTAAAGGTATTAAACAAGTAACAGATATTCCCTGGACTTCTTCCAGGATTTTCTGACTTGAAGTTTGGATTATCAAGGTTGTCCTCTAACAATTGTTTCTGAACATATGCTCTATGTCACTCCTGCCCTATGTGTGGCATGATTGACATTTCAGATGTTATTGAATCACTTTCTGCCTGTCAGAGAAAATGTCAATATTTAATGAGTATTGATACATAAATCACTGTCTCAAACTTCTGGTTTGACTTACAAGAAAAAAATTTAAGTGGTTCAGTTGACTGTTTGAGTCAAATCATAAACAAATTATAATATGCTGTACCCTTTTGTAGAAACTATCTAAGGTCGTCCAAAGAATGATTAAGAGAGACACCTTCAGAGAAAATTAAATACAGCAATAAAGTGTGCAAAAGGAAAATGTATAAAGAAAAATGAATTAATACAGACTAGATGAAGTAATCTTTGAATATCAACTGATAAGCATTCCTGTCTTGCATAAGTATCTGCTTAGTCTGAAGTTCTCTGGTGAATAATGCCCTTTTCCAGATACTGTTTACTTTTGTAAGAACATTCATCATTGGCATGTTGCTCGTGATTATTAAGGTTGTCCTCTAACATATAATAAATTTCTCACAGTTCAACGATGACCTAGGTCTTTTTATTTGAAAGGAGGATCAACCTTTTGGGAATTTCTGACTGTGAAAGTTGTCAACAGTGTTTCATACAGACTTTTAAGAGTGAAGTCATTTCTTATGTTTTTCACTTCTTATGTGATGCATAACAAAAAATTTCTAAACTTGAAAATCAATTCCAATAAGCATTGCTTAAGGAATAGCAAAGAAAGCAGATTTTTTTGAGTCTTACAAATGTTTTAAAATGAGCATGTAGACTCAGTTTTCTTAACCAAAATATTTTATTAACAACTTATTGACCAAGCCTAAGTCAATTATAACTCGATTAACCAAAACAGTAGGAAATGAGGATTAATTGACACAACAACAAAACCTTAAGGATATCAGTCCTGAGGAACAATTCTCTGGCCAGGAGCTTCAGGATTTCTTCTACTGGAACCATGGGCAACCAGACCCCAGAGCCTCAGCAGGAGCTGGAGCTCTGAAGCCTTCCCTCAAACAGTTTTCTCTAGGAGTGTCTTGAAGGGCAGCGATGAACAGCCAAATCTATCCCAAGTCTTCAATCCGCACCCCCCCCCCCCACTGCCAGTTCTGGGCTCATTTATATATCTCCTCCCAGAGTCTGTTCACTGCATCTTTTTCATCTGGTAGCAATTAAGCTCCTACATGAGGTGGTAGCTCTTCTATTGAATTAATATCACCTGTTCTCTCACTAGACCGTTCCGATCCCACATATGGGATCCTAAAGAACAGGTTTCTCTCCTTCATGAGCATAGATATTTACCATATCTGTAATTGTCTAAACCCTTGGCTTTACCTATTAATACCAAACTACCGGTGACCTACAGAAAAAAAGACCACACCCATTTGAGTTCTCTGTGAACTTTGATTCCATGAATTTTTTTATACCTTCCCCAGAGGCGAAGGTGAATACAGTCAAGTCTGACCAAATGAGAGGTCTGTCCAGTTTTTAAAACAGAAATTCTAATAAAGAAAATATAGTTTTACCTACTAGTAAAGAAAATGATTAGAATACTTTAGAATGCAAAGGAGATGTTCTTTTCTCTAGATCAGAAAATGCATAGTATTCAGAACACAATTAAAATCTAATACGCGCGTTAGTTCTGTGAGATTTATGTGCAGGTTTTGCAAATTAACATCTTACAGTTTTACTAAGATTAATCTCAATGTGTAATACAAGACAAAGATATGCTTGAAAGTTCAGTAAAAGTAGTTAGCCACAGCTTAATGACAGTCTTTGCCTTTTGTCCTCATTGCACTGAGCTAGAGAACTCCAACTACAATTTCAGGCTATCCCATACCAGTAGAATGGAATATATAGGAAGTTTTATAGAGTTTATTTTAAAGTAATTGGCATTTTCATTGTGCTTAAAAACAAGTTAGTAGTTAGAAGAACACTGACAGTCCAAATTCTACTATTGTATCTTTTTTACTAAAAAATGAAACAAACAGACAAACAAAAGAAGTCCATATTTATCACATAGAAACCTATCGTACAAATCTTTTTCCTAACACCCACTACTAAACAGAGATTTTTGCTTGATTGCGATTGTTGTTGTAGTTTGTTTGTTATTTTGTTTTACCTCACAATCTTTTACAGTGAAAATACTTGATTCTTTATAAACTTACATACTAACATTTATTCAGCTATTCAATGGACCCAATTAATTTAGCAATAATCCTATTGAAATAAACAAAAACATGACCAGAAAAAAAAATCAATGAAATATTTCCTAATGATATTCTGTTAAACTCATATATCAATCAATGCCTTGTCCAGTCATCATCAGCGAGACTTCTTCTGGCAGCAAATAGAAGTGGGCACAGAGACCAACAGCCAAACATCATTCAAAGAGAGTCTAAACTTGAAGTCTCCATAAGGTGCCTACCTTCAGACATTGGGAAACCCCATGGAAAGTTGGAAGGAAAAATATAGGTGTCAGAGGAAACAGATGACACTAGGAAAACATGAAAACCTGACAAAATGAATATACTAAGCAGGGCTCATATGAGCTCACCGAGACAGAAGTGGCAAACACAGTCTGCATGCATCAGCACCAGGTCCTCAGTGCAGTTGTTGTGGCTATTAGGTTGGTGGTTTTTGTGGGACTCCTAACAGTGGGAGCCCGTGTATGTCTGACTTTTTTGCTTGCCCTTGGGATGCTTTTCCTCCTATTGGATTGTATGCCAGCCTTGATATGAGAGCTTTTGGCTTGTCTTATTGTATCTTGTTTTGTCCTTTTTGACTGTTGTCTCTTAGAGGCCAACTCTTTTTCTGGAGAGAAAAATGGAAGAGGATTGGAATACGGGAGGGGGGAGGTAAGGTAGTGAAGCTGGGAGTATTAAAGGGAGGGGAAACTGTGGTCAGGATATATTGTATGAGAGAAGACTGTATTTTCAGTTAAAAAAAAAAAAGAAAGAAAGCTACAACAGCATGTTTGTATGATGGATTTAATCACAATCCAGTCAAGTTGTTAGTATCAAAGATATGTTTTAGTCATTATATATATTTTTCTTATATACACACAACAACAACAAAAAGGCCATACATTTGTAGGAAATCAGGGTTTTGAAATACATGGGAGGATTTAGAAGCAGGAAAGCTAGTGGCAACTATGTAATTGCATTATAATCTCAAAATATAGGCACAATTAAAAAATAAATATCTGTAGTAAAATAAGAAAGATTTTAATTTAGCTCAAAGAGGAAGCAGGCAATGAAACATCCTGCTTTTCACGCCTCCAAGCAGTATGCCAGTATTACCTTTATATTTTCCCTCCTCAACACTCTTTCTTTCTGGGCATGACACAACAGAAGGCTGAACTTTGAACAGTTTCTTTCTTAAATATCTTATTCGTTTCTTGCCCATTCTTGTCAATTTTTAGCTTTAAAAAAAGTGAAGAAGAATTGTGACATCAAAACCATTAAACATATCATTAGATAAATCACCAAAGACATATGGTCTCATGGGACTAAAACCTATGGAAACGATAATTCAGTCTTTTTCACAAATGGTTGTAACTACTGAAATAAGTATTTTCTCAGTTAAGATAAATGTATTTTTCTGGTCATGGTATTCCAATATAGTTTTATAGCAGTAGCTTGTATTTAAAAATGTTCACACTATCTGAAATGTAACACATGTAACTTTAACTGGAAGTCATTTGAACATGTCAGAAAGCCAGTAAATCATTCAATGCCTTGTGTTGTTCAATGGGAGTTAAAAACTTTACTCACCTCCCTTTACAGAAGCATTGCAATGTTAAATGTTTTCTTTTTAAACTTGTACATCAATCTTAGTATTTCACCATGCAATGAAACTAATTGATTTACCAATAATCCTTTTGAAATTTGTAACAGTATACTTATTCAGGACATATTTAGTTTGCAACCAGACATGCTGGTAGTATCAAAGGCAGGGTTTGGTCCCAGTTTATGTATGAACTAAGTTAAGAAATTGAGTAAGTAGAAATATGTTTTTAAAAATCTAAACCTTGTAACTTCTTGATGGATGCAAGTGAGCACTAAAAGTCGGACAATTTTGATGGGCAAGGATGCTGTTTCAAGGGTAGAATAATCTTTTGGCTGCTGTGAGCAGTGTTACAAGATGCTTTGATTACCAGCAATTCAACAGCTTTCTCAGTTGCAGGAGAACATTGCTGAGAGTTTCATTAACAAAAAGTTTTCGTGGTGTTATATGCTCCTGAGTAATAGAAATACTTTTCTTTATTGTGACTCAGCAATTAAGAGGTTGTTTTGCATTTGAAGAAGACCCAAGTTTCGTCTTAACCTCCATGGGAAGCAGCAGGCAGCAGTCTGTAACTTTAGCTCTACAAGATCCAATGGCATGTGCCTGGTGGCCACTTGCACTCATTTGTATATACTCACACGTGAGAACCACAATGTACAAAACTTTAAAGCTACATTTTATTAACATATGTATAATATAATAATTATTTCTCAGTATATGGACAGTTTAGTGGAAGATATATGAAGGCCATGTTCAGTGAGATATCTGATTTATCTAGAGCCTATAAAAATAATGAAGCTTACATTGATTATGTAATGGGAGGAGATAATTTTATGCCTAGTGAAGAAAATCCTCGTCCTTTGTTTGTTTGCTTGCTTATTGTAATCTTCTTTTGTAGTGGTGGCACCTTAGTCTGTAACTGTGCAAGTCTGCCAATCAGCAGGAAGTTTTCTTTGATATAGATATGAAATATCTTTGGAAAGTTAACATCATGTAAGGAAGAGGACCAAACTAAGGTGACTGAACAATTTCTCAAGCAATAAATAATGGAGAAGACATTTGTCATTGTCAGCTTAATCAGCTAATTCATAACTGTTTTCAGACTTATGTGAACAAAGACAGTAAGTTCCCATGTATTATCAACATACAGAACAGAATAATATATCATCCTATATTATATCTTCATGTTTCTATGTTCTTAATGTAATACTGTATTATATCTTTTCTTTAATACATTTATTAATTGATTTGTCTTCATGATTTTTTTATGAAACTGAACATTTTGATTTTTCTTGTTATTGAAAATATTAAAGACCTCTTCAAATTATAAACATCTTACAAGACAAGTGACAGTCAAAAGGTTTATTATTACTTTTTTAGACATTTTTCCCTCTTAAAAGACTCACTAATGCCTAAACCATTTATGAGTCAATTTTACCATTTATAATCACTGTAAATTTTAACCATGAAATTTATGCTTATTGAAATTTAACATATCACATTGTAAAAGATTTAAATTGGGGATGGAGAGATGACTCAGTAGTTAAGAGCAGTGTTTGTTCTTCCAAGGGACTCATATGACACTTCCAACATCCACATGATAGCATACAACCATCTGGAAATCCAGATCCAAGGTTCTGACAAACTCTACGGCAGTCCTTGGGTACCAGGCCCATGAGTGGTGAATACCCATAAGCACAAAACAAAACTTTAATTAAAATTTGATAAAGAGATGTGATTTGATTTTTTTTATATCTCAAAAGTTACTGAGAGTAAGTGCCTAGTGTTCACAGTTCCATTCTGTGTGAAAGAAACCCAGTGGTGTTAGAGCTGTATTTTTCCTATTATTTTAGTAGAGTACACATATTCCAAGGGAAGATTTTTACAACCTTTGAGCTTCCCCCTTACATAAAGTTTAGTTTACTTTGTGTTTCCTTGCTTTCTACTGCTTCCATGGAATACAGAAATTAAAAGAGAAAAATTTTAATTAACATTAAAACAGCCAGAACAGCAGAGCTCTCAGCTCTCTGACTCATTAAGAGTGCAGGTCAGCAGGTTTGCTAGCCCAAGGCCCCAGGTGATAAGCCACAAAGAATTCAGAGCTAGGAGACAAAGGCCTATTGAGTGTTCCAGGGACCGGCTGGCCATAAAAGATAGGGAGGATACACAAGGACAAATTCCTGAGAGAAACAGGTACTGGATATGATCGAGTGAGTAATGAGCCAAGACCCCTCATTCAATCTTATGGTGTTTGCCTAATTCCCCCTTGAGGCCTGCACACAATGTTCCAGGTTTGAGTTTAACCAGACATTTCGTTAGCTCAGATAAACATCCACCCTCCGGTTCCGAGAGAATCAGGAACCAAGGACTGTTCCCGTGAGATTAAGTGTGACCTTACCCCAGATCTGCTTACACAATTTGCTGATGTTCGAAACAACCAACCGTGTGTGGCCCCGCCAAAACTTCCCGCTACCCCCCACCTTTGCCCATATAAACCCCAAACCCCTGGGCTTCTGGGTCGACCCCTCTGTCTCCTGTGTTAGATACGTGTTGACCCAGAGCTCCGCCAATAAACTGCCTCAAGTGTTTACAGCAAGACAGTCATTTGTGTGTCTTTGGGTGTGCGCCATCCCGACGCTTGAGTGAGGGTACTCTTTCAAAGTAATAGAAACATGAAGATGGAAACTATATATAAAATTAACAAGATAGGATATTTATGCTTCTAATAATGCTGTACATTGCATATTAATATCAACAAACTTTCAAGTAGGTTTAATAGATTTAAAGATGAATCTCTAGGCATAAGATTCTTGTGTAATTCATACGCTGTTTTCTGTATACCCCATATCTGATTGTAAGCCTTGCTCTGATAATTTTCTGTCTCAATGTTGTATAAACTCTGCTCCCCTTGTATGTCAATAAAGTAGCTTGCAGCCAATGACTAAGCAGGGGAAAGAATAGGGCAGGGGTTCCTGCCAGCCAAGCCAGGAGGTGTTAGAAGAGGAAGTACAAGACACAGCAGGGGATTCAGTCCTAATCAGAGCCACAGGAGAGGTGAAGAAGATTCAGTTGCAGCAAGGAAAGAACTAAACAGCAAGTAACTTGGGGATTTTGTCAAAGATGTAGTCAGGAAAACATAGAAGATTAAGAACCCTGTCTTGAAAAAAGCAAACAACAACAACAACAACAAAAACAGACTTAAACTGCTCAAGATTGCATTGTAAAGCCATATAAACAAATATAAAATACTCTCACCTATTTCTGTGATAGCGGGTTAAGAAATAAACTAAAACAAACAAACAAAGTTATAAAAAAACAGTAACAAAATTTCTCATTATTTAAGTTTGTGTAGTTGGACTTCTAATTATTATTTCTAATGGAATTAATTAAAACTCCAAAATGGAGGAGAATACATATGAGAAAGTTTTGGTTCATTTGAAGTAGAAAGATGTACTTCTAGTGTTTATTTTTGAGATGAGAAGACCCATCTTTAATCTGGCATATACCACCTGCTGAAAACCTATATAAATACATGGAAGAAGGAAGCTAATGCTCTTTTACCTGCCTGCTCTTCACTTGGAGGAAGTTCGTTACTTCACTGGCATTTGTTCCTACTTATTCAGAATTTGGCCATATACTGAAGCCTAGCTGAGGTATCCAGCCTCATGGAACGACAACTGAATTATTCAATCTTCTATTTAAAGGCAGCCATTATTGGAAGTGCTGGACCACAGCCTCTAACTCTTTCTCTCTCTCTCTCTCTCTCTCTCTCTCTCTCTCTCTCTCTCTCTCTCTCTCTCTCTCTCTCTCTCTCTCTCCACACACACACATACACACAGACACACACACACGTAGTATTGAGTAATAAACAATATAGAGACAGTATAGAAGTATGAAAGTCTCAAAAATAATTATTTTAAATATTATTTCACTGGCTAAATATTCAAAATTGATTCAAATGTTATTTTTGGAGGTGATGGTCAATTTTATGGAACACCATCATATCGACACAAATCTATTGAATAGTCTTCTATATTTTAGTGATAAACATTGTGTGAATGATATATTAGATATTTTTCTGTTAATAATAACTGTCTGGGTAAATTTTGACTTATTTTTAATAAATGGTATATGTGTTGCTGTTTTGTTGTTGTTGTTAATTTTGTTAACAAAGATAGAAAATAACAATGTAATGATGTACTCTATATTTAGCCTGACACTCTTCTAAGTATGAAAATGAAAATTATATATATATGTGTGTGTGTGTATACAAACATATATATATGAAATATATTTTCTTGTGAAGTATATATTTAGTTTAATATAAGCCACTAGATCTAGTCAAAGATAAAATATCACAATAAATATGCAAATCTTACACCAAGAAGAATAGTAAGTACAGATGAAATAAAAATGTAGAATCCCACAAGCACTCAACAAGACCCACATTTGAACTTAAACTCAGTTTGTAATTACTATGTTTATGAATAGTACTTTCTCCTTATCCTTTCTTTTTTCTCTGTATGAGTTACAGAAAGGTACTCTATAAATATATAATTTCTATATTTTCAGAAATATGCACTGTACAGGTAGTTCAGTTTTTAGCATCCTTATGTACCATAAGGACCATGTAGGACAAGTTGATTAACCCTCAGTAAAAATAAGCAGTCTATGTAAGCAGTTGACTATAAAGTGAAAAGTTGCAGACAATGGATGGCAGAAAAATGAGGGAAAAGTTGGAGGTAATTAGAAGGAAAGAGAAAGGAAAGAAAAATAAAAAGAAGGCCCCAAATCAAAGGAATGTGGTCTGTAGCATGTTATAAGAAGACATTTCACATGATCCCTTTCCATTACTCTGGCATCTTACATCAGTCTTTAGTCCATTTATCCACAAGTAGTCAGATTGACTTCTGAGAGACACTTTTATGTTCAAATATGTTCATTTCTTATTAGTCATTATTTGATTTTTTGATATTATACTACACAGTTTGTTCCTTCTGTTTTTTCACTCCAACCTTTTCCATGTACCTACCTACTCCTTGCTCTCAAATTCATGCTTTCTTTTGAAGATTTTGATGAGTGTGTGTGTAAAATATATATGTACATATAAATATATATTCCTATTTGTTCAATCTGTATATTACACGTATGTTTATATTTTTGGACTGATGATCTGGTATTGGATAACCGATTGGTGTTTATCTCTTGAAAAGACTATTTCTCTTGCTCTCAAAAGCCTTAGTTGCCTGCAGATTTTTATATAGGGTTGAGTCTATCCATTATTTGGTAAAATCTGCCGATTAATAGAACACTGAATTATAAAATCTAACTGTCATTTTTCTTTGACAAGATATCTCTTCAAACTTAATATATATATATATATATATATATATATATATATATATATATATATATATATATATATATATATATATATATATATATTTAAACATTGCCCTAAAATGTCTGGAGGTATAAAAGAATAAAAGTAATTGTCTTCTCTATTTCTCTTACTGCTTCTAAACTCTGTACATTTTTTTATTTGAAGGGAATTATACAATTTTTATGCAGTCATTTGCCTATAAGGATTGCTTTGATAGTTGTCAGTCCTGAGTAGTCACACCCTTAGTCCCCACTAGGGTGTGATGTTTCTTAGTCTTATGCATTGACAATTGTCAATGATGCCAAAGTCTTTCAAATAAAGGGTGTTTCTAAAGATGAGAGTTTTAAGGTAGATTGACACTTGACTAAAACTGACTATACTGTAGTTTCATGTAATTATGAAATATGATTATCTTATTAAACATGTAAAGGTGACCTATCTTGGCTATTAATGTTTCTGATTATTTGTTTGACATATTTGTTAGAAAACATGTCTTTAAAAACATAGTACAGTATGATAAGATAGTTACATATAATCAATTTAATATATGTTAATAAAATATTTATCAATAGTACTATATGTATATTTGATAAAATATTTCTAGACATATTGATATTTAATTTTGTTTCATATTTTGAATCTTTCACATGTTAACACACTGTACTTTTATCGTATCCAGCCATTGCTCCATCCCATCTAACTACCATTCACCATTCTACCCCAAACAATATTGTCATTTATTTTACTGTAAAACAAAAACAAAAACAACACAACACTCTCATCTAATTCTATCCCTATATATATATGTGTGTGAAACACACAGTAGGGCAAAGGCAATTTAAGGCTTGATTACATATTCAAAGGACAATGTCTGTTCTTCCCTCTGAAGTTATCAACATACAGATAATTATAAGAAATTTCTTTAGGATAGGAACAGTGATGTCAACACCAAAAAGAAAACAAACATGTTGGCCTGCCAGGGACTGCTTCTTTCCTATGAGCATCCAGGAACCATTGTGCAGAGATGCTAGACATGAAGGAATGAACCCTGATGGGTTAACAGGATCTAGGTCTCATAGTGAGTGCTGCAGGGCATAAGGTAGGAATAAATACTTCTCTGAGAAGGTTTTCAGTAAAACACTTCTTCTTTATTTGGGGGAATAATGGCTATGTTAACCTTGGTTAAGTAGGTGGGGTTTTCAGGGTGAATGTATATCATTGGCTGGGGCTGAGGTGCTGGAAATCCTTTATTTGCATGGAGAGGAATTCCAGGTGCTAGCATGACATGCCCTGAAACCTAGCCACTTAGGCTACATGACTATCTTAAGGGTGGCAGAGGTGGGGTAACAAGGCTACCTGCACCTGCACATGCAGTAGCAGAACAGGGAGGGAGCAATCCTGTGGGAAAGATTAAGCTTTGTCACAGGTGGAAGTAGTCTTGGCGGGCTTTACCTTTGGGGCACCCCATGAATACCTTGTGACAAACTGAGTGGAGCCATCCTGGGCCTGGAATTCAGGAAGCAGATCTGGGAACCCCAACTGGGCTATTGCTTTTCTAATTGACCCTCAACAGAAGAAGGAGACCGCCCTTCCCATGTGACTCAGACAGGTGAGGAAGAGAGAACAACAGGTTCAGCACGGGCTTGGGTGCACGTGGAGCAGCAAACAGGCCGGACCAGCATGCGAGCCAGAGAGACACCTAAGGACCCATCCCATGGAACAGATATCGGAAGGTTCACTCTTTTGTACCTTTAACCTTTTTTTCTCTTGTGTAAGCTAGTTGGGTTGTAAAATAAGGTTTAATTGTTAAGAAACAGAGCCAACACAATCCTTACACCTACTGGTCTCAAAAGTGAGAGTTTCCAGGTTTGGGCACATCTCAAACTCATTCTTGGCTCCGTGCTTCACTTCCCCATATAAATAAACAAACAAAAAATTAAAAATACAAATAAAAATAAAAATAAAAATAAAAGAACAGCATATAGACTTGCTAATGTTAGATTTCAAATCTAGATGTTATTAATTATATATTTTAATAAAATATACAAACAAGGTTTCGTGCAGTTCTGAACTTGTTTTTTTCTGATATCTCTCAAAAAGATAATGCACTTCACAATTATGGACCTTAGTCATGTAGTAGGATATCAATCAATATCATGAAACAGAACATGGGCCATTTACATTTTTGTCAATATTTACTTTTTGTCCCTTCACAGTGTCATACATGTATATAGTCTTCCTTACCCCTACTATCCTTTCACATTTGCAAAAACTGTTCTTCCCATTAATATTATCTAAAGGTATAGTGAACTATCAGCCGAATTGAGAAATAGGATTAAACATGATAGCAATAGATTTCTCAGTCTTAATTCAGCACATATGTCCTTCCTTACAGTCAGTACGGTAGCTATAGACAGCACCCTCCCTTCTTAAGAGAAGAGCAGGTAACATTGCTGCATTCAATATCCTAAGTGCATCAGGGTTAATGAATACATATCAATTGAATAATATACCTCACAGTCTCCTTGTTTTAACCACGAGACTTGCTATGCAGCCCAGTGACCTTGAGCTCATGACTGTTTCTACCTTCCTAGTAGTGGGATGATAAGTACATTACAGGAGCCACAAGGCCAGCTCCTGATGAGTACTACTTCCTCGTATTTGAGTAGCGAGTACTAGATCTCTGATTGACTTCATCAACAGGCCTGGCCACTATTTTTATTACACTAATAAGAAAATTGCTACATTCTGTTTCAACAAGCTTCATTCTGTCTGTCTTTCCTTCCTTCTCTCCCATTTTGATAGTAAAAATAAAGGTACATTCATGTGCCAGATGTGATTATAGAAAAATATTCTAGAATAAAACCAAGCACCCTAAGATTTTACATTGTCTTCTGATACATATGTATCTTGAATATATTTTTGGCAAGCTTAAAATCACTAACTCTCTGGCTATGACTATTTATTCTGGCTTGTAGGATTTTTTTTTCTGATTTGCAGACAATGATATTATTCATTGTATTTAAATGTTAATATTTGTTCCTTTTAGAGAAATTTAAAATATAGTTATTTTAAGCACAAAACAATACCTTGGGATGACATATTACTTCAGAACAACTGTTTTTCTGCAATCCTCAGGGCAGGACTACAGACCTCAGAATATATACAATCCAGGAACTTTTCCTCAAACCCCCACAATCCCCTTTTCATGGAAGTGGAGGAGATAGGAGCATCACTGAGGCTTGACATAGTTTTGAATGGATTTCTATGACTAGAGATATAGTCATTAACTCTTCTTCTCTGAGTTTTTCATAGAAACATCCATGTACAATACTACTATAGAAAACCCACAGAAATTTTTGTGGGGATTTTCAATCTGTCCTTAACTGCTTACTACCTATCAGTGGAAAAAAACCCTGAATATTTAATATTTTTAGTGGCCATCATTCATCATCTATAATTTGAGCATTTCATTGGTTTTATTGTTCTATTGAAAATGCTTTATACTGATGTAGGAATCAACAATAATAGTTATCTTTTATTTTCTATGTGAGGGTGGTACTTTTGAAATCAGAACAAGGAGTTTTCTACATGCATAATCAATGGCATCTTGGGCAAGCTATCAGTCAATCTCTGGTCATAGAAATTTACTCAAAAATGAAAAAAACAATACATCATTACCACCTGAATATTAAATAAAAAATAAAATGAAGCTCTGAGCATTATGTTCCTTGAAACATTAATCATTACAGCATCCAATTTTGAGATTTTAGAGATGGATCAATGGTGGTACAACTTGTGGAAGTAACCAGTGAAGAACTGATTTAACTTAAGGCGTACTCCATGAGAAAGAGCCCATATCCAGGACTGCTTGGGTAACCAAGAACCAGAAAGTAGATAGCCCATAGACGTAGGGTAAAACCATATACTACTAATCTAAAAAAATGTAGTTGTAAAATGGCCCCTAATGATATTTTACTATACTTTTACATCAGTGCCTTGTTCATCCATCATCAGAGAAGCTTCCTCCTGCAACAGATGAAACAAATACAGAGATCCACAACCAGCCATTATGCAGAAAGTGAGAGACCATGGAAAATGCAGTACTAAATGAGATATCTCCATCAAATCTCTATTCTCTGTGCTCAAACAATCCTGCTCAAGAGGGACCAAGAAGAATGTGAAATCCAGAGGAAATGGAGGCTATTTCCTTCTCAAGTCTCTGATGGGGTTGAAGACCAGATAGTTTAGTTGTAAAATTAATCTTAGTGGTGTAGGGGTTAAGATGTGTTTAGGTCTAGATGGATATATAAGTTGATAATGATGAGATATGATAGATATTGATTTACACTTAGAATTTTAGACCCACCAAGAGGGAAAGATGTTTTCTTCAAAGCTGCCAAAAAACAAATAGCCAAAACACTATGAATGTTACATTTATTTAATTCCTGGTTGTTTTGTGTTTCTTCTTGCTGTAAGTAGTTTATTGTATATATGTATAATAATATAAATGTATATGTAATAAATAAAAAATTAATAATGAAAAAGAAAACAGGGTCTTTAAATTAACATGAGCAAAGATCATATGAACTGAGGGAGACTGAAACTGCATATAAAGAGCCTTCAGCAGTCTGATCCAGGTTCTATATTTTATACTATGTTAGATTACATTTATACTACATCTTCCAGTTTAGTATCTTTAAGGGAATTCCAGAGTATGTGGACAAGGGGACCTATGACTGTTCTGCCTTCCCTTTGGCTCTTTTTTTCTATTCATTTATCTTCTCCATCCTTGATGTGATGCATTTTGTCTTATTTTACTATATTTTAGTTTGTTGTATTTTATTGTTTTCTCTTAGAGCCTGTGGTTTTCTAATGAGAAGCATAAAACATAGAGTCAATCCAGATTGGAGAGGACATGGAAAGAGTGCAGAGAGGAAAAACAATAATCAGGACATATTATGCGGGAAAATAATTTATATTCAACAAAAGGAAAATAAAGATTCAAATATAAATAAATAAAAATAAAAAAGAGATTTGTGTATTTGTATGGATCACAAAACTATTTCATAAATAAATTCTATATCATGTTGACTATAAGCAAGTAAATATACAGATTACATTATATTGTTGACCTAATAACCTAACTTATAGTCTTTTTGGTTAAAATAAATAATTACACACCCATGGTTATGCACCAATTTTCTTCTTAATGTATCTTTTTAATGAAAATATCCATGCTGTTGATAATCACATATTACTCTATACTACCCATATTTTCACTCTTCTTAGGTTTATGCTTTAAAAGATATGATTGATTAAATATGTCTGTGTTCCTTTGTTGAGCTACTAATAGAAAACAAGGGTTTAATAGAAGACCTGTCTTCCTGCTCTTAGCATCTGATTTATATGTGCTTAATGACTGTGTAGATTTTATGCTCAAAAGATTAGTTAGTGAGTTAAAGTAAAACAAAACCTGAAAAATGTCATAATCTGAAATATATTAATTCTAGTCAATGCAGTGGTTGAAAATTTTGCATTAGCCGTGGAACAAAGATAATAATGAAAAATAATTGTGAAACTAAATAAACTGGTTTAAATAATACTCCACCTAAAGAAAGAAGCTGTCTGCTCTAAGGTTTGGGTATGGCATATCTGATATTAATTGTGCAGTATCATCTTAATATTTTCAGCCATTCCTCAATCACTGCAAACTCTAATCATATTTGATCACATGAAAATTATCTAACAAATAATAATAATGTCATTATTAAATTCAAAAATTGGGAATCAGCTGTTTGAACAGATCCATTGTATCACCTTATAAGCTTATTTATAAATTCAATTTAAATTATAAGAGACAGACTTTATTTCTGAGAATAACATCAAAATTAATCCAGTTTAAACTCCTCACATGAAATTAAATTGCATGCAATAGTCCATATCTAATTACTCTCAGAGATGTGCTACAGAAACTGCAAAATAAATTGTGAGTTTCATAATGGAGGATTTACTATTGGGATCAAGGGCTTTATTAAATAAAAGATTTTGTTTAAAAACCTTAGCCAAACCAAATTTGATAGAAATTCATGAATAACAGAGCATTTAAAGTAGATATCACCATATACCTGGCATCTTTCCTGTAAGATTAATTTCATTGAGCACAACTTGAAAGCTATAAATATGATCAGAAGAGACTCAAACTAAATTAAGTTTTAGCAGCCATCAATTTACTCCCATATGACAATAACATGAAAAATGACTTACTGTTAGCTGTTACTACAGTTACTCTAGAAATTTTCTTCTCAGACTATATAGATCAAATACATAATTTATTACTAATACTTTCCAACCTATTTACCCTTCAATAGACAAATGCCAAACTCTAAGATCTTCCAAACATTATTTTCACTTCTAATTATATTTTTTAAACTGTCATTAGTTCAAATATCTAAATTGTTCAGTTGAATTTTATGTAATTCATAAGTTTGAAGATTGGTAAACGTTAAGTGATAGCCAGCATTCAAGGCTTCAGCCTAAGTCCTTTGAAGTAAAATACACAATTGCATCAGTAACTACTGGAAAACATTTAGAATGCCATATAACTCAGGACTTGTCTCAATTTTGTCACTATTCACATTTTGACCATTGTATAAGAGACTGTACCTGAACTACTACATGTTTAACAGAACCTCTTCCCTGTAGCTCTTAGTATCTCTCCTTACTTCATGCTATAAGAACAAAAAACCCTGTGTAAACACTTACAGATGAGTTTAGGAGACAAGACACACTAATGACTGAGAATTTGATTAGATTATAAGAACTTTCCTAGGACCTATATCTCATATCTAAGGTTAATAATTGTTGTGCCAACAAAATAATATACACAGCACAAAAGTAACGGTTATTTTAAATATTCATTGACTTCCATTGTTTATAATCTTATTTTATGAATCTTATAGTTATATTAGTAATATGAATTGAGTTAATATTATATATAATTGTCATTGGATTTTCCCATTGACATAACTTACAAATCCTTTTAAAGTAGATAACTGTATGCAGTAGGTAACTAAGTGTGGAGGAATAAATAAATTTATTAAATACACATGCATACAAGGACACACAGTTTATACGGCTTCATAGTATGATATAAGTATTTATTTTGTTAAGGACTTGCTCTTATGTGCTTGGAGATTTACTTTTTTTTTTTCATTTTTTAATATATTTCACAATATATATTTTAATATATATTCCATCTTAATTGTTATTCCATCCCTTGTATCCTCCCATTTCTCCCTCCCTCCCATTTTCCCCTTACTCCCCTCCTCTATGACTGTGTATGAGGGGGACCTCTTCCCTCTGTGTATGCTCATAGGGTATCAAGTCTCTTCTTGGTTGCCTGCTATTCTTCCTCTGAGTGCCACCAAGTCTCCCCCTCCAGGGGACGTGGTCAAATATGGGGCACCAGAGTTCATGTGAAAGTCAGTCCCCACTCTCCACTCAAGTGTGCAGAATGTCCTGTCCATTGGCTAGATCTGGGTAGGGGTTCAAAGTTTACTGCACGTATAGTCCTTGGCTGGTGCCATTGTTTGAGCCCAGATCCACCCATCATTATGTTCTCATAGGTTTCTAGGACCCTCTGGATCCTTCTATTTCCCCATTCTCTCATGCTTCTCTCTTCTAGAGTCCCAATAGGATGTCCTCACCTCTATCCCACTTGGCTGGTAAGTGAAGACTTTCATGGTAAATGCCGCTTGGGCTAGTGTCCAGATATAAGTGAGTATATACCATTTTTCTCTTTCTGCTTCTGGGTTAACTCACTCATTATGATCATTTCTAGTTCAATCCATTTGTCCACAAATTTCGGGAATTCCTTGTTTTTAATAGCTGAGTAGAATTCCATAGTGTAAATGTACCACAGTTTCTTTCTCCATTCTTCTACTGAGGGAAACTTAGGCTGTTTCCATGTTTTGGCTATTATGAGTAGGGCTGCTACGAACATAGTAGAGTAAATGTTCTTGTGTGCTAGAGCATCTTCTGGGTATATTCCAAGGAGTGGAATAGCTGGGTCTTGAGAAAGCCTTATTCTCAGTTTTCTGAGATAGCACCAGGTAGATTTCCAAAGTGGCTGTACTAGTTTGCCTTCTCACCAGCAATGAAGAAGAGTTCCTCTCTCTCCACATCCTCACCAGCATGTGGTGTCACTTGAATTTTTGATCTTAGCCATTCTGATGGGCGTAAGATGGAATCTCAGAGTTGTTTTGATTTGCATTTCCCTGATGACCAGCAAAATTCCACCAGAGAACTCCTCCAGCTGATAAGCACCTTCAGCAAATTGGCTGGATACAAAATTAACTCAAAAAAGTCATTAGCCTTCCTATATACAAATGACAATCATGCAGAGGAAGAAATTAGGAAAACAACACCCTTCACGTTACCCACAAGCAATATAAAATATTGAGTAGTTACTTTAACCAAACAAGCGAAGGACTTATTTGAAACAAAATTCAAAAGCTAGTCTAGGTTTTGTTCTTGCAATATTCTTGGTTGGTGTTTCAATTTCTTCAGGCCCCCCCCTTGGTCCAGATCTACTGTACTTGATGGTGTCCTTGTAGAGCTCTTGACCCCTCTGGTTCTTCTCATCCCCCAAGTCTTCCATGAAACTCTTAGCACTTTGCCCAGTCAGGCTCAGAGTCCCAGTATCTGTCTTCATACCCCAGTGCATGGAGTCTCTCAGAGGACATCTATGTTGGGCTAATATCCACTTATAAGTGAGTAATACCATCTGTACTTTTCAGAGTCTGGGTTAGCTCACTTGGGATGAGCTTTTCTATTTCCATCTACTTGTTAGGTGGTGGTGGTGCTCACCTTTATTATTCCCGGCACATGGGAGCCAAAGGTAGGAGGATCTCTGTGAATTCAAGGCCAGCCTGGTTTACAAATTGAGCATATTGGTTTTTATTTGGAAAACTCTTGTGAATTCCCAGAGGATTTTAAATTTTAAATCATCATTTATTTTAGGTGATACACTCTTATACTTTGGCTCTTATAGATGAGAATTTTCCTTCTACTTCCCTTTCCGAACCTAGAGGCTTTCCAATGTCCCCAACATCTCTGAATTTTAAAGTGATGGAGAGAGTGTATTACTGGCATCTAGTGGTAGAGAACCTAATTGCTCTTTGTCCTTTTTCAAGCCTCATGACAGTACTTCATAATGACTGTAAGAAACAGTGTTCCACCCCACCAGACACAGGATGATAGTATCATAAAGATAAGATGTGAAGGTTTTATTTAAAATGTAGAAAAGAAATAGAAAAGATGAATATTTTTATAATAGACAATGAATGGAGATAAATTTAAAGAAAGTAAATTATGTATTTGAGAAATAATCATGGAGTCTGTTTGTTATAAAGGGAAACCAACACTTAAATGCCCCAAGGAATGTATGGTTGTTGAATGTCTGCATAAGGCTAAAGTTAGGAAAAGGAAGAAATTCTCTCCAATCAGTTAATCAGCATATTCAAGTTGCCTAGAGGATAGTCAATAATAATGCATCATAGTATTGTTTGGAATGACTAGTCACTCTAGGGGTAGATGAAGTTTGACATGGGATGGTATACTCAGGGGGCGTGATGTAACACACAGAAAGGTGTAAAAGTCAACACTCTTTATGGTTTGAATGGAATCCCAAACAATCCTGTCTACTTGTAAAATAGTCACAATATTTGTAAGAATGTTTAACAAAATGCTACGTGTTCAAGGATGAGAAGAAAATCCCTAAAGAATTTCTGCAAAAATGTATAGAACCAAATTACAAACGATCTATAACACATTCTTCTAGACATTCATAGTTTTTAAAAAAGATTTTTTTATTCATTATTTATACAGTGTTCTGCCTGCCTGTGTGTGCCTGCACTGCACAGGAGGGCACCAGATCTCATTATAGTTGGTTGAAAGCCACCATGTGGTTGCTGAGAATTGAACTCAGGACCATTTGGAACAACAGACAGTGCTCTTAATCTCTGTGCCATTTCTCCAGCCCAACATTCATGTTTCTTAACAGAAAATTGGGTCTAGTACCTTCTCAGAGAAAATATAGAGCAAGGTAGCATTTTTCAATGCATATTAGAGACACTCTTCACATGGAAATTAGATGTTTTTTGTTAAATTCATGTTTATACACTGAAAAAAACCATGAAATTACACAATTCAAGTATGCTGAGGCAAATAACTCTAAAAGATGAAGTTAGGAAATTGAATAAAAATTTTCAACCCACTACCTGATAATTTTCTCCCTTTGCACTAATCTCAAAGGACTCACATGTAGCTAAGTCAAGTAAAGACACACAATGCCAAATTTTCCTGTATTTAGAGTCTGAGTCTGTCATTAAACCAAAAGGAAAATTGCTTTACAGACAGAGTCTCCTAAGAACTGTTTGGGCACTTCGAGCATGAGCACGCTTCTGAAGTTTAACCTCGTGTTGTTATTACAGCCAATAAGGAAAAATATGAAAGCAAAACAAAACCCCAAAATACAGAATTGCATTGCAGTCATTTTAGTGCCCCAAAAGAATGTAAGAGAAGGTAGAGACATTAAGATTATCATGTCTGCAGAAACTTTTTTTTCACTCTGTTATGGTGAAAGAACAAATTGATTTCCATGGGCTCATATGCTCAAATTCTTGTTTCTCAGCTGGTGACACCAACTTAAGAGGTTAGCAATTTTGTTTGTTGATGATTGGCCTAGACAGAGTAAGTGTGTTGTTCATAGTAAGCCTTAGAGGCTCTGAAACTGGCCAAAGCTCTTTGTTTTCTGGCTGTATATATGTTGAATAATTACGTGTCTCATTCTTCTACTGCCTCATTCTAAAGTCACCTATGCTACTATGACTACCTCAGAATAACAGAATTTAATTGATGACTGTAAGCCAGAATAGATATTCTGTCCATTGTTCTGTCCTCTGTGTGAGGACAGTAACAAACAGAACACAGTCTCCGTTTGGGATTTGCAGTTTCTTGGAAGGAGCTTTGTCTGAGGCCATTGCCTTCACAATGTTCCTAAACTACTTGAATCTTTATATTTGATTCAAAAGACCTTGATTCTGATTCCATAGATTTGTTGTTTTCCCACCTTATTTCAATCCACTTTGATTTAGTTTTCTGCAGAGACCAATGACTGATCAAATAGAGATGATACACAAGATCTGCTTTCTTCTTTGCCCTGATTGGTCTGCACATTTTACTACAAACTCTGCCTATCCTATTGTCTCATGTCTAACAGCCCAATGATTGCATAACACATTTTTTTTCATGTACCATTAGGCAAGAATGTATCTCTAATGCTGATTAATATTAGTGGCATATGATTCAATTGTAAAGTGTATCCTACTTTTTGATAATAAAAAATGCACAGCCTTGGATTTAGATTAATTATGAATGAATATATGGATAATTATATCAAATATATTAGTATATAAAATGTCTTATAAACAGAGTAATCTCCATTAGTTTGTACTAGTATGTAAACCATACTTACCATTTTTTTTGGCTTGGTTTTTCAAAACAGGGTTTTTCTGTATAGCCTTCACTCACCTGGACTTACTTTATAGACCAATCTAGCCTTGAACTCACAGAGATGGACCCATTTCTGCCTCCTGAGTGCTGAACTTAAGGTCATGCACCACCATGCTCAGCTCACACATGATATTTTTGAGAGGATATTCTCCTCCTTTCTCTTTTTCTTTGTTTATTACACCATTTAATGACTTGAGTGTATTTTATGGTATTTATTTATTTATTTTATTATTTTATGCTTGTAAATGCTTGGATTGTAGATACATTTGTGCACTCTGTTCATGACTTGTCAGAATAAGGCATCAGATCCCATTGGTCTGAATTTACAAATGTTTGTAAACTGCCATCTTGGGGATTGGAATTGACCTTGAGCCTTGGGCAAGAGAAATGTGCCCTCTTAAATACTGAACTATCTCTTCAGGCTCCTGATTTTACTACTACATCATATACTTATATATGTAAAAGTATACTTGTACTTTTAGTTATAATCAATTTTGGATAAATTTATCTTGTGTCAAGTAGGTTTAGTCACTGAGTTCAGAGAATTCAACTGAGTGACATCTAGACCTCACATCCTTATAGATTTTCCTTAACACAAAGGACATGGCTATGGTCCCGGTTGCTTTTGTTTCCATATTGACACATGCTCATGCATAATTGGTTATTAGCATCTGTGGATACAAAAGATCTATTAAAGAATACCCTGGTAACACTCACAATAAATATTTAAAATATTCATCAACACAGGTTTAGTGACAAAACTATGAAGTTTAGAGTATAGTTATTTAGGTTATAACTGGGTATCATAGAATATGTTGTTGCCCAAGGCCGCAATGGAATATGGGCATGACCTTGAAGAAATTTCTGTGTATGACTTGTTGTCTTCATCAGCATATGTAGATAAAAACATTGCTATAAGGGAACATGGGGTTGCGGTGTGTTGCCAGAATACATCATACAAATGCATGACATTTTCAAAGAGAAAATTAATTTTAAAATATAATTAAATGAGTAAAACATGTGATAAACTGAGATTCCCGCCTCACACATTCAAAAACATGTTGACACAGTTTTAATGAGAGCTTGTGAGATGGAGCATTGGATAAGAGCTCTTGCTGCTCAAGTTTAGATCTGCATATATAGAGAATGGGTCCACTTGTCATTCTGAGCCTGAGTTCTTCTCTCAGTATATTTTCCAGTTTGCTTTACATTTCCAACGGAATAACATCCCATTATATATCATATTTTCCTTGTCCATTCATCAGTTTGGTTCCACTTTCTAGCAGCAATATACATGAGTGAACCAGTATCCCAGTAGTTGAATATAAAGTACACAAGACAAAGGCCTAGGGATGGCATGACAAAGTTAGATTGTATTTCTGTCCCCAGTTATTTGAGGCACTTGCAGAATGGTTTCCAAATTGTTTGCATTAGTTTGCATTCTGAACAGTAGTTCAGTGTTCCCCTTTCCACACATCACAATAAGCATTTGTTGACATCTGTTTGTACCTTTGATGATGCCCATTATGACTGAAAGGTGATGGAATCTTAAAGTAGCTTTAATCTTTATTTTCTCTGTGGCTAATGGTATTGGTTACTTAGTGTTTCCAAGCCACTTTTATCTCTTCTCTTCAGCTCTCTAGTTCTGTAGCTCAAGGATACCACCTTTTAATTTGGTTGATTATTTTCTTAGAAACTATTTTTACTTCCTTTTACATTCTAGTTCCTAGTACTGTATAAAAATATAGCTGACAAATGTGTTCTCTTGTTCTATGGGCTGCACCTTTAATTAACTGCAAGTTTCCTTTGTTATAAAGATTTTAACTTTTATTCTTATGAGACCCTTTTAGTTGATTGTTGTCTTATTTCCTGTAATATGAAAGTCCTGTACAGAATATCCTGAACAATGTTTTTACATTGAGAGACACTTTCTAAATTTTTTGTAAAAGATTTTGATACCACATTTCATATTGAATTACTAGATTCATTTGAAGTATACTTTCTCAACTGCTTTGGTGAATGTACTGACATTATTCCTGTATATTCTTTTGGACTCTTTGTTTAAAACTCAGGTAGATGTAGTTCCATAGACATATCTGTTACATGCATATTTTACATTGTTTAATTGCTATATCAGCTTGAATTAGAATACTAGTTAGATTTTAAAAACTTACAAGAGAATAAAACCAAGCAGGTTCAAAATGTAGAAGAAAGCATTTCAGTGAGGATTTTTTAATTAATTGAAAAGTCCATAGATTGTCTTTCGTTCATATCTGAATCTATGCTAATACTATGCTGTTAATATGTTTTTATAATACTATTTGAAATTATGTGTTACTATTCTTGATATTTTGTGCTTTTCAATTCATTTTATCACCATTGAAGAAATGACATGTATATGACACTGAATTGAAAAATTGCCTATTTTTTAGGGGGAAATAAAAATTATGAAAATAGAATAAAAATTTGGGATGAAGTCAAAACAGTAAACAGAGATTTATAAGTGAAGATCAGAGTAATGCCTTTAAAAATATTGTATTAATGATCTTGACATGTCATTAATATAATCAGTAGACTTATTGCAAAAACAATGCTTCTTATACACTACTGAAAAGGAATTCTGTGAGATTTCTAGGGAAATTATTGATCAATGTAAAAGATTAGTATAATTTCAGAGATATTGAAACAGCTCCAGTGAAATTGATTATTGTCACTCAGACTACAATTTATAATTAGAGGAAGAAAAATAAAAAGTATTATATGCTAAAGAGAATAAAATTTAAAACATAAACTGCTAAATTGGATGCAGAAACAGCTTTGAAAATGATTGTACAATAAGAGAAAATTCTAAGCTAAATTACAAATCACAGATAGATATGCATAAAAAATCGATGAATAGGACTTGAAACACACACATACACACACATACACACAGTGAGGGTGGTGGGCTCTATCATGAAAGTCAATACATTTTTAAAAATATGTTAATTAAATAGACAATGGAAAAATGAGATAATGAAGAGAGAATGTGTTTGTGCATTTGTGTGTATCCACTCTTAGGATTTTCTTGAGGCGTTTGGACATAAAATTCAGCACTTTAACACCAGGCTTAAGCACCAACAACTGCTTATCAATTAATAAAATAAAAACTTCTTAGAAAATATGAAAAGTATCATGTGAATTTCCATGAAAAATAAATTGTTGATGCCTATCACATCACCCCCCAAAGAAACAACTCACAAAAACACAGACTGCAGAAAGGATGTTTCTAGACATGATCATCGACATACACAATATACAGTGTCTCATTCATTCTGATTTCCAGGATGAAAAGCAGTTATTTCCAATTGTCTAAAAGCCTTTATTATTTATAATGTAGGTGAGTGCATTCATCATTGAAGTAACTATGTGCCAATTAAACTATGTTTTCACAAGGTTACTTGTATTAGTGGCAGGAACTATTAACAACATGGAATGGAATGTCAACTTACTTCCCTGTTGATCCTAAATACAATTAGCACCAGGTAAGAGCTCATTGAGAGATGTCTTTTTAAGGAAGCTAATAAATACCCCTTCTTCATTTATAAATAACTACTGCATAAATTAAATTGATTATCTAAGAAAGCAAACAAATACTCAATAAATAGGCATAAAACACAAATTAGTACGGAAAAGGGTATGCCTCTTCATTTTAGTAGAGCCATCTCAGACTCTAATTGATCCATTTCATCTACTCAAGCAGGATTTACTTAACTAAAACATATGTAAAGTGTTATAAAACAATGTGTAATTAAAATTGAAAAACTTGCCGAATTGATTTCAAACTTGACCCTTTACCAGTGTCAGAAAACAGTTCAATGATTTCCCTGGTACCCACACCTGGTCACTGCCTGAAATTGTCTCTCTTGGTCACAAATCAATATCAGCTTCTTTCATTCATCAGTGATTGCAAAGCTTTTCAATAATTCTAATTTTAAAGAATGATTACAGCAAGTATAGAGTCATTGATTGTTTAAAGGTTACTACTAAAATGAACACAAAGCTAATTTTATATTTAATGAATGAGCTTATTTGAAAAGTCAAGCATTTTTCCTTCACAAACTTTAAGCTATGCAGTTATATGTTTCATGGTGTGTAACTCTGCAATGCATGTGAACACATATGTCTCATGTATGAGCATTAGTTGTTCCAACAGTAAATCATAACGTTTCATAAACTGAAAATTTATAGTACTCAATTAAAACATTGTTTATATAAAAAATTTTAATGTTCTAAAAAGACTATAAGTGGGTTAAAGAACTATGCCACTACTGAAAATATTTTTATAATTTTTTTCTATTTCTTTCACCAATGTCTATACTTTATATTCTTGCCTTCCAGTGTTGGCTGAGTTTCTTCTTTCTTTTATGTTCATTTTAAAAGATTTAGCTATTGCATCTTCTATGTGAGAGGCTTTACCTACATCTATTTATATGAATTGTTTTCATGCTTGTTGACCACAGACATCAGAAGATGGTGTCAGAACGATGGAACTGGGGTTACAGAGGACCATGTGCCATCATTGTGTGTTGTGAACTAAGCTCAAAACCTTCTCAAGAGCCACAAGTACTCATCACCACTAAGCAAGGCTCCAGCCCTTGACTTAACATGTCTTAAGAGATATATCATGACAAGATTACAAGGTTATCCTCCAATAGTAAGTTATTGAAAGGTTAGGACTTTCAGGTTTGGGGAAACTCATCTCTCTGGTTCTCCGCTGTTCTTTATATAAACCTGCTTCTCTCTGTGTCTCATATCTTCTGTCTGCCTCTCCTTCTGGACTCTTGCTCTTTTTGTCTCTGTTTTTGTTTTTATCATCCCCTGTTCTACTGACTCCACTTTCCATGTCTAGCTTACAATTACAGATTCTCATTACAAAAATCACACACAGGAGAACATGCCCTAAAAGATAAGAATGTACCTAGCAATAATAAATACACCTGCCAATTGGTGGAGAGCGAGTGTTAATGCCCTCCTAATATCAACTTTTATGTTGTCTGCTGGGATGAGATGGTAAGTAATTATACCTGTGTTTCTGTGTGAGGGTGGCTCTCTTTCAAAAAAGATCTGGCACTGCTCTTCCATAAAACAAGCAAGAAGACAATTGCTTATGAATCAAGAAACAGGTTACGACTAAAGTCCAAACTTGTAACCACTTTATTATTTGACGTTTTAGACTTCAACATTATGAGCAAAACATTTTGGCTGCTTGTAGTTTATGCAGCATAAATCTGAATTGAATAAGCCAATGGCCTTGCCAAGCAGTTAAAAAAATTCAGAGCATGCAACCTTAGACATTAGTTGACTGCATTGTGGAGTCATGAGATAACTGTGTGTGAAGCCATCTATTTGTTATACTTTGTAGTGTATAAGATAAATATTTGATAGCCTAACTATCTGCATAATATGGCAAAGTTTTATATGGAAATCAGTAATACCTCTTCATATAAACAGTTTTAATTCAATGTGAATTCAATGTGATAGAATTCAAATGTGATTTCTCTTTGATTGACTATAAACCTCTACTAAAGTGATTTTTCATTCTTTCTCTATAAACACAGCAAAAAAGCAAGAGGAAATCAACCCTTAAATCCAAATCTGAGGGCTTCAGAATTAGTGATTTTCAGTCCAAAAGACATGTTGCCCTGGTTATTTTTGGCAACTTGACTCTAGCTAGAGTTATATGGGAAGATTAACTTCATTTAAAAGAATCCCTTCATGCAGTTGCCTGCACACAAGTCTCTCTCTCCCTCGTTCTTGCTCTCTTTCTCTCTCTCTCTCTCTCTCTCTCTCTCTCTCTCTCTCTCAATATATATTATATATTCTTTACATATAATTATATATAATTTTCTTGATTAATAATTGATATATTGATATGAGTGGCCCAATCTGCAGAGGACTAAGCATGGGTCGTGTCACCAACCGCAGCTGGTCCTAAATTGTAGAAAATATCAAATTGGTCCAACTACACAGAAGCAAGCTGATAAGCAGTACTTCTTTATGGTTTCTGCCTCAGTTTCTTTTTCAAGATGCCTGCTGTAATGCCTGCTCTTATATGCTTTGATGAGGGAATGTAGAAGTGTAAGATTAAATAAACCCCTTTCTTTCCAAGTTTGTTTTGCCATGGTGTTTATTCACAGCAATTGAAACCCCAACTAAATAATACTTCTTTGTTCAGTTCATAATGTGATTCCTAAGCAAAATAAGATATAAAATGTATATATGGTACATTTAAATACTTAAAATTCTAATACTTTCTGAAAGAATTTCTAAACTTTATTTAGTTACTTCTCCTTATACACCATAACTACTAGGATTCTGTGAATGAATGCCAAACACTGATGTGGAAATATTTTATTATGTCTACATGCTTTATATAAAAGTAAGAGAAATAAATAGTGTTGAGATTGTTTTAAATAAAAAGGGAGACAAATGTAGAGGGCTAACCCAGTATGGCTGCTCTCTCCATTCTTGTGGTGAATCTAAGGAGATGGAAAAGAAACCAACAAATTGTCAATAAAGAAAATAGTACTTGTGTTTCTCTGTTCCCTTGGGAAGTGTAGTTGCATCTGAAGTAATAGGGTTTTCTGAAATATACATGAATCCATCAGTGCAGAATAAGTGAAAAAATGAATTACGACATTAGATGTCTTGTCCCGATTTAAACTGAGCACAAGGGAATAGGATTCCAACCATATTATATACTGTGAGCCTGTAATTGAGACAAAAGAGAATAATGTTTTAAATTGTGAGGTGAATAACAAATTGGATCATATTATTATCATTCTCACTATTCATGAGATTTAGACTGATAAGTTTCAATATAGAATTTGATCAAGAGTCATGAAGCTTTTAAATTAACTAACATACAGCTGTAGCTTTTACTAGAATGGTGAACCAGACTGTAATGAGCCTAGACAAAATATGGAACTTCAGAGAGAGGATGGTCATCAGCATATAGGTTTGAAGACTATATGGTGCAGCAGTGACTTTCTATATCAGGACATTTGTGAATTTTACTTTATGAGATTTAGGATAATTCTAAGGATTCGAGATGGAAGACTACATACTGTTCTAAAGCTCATAAAGAAGATATGAATTGCAGTGGATATGTATATCTAGGTCACATGGTATATAATACTGATCGGTTTATGTAACAGATTTTACATTGAATTCAGTGGAAGTCAAAAAGCATAAAGAAAGAATATGAGCATTATATGGAATCCTACTGGATGCTGCAACTATAGAGGAGACAGATAACCAATGTTTTAAGAAATAAGGATGACAAATGGAATATAGCATCATCAAAGCAAAATATATTTCTCATGTTAGGATATGCATTTAATAACAATGAAAAAATGTAATGGCTCAAACTAGAATAGCAACCCCTCAATAAAATCCAGAAAATAATCTGTTACATTGAGAAACAACAGGAGTCTTCATGAATTTTTCATAACGATAAAGCTTTGAACACTAAATTATATAAATGAACAAATGCAAAATGTAAATGGAATCAATATGTACAAAGATACTTGAATAACAGTGCTTGTTCAATTATTGTGAGAGATGAGTAACAAATATTGCCACTTTTACTTTAATTAGGAGTCATTAATTATAATTAAAAGTAAGGTATTTACAAATACAGAAGCAATGAACGTGGGTAAAAAAGCATCTCTGTAGTAGGATGATGCAATCTTTGGGTATATGACAAAGCGTGGTATCTTGAAAGAAATAGATTAACGTCGTCCTGAAGAACAGCCACACTGATTTCTACAGTAGCTGTATAAATTTGATAAAAGTCCTCTACTGGATGTGGAGATGGTAAAATCATTTTCCCTTTCTGTAGGCCACTGCTTCCTCTAAATGATAGTGTTATGAAGAACACTTTTAGTTTCATAAGGTCTCATGTGTTATTGATCTAGTGCCAGTCCTAAAGTACAGACAGTCTTTTTCTGTATCATATGTTTAGGGCATATTCTCCCTTTGCTATTAGGCTCAGTGTATCTGGTTTTATAGAGAGCTCATTGATCCATTTGGCATTGAGTTTTGTGTACTGTGAGAAGTATGGATATCTTTGTACCAGTTTAATCAGCATCATTTTTGAAGATACTGTCTCTTTTTCCCAATATCTTCTTTATCAAAAAATAAGGTGTCCATAGGTATATGGGTTATGTCTGGGTCTTCAATTTGAGTCCCTTGAACATGCCTGCTTTTGTGCCAATAACTTTCTGGTTTGATTGCTATAGGTCTGTACCAGAACTTAAAAATCAAGGATGGTGATACTCTCAGCAGTGTCTATTTTATTCATATTACATCTCAATTGTTATCCCATCCCTTGTATCCTCCCATTCCTCCCTCCCTCCCATTTTCCCCTTACTCCCTTTCCCTATGACTGTGACTGAGGGGGGCCTCTTTCCCCTGTATATGCTCATAGGGTATCAAATCTCTTCTTGGAAACAGCATAAGTGTCCCTCAGTAAAAGAATCGATAAAGAAACTGTGGTACATTTACACTATGGAATACTACTCAGCTATTAAAAACAAGGAATTCCCGAAATTTGTGGACAAATGGATGGAACTAGAAATGATCATAATGAGTGAGTTAACCCAGAAGCAGAAAGAGTCAAATGGTATATACTCACTTATATCTGGACACTAGCCCAAGGGGCATGTCCTATGAAAGTATTCATGAAACTACTATTAAGAGTAAGCTGCCTGCTCAGCAGTAGACAACTAACAGAATAAGAGCTCAATGATGCTTTTAGAGGTTTATTGTATTACAATGTTGTTGCAGAGCTATTTTTTTTTATTTTACCTTTTATTTTATATATTTTTAGTTTTGTAAAAATATTACTTTCGTGCATCTTTTTACCATTCAGATAATTGTTACATACTTTATGAATCTCATGTAGTGTTTTTTGGGATTCGTGAGTGTGTGAACGAGTGTGTCTCTGATTCTTGTTCCTTACTTTGGGTTTTTTCTTATGTTTGTTTGTTTTGTCCAATTATGATGTATTACTTTTTATTTTGTGATGTTATATTTTATTATAATTTATTATTACCTCATTACTTTTTATTTTATCCTATTAGGTTTTATTTTATTATAATCCATTATTACCCACAGATGCCTGTTTTCTTTCCAATAAGACACAAAAAAGAGGTGATTATGGATAGAAGGATAGGTGGAGAACAGGTGGAATTAGAAAGGGAAAACTGTGATCAATATATATTATAAGAGAAAATCTATTTTCAATAAAACAAAAAGCATGAGGTAGAACTGTAAAATAATAACCATCTATATTCAATAAAATTCAGAAGTAAAAAAAAAGTAAAGTATCAATATCACCATAGTTTAGCCATTGTGTAGAGAAGAAACAAAACAATGCAGGTTTTCCTGGAAGTTGGCAAAGAAACACATTTGTTAGGGAAATGATTCTCCCATGTTCAAGTTGGGTGAACACAGTAATATGTCTGCCTGTGAGATTTTTGAGAGGTGATTAAAAAGAGAATCATAGGAACTCAAAATGGTCATCTCTCTATGCAAATATTTGTAGATCTCTGTGGATACTGCTAATTGTAGAAATGTGATAATTCTCATATTCTCCATTAGAGATTATAAGATATAGGCAAATAAACTTCATGTTTGCAAGAATTTTACAGAAATTAATGATATTTTTTTTAAATGAAATAAGTAAACACTTGAAGAAAGGTAAAGATTGATGTCTGGAGAAAAGTAGAAAAGCAGAAGTATAAATGACTTTAGTTGGAATGAACCTGAAAAACAAATTAACTCCTGGAAATGATAGACTACAGCCGTCAAAGAGGGAGAAACGAATTAATCTAATAGGCACTTGAAATGAAAAAGGGAAATGGATTATAAAGCAAGTTCACTGTTTATTTACTAAATTCTGAGTCCAGATAGGAAAAGGATGTTCATAGACACGTAAGGCAATGCATTTTTTATCAATCCTGATATGCAGAGAGGGGCAGCTGTAGCCTGACACGCCTTGTGAGATAGTCCTTCAAGTTTTAGAAATAAGCTAGTATATATGAGATCTCAAATGCATGTTCCATAGAAAGAGAGCACAGTCTTCATTCTCTGTCTTGGAGCCAAAGGATTAACTTGGCTAAAATTCATAAAGCATATTCTCCTTCAAGTTCAAGGAACTGAAGAGATTCCAGGCTGTCCTCACTAGCTTAGTCCCCTTGTCATTGCAAGGTGTTGTATTCTCAGTACAGTGTGTGTGTGTGTGTGTGTGTGTGTGTGTGTGTGTATTAAGAAGTTATGAGAAAATAATGGATAGGACTATCAATAAGAATAATGCTGAAAGAATGCAACCACAGTTCCTATATCAAGGTACATTAAGCATTGATGTCGTTGTTGACAAGCTAGTATCTTTAGGACTCTTGGAAAGCAAAAGATATACCAGTGCCAGTTTAACAAGATAGGAAGTGCTCCAAGCATGAAATGATAGCTTCAAGAAGCACATGAAGAATAATGAAAGTTGAAATTTATGAATAGCCAGGTGTTGAGTGCAATAAATGTTAGACAGATAGAAAAAACTCAATTATTGAGCTACGATGAACAAAATATGGAAGGGAAGAATACTAGTCGGCAAAAATTTGCATATTCACATGGTTGCCTTATAAAGTACCAATTGATACAGAATATGGCATTTAAAGATTTTTAAAAAATTATTTTAAAGATTCTTTGACAATAAGACAGGTTAACTCTTGGCAACTCCCAGCCTACATCAAAGAAGATGATGAGCATCAGTGAACTTCCTCATAGAGATGCCTTCAATTGTGGCAAACCAGACACTGGGCAAAATGTCCTTATTTTTGTCACAGACCAAATTCTGCCTAAAAATATAGAAGCTTGGTTGCAGGAAGAGTCGATGGCCAAACTCTGTTAAGAGAGGGTAAGGGAATCCTCAACAGTTCCTGCCTCACAAGTGTGTCTGTCAGATATACTAGGCCAGAAGGCTGTAAATGATGTTCCAACATTATAGAAAATTTTGGGTGATGTTCGGGCATCAAAGTGTCTCTGTCATTTTCTCAGTTTGGAAACTACTAACCTGCACTTCCTGTCTACTCAGGAAATTAATTACTTTTTCCTTTTCAAGTCTCTGATGGGGTTGAAGACCAGATAGTTTAGTCTTATAGTAAGCTTATTTGCTTAGGAGTTAAGATGTTCTTAGGTCTAGATTGATGTTTTAAGTTGATAAAGATGAGAAATGATAGATATTGATCAACATTCAAAATTTCAGACTCACCAAGACAGGAAGGATATTTTCTTCAAGTTGCCAAATACAAATAGCTAAAACCCTATGAATGTAACATTTATATAATTCCTGATTGTTTCATGGTTCTTCTGGCCGTAGGTAGTTTATTGTATATATGTATAATAATATAAATGTATGTGTAAAAAATAAAAATAATACCTACATTCTTCATTAAAGAAAAAGAAAAAAGTATCAACTAAAGAAAATGAAAATAGGTATCCGGGTTGTTTAACTGATTAGTTGTATAATTTGAGTGAAGGATGTTTAATGAGAGGGAAGGAATAAAAGAGGGCAAAATGTATTTTAGCAAAACTTTAGTTTACTTTAGTTATCTACATATTTGTGGAAAGAATAATGTCATCATTTAGGTACTGAGTAACTTTAAAAAAGTTTATTATTTATTTTACATCCTGATTGCAGCCCTCTTTCTCCTCTCCTGGTACCCCCCCCCCCGAACCCCTCTTTCCTCCATTTTTCCTTCTTCTCCTCAGAGAAGAGGGAAGTCTCCATGAGTACCAACCCTCCCTGACACAATAAGTCACTGCAGAACTAGGCACATTTTTTTCCCACTGAAGCCAGACAAGGCAGCCCCATTAGAGTAACAGGATCCAGAAGGAGGCATCAGATTCAGAGAGGGTCCCTGCTCCAGTTGCTTCGGAATTCAAATGAAGACTATTGGGTACTTATGGGCAGGGAGCTCAGGGCAAGTCACTGTGTGCTTCCTGGTTGGTGGTCCAGTTTCTGTGAGCCCCATGGGCCCACGTTAGTTCACTCTGTAGGTCTTCTTGAGGAGTCATTTACTCCTCCATCTCCCTCAGTCATTCCCGTAGCTATTCCATATGGCACCTGATCCATGTCTAAAGGTTGGCTGTGTGTTTCTTTAACTGTTTTCTTCAGGTGCTGGTGAAGCCTCTGAGGAGTTATGCTAGGCTCCTGTCTATAAGCATAGCAGAGTAACATTAATAGTGTCAGGGATGGGTTCACTCCCATGGCCTCAAGTACATATTGAGTAGCTTTTGTAAAAACTGTGCTTTGCAAAAATGTACATGTTGTTTTGTTTTTGTTTTTCCAATCCTCAGTTGAGGCACATCTAGGTTGTTTCCAGATTCTAGCTAATCCAAATAAAGCTGCTATGAACATAGCTGAGCAAATGTCCTTGTGTATTTACACAATGGAATACTACTCAACCATTAAAAACAAGGCATTCATGAAATTTTCAGGCAAGTGGATGGAACTAGAAAAGATCATCCTGAGTGAAGTAACTCAGACCCAGAAAGCCACACATGGTATGTTCTCACTTATAAGTGGATTTTAGCCGTTTATTATAGGATATACATACTATAATCGCAGAACCAAAATAACAGGGAGAATCTGAGAGAGGATGCTCAAATTTGATTCACAAGTGTAATAGAACGGACAGAAGTAGTGTTTGAAGAGAGAAAACAAGGCAGGAGAGGGAACACAGACAGAAGAGTGGAAATCAGACCTTGGGAGAATAGGGGCTGGAGGACAAAAGGCCTGCAGAGAGAAGAGGAACAGTGTGAGGAAGCATCTTTGTAACAAGCTGGACACCTAGTCAGGATAGGCCTATAGGAGAATATGAGGGAGACTATACCTGAGACTCCTAGTAGGAAAGCCATGGAGACTGAAGAGGACACCGTCTAACTAGACAAGATTCCTAATGGAGGGAGAAGAACACCAAACCACCCACAAAACAGACAAACAAACAAACAAAATAAACAAAACAGAAAAACACACACAGAAAAAACAAAAGCAGAACCTGGAAACAGCCTAAATGTCCCTCAGTTGAAGAATGCATAAAGAAACTGTGGTACATTTACACTATGCAATACTACTCAGCTATTAAAAACAAGAAAATCCTCAAATTTTTAGACAAATGGATAGAACTAGAAATGATCATACTGAGTGAGTTAACCTAGAAGCAGAAAGACTCACATGGTATATACTCACTTATAATTGGGCACTAGCCCAAAAGGCATGTCCTATGAAAGTCTTCACTTACCAGGAGATTGGGATAGCTATGAGGATGTCCTACTGAGACTCTAGGTAAGAGAAATATAGGATACGGGGAAATAGAAAGACCCAGAGGGTCCTAGAAACCTACAAGAAGAACATTGTGATAGGTGGATTGACGCCCAGAGGGATGTGCTCAAACTGTTGCACTAATCAAGGACAATACAAGTAGTAAACATCGAACCCCTACTCTGATCTACCCAATGGACAGAACATTCTCCACAGTTATGTGGAGAGCAGAGACTGACTCAGACATGAAATCTGGTGCCCCATATTTGACCACCTCTCCTTGGTGGGGAGGCCTGGTGGCACTCAAAGAAAAAAATAAGCAGGCTAACAAGATGAGACTTGATAACCTATGACCATATAGTGGGAGAGGGGTCCCCCTTGGTCTTAGACCTAGGGGGAGGAGAATAGGGTGAAAGCTGGAGGGAGGGAGGAATGGGAGGATACAAACAATGGGATAGCAATTTAGTTGTAATCTGAATAAATTAATGAAATTAAAATTTAAAAAAAAAAAAAAAAAAAAAAAAAAAAACAAAATAAAACAAAAATTTGACCCAAAACGTATCCTGTTTATAAGATGTACAGGGAAAAAGACAGAATAGATAGACTAAAGAGTCAGTGCTAGGAGCAACTGCATGCTGGATTGGCAGAAGCAAGCAAGTGAACTTCCTGGAGGCAGCCCACTCATTTTCACATGGCTCACAAATGGGTGTACCCCTGGTTTAAGCAAGGCCACAAGGGTTTGGCCTCAAGATTGCTTATTGTTGATATACTGCCTTTCCGTATTTTTCTCATATATCTGACATGGCAGAAACACTGCCTATTGCTTCACTTTGTAGGGCATATTTCTTGAAGATTATTTTGAAGATATATCTTTGTGACATAGTGTTGTTAAAATGATGCCTTAAAGAATTTGTGACTTGATTCAAGTAAGTGAAAAACCTCCCTGCAGTATAGGAAAAACTGCTAAGAGCTCTGTGAACTATATGTCAAGCATTTGACTTACACCAAGAGGGAAAACACGATTGAGACAAATTAATAATCAAGGAGATAAATTCATTGTAGTCCAAGGATGTAGCCAAGGTGTACACCACAATAAGAAAGACCACATGAATATAGAAACAAAAAATGAATACTTAGCTATACAAGACAAGACAGACACAGCACATGCCTTTAATCCCAGCTAGGGAGGCAGAGGCAGGTGGGTCTCTTCGAGTTCGAAGCCAACCTGGTCTACAAAGCAAGTCCAGGACAGCCAAAATAACACAGAGAAACCCTGTCTCAAAAAACTAAGTAAGAAAAAAAAAAAAACTTGCTTTGAACATATAATGTACATTTGAAATAAGAAAAAGATAAAAATTCTGCATACAGATATAACCACTGCTTTAAACTTATAATAATCAAAGTATCTAGTTAGATATTAGGATCAATTGCACTGCCCTACTGTAACTCCATTTTAATGTAACATTTGTATCTATTTTTGAATGAGATAATTATTTTTCAATACAGACAGAGCCTTTGTATTATATCATATAAAAACACATGACAGAATCAAACAGTTGTTGAAGCCATCTACTTCATCCAAAAATGTGTCTGTCCGTCTGTTTATATGTCTGATTTTCCGAATATATTGTCTATATAGATGTATGCATATATGCATATATTTATATCTGCATGTTCACATACATGTGGATGAATGGTATCTTTGTTTTGTCTGTTGAGTGTATTTGTGCATGTGTGTGTGAGGTTCATAAACATCTGCTTGCATGTCTGCAATGTGTGATTCTAAGTTTAGTATGTGGTAAGCAGTCAGCAGTGTTTTTATCAGCCTTCTTAATTAGGTCTCTAGCTTCCAGCAAGCTGCTGTTTGCTGCTAAGCCATCAAGCCGAAAGGAACTGAGGCTTTTTCCTTTTACAAACCCTCACCGCTCACCACTGGCTTAGCTGATTAAGACCTCCTATTGTTAAATAACAAAGATTCTCAGGTAGAGAGCTGTTTTGGCAGCAGAGCAGCCAGGAGGCCTAGATAGGTACCTCTCTTTTCCTTAAGAGTTAAAGTGTAAATACTGCCAGTTACTACTCAGATCTTTAAGAGTTAAAGTGTAAATAGCAAGGCTACTAGCATGAAAGATGGAAAGCTCAAGTACATAGAAAAACATCAGCCATCAGTTGCTCATTTGCCAGCTGCAGCAGGCAGTGGTTTACCAAGTGTGTTAGAATTGACCTTTAGCTATTTAGGAAATGGCCAAGCAATGCTCGGCTCAACCCAAGACCCACCTCATTGAGAGAGCCAACCCCAGACACTGTTAATGATACTCCACTATGCCTGCAGACAGTTTGAAACAGATCCTGAGATTCATCACCAAACACTGGATGAACCATAGGGAATTTAGTGTAAAAAGACCAAGAAGTGACAGGAGCTCTACAAGAAGACCAACATACAAGGGCCCAGAGAGGTGTGTGGGGTCTGAGGCATCAACGAGGACCATGCATAGACTGGACCTAGGTTCGATACATAGATGTAGCTAGACAGGCTGCTCAGGTTCATGTGGATCTACTAGCAAGGGGATGACAGCTGTCTCTGACATGGACTCTGTTGCCTACATTTCAGTCATTTCCTGACAGGGACTGCTTTGCCAGGCCACAGGGGAAGAGGGCAAACTCAGTCCTGATGGGATGTGATGAGCTGGATTGGGTGGGTAGGGGGGCTCCCCATTTATGAGGAATGAGTGAGGGGAGGAGGAGGGAGGGGGGGACTTAGAGGACAAGAAGGAGGGGGCTACAACTGGGAAGTAAAGCAAGTATATAAATAAATTTATTTTTTAAAGTGTATTTTGCTGTGGAAACCATGGTGATATCCTTTACCACAACAGTGAAACTACATCAGTTCAAGTCAAATGTCTAACACTAGCACCTTTCACGTTCTGCTTCCTTTCTGAAGCCACCCTTATTACTGCTCGCATTGAACTTATCACCTTTAATTTCTACAATAGCTCACATATACCTCAAAGTAAAAGACGGGTAATTCTTGTATTATAAAAGATACATTTGCATTTATATATGTGTTCATTAAACAATGTGCTCATTGTTCAAAATACACCTTCTGTTAGAATCCTGCTTCAGTCTGCTTACCTGTGATATCATTGCTTACCTGCCATGAGGGCATGGCCCTGCCCAAGGCTATATAAAAGGACAGTCTTACCTCACCAGTCCCTTTTACTCTTTCTCTCTCTCCCTTTTCTTCTTCTCTCTTTGTCTCTCTCTGTGTCTCTGTCTCTGTCTCTCTCTCTCTCTGGGGTACCCCTCCCCCTTTCCTTCTTACCCCATGCTTGTAAGGGGAAAATCAATGTCATATTCTATATGTAATGTATATTCTGCAACTAATGCTATGGTCTGTGAATGTTCTGTGAGAACTTTTCCTCCAGGTGACTTCACTGCTTCCTGAGTTCCGGGAAAGACCACCCACTGCCATAAACTAGACCTGCCAGCAGTCTCCAGAAACTCCACCAGAGCGATTAGATACAATTAACTCCCAATGATCCTCTGAGATAAAACAGCTTCCTTGCATATTCAGGCTCCTGGACCAGACCTGCCTGAAGGTCAACATTTCTGTGACCCACAACTTTCCCTTAAGATCCAGACTCCACCCAACCTGCCTGAAGGTTGATGTTCCTGTGACGCACAAACCCTGCTTATGGTTTATTCCTTACTTCCCTGTGACTCACAACCCCCAATTACAGTTTTTCCCCTTATAAACCCATTACCCTTGAAGCTCCTGTGTCACTCTCCTTTTCTGCTGTGTCTGGAAGGATTATGACCCGAGCTCTGTATGTTGCATCAGTATCTACTCCTGGTTGTCTATTTCGGGGTCTCCTGCTCTGAGCGATCTAGTCTATCTCGGTATTACATGCTCACTTAATAAACTTCATATAGTATAATATCTGATACCTTGGTATCTTATTATCTGTTATCATTCTCTTTATAAAACATACAATTGGTGCATGTGACTCAGATACAAAACCAAGAGGGCCGTTCGGTTGTCTAAATTCCTTTCTCTAAATACTGTCCCGCTCTCCCACTTCCCACGCTTGCTGGGAGGCACCTGTGAGGAAGCCTTCCAGACAGCTTTTCAATACTGCCGCCTTTTCCACAATTCTAAGCTGATGTAAATTCCTGCTGCTCTGATCTCTCCCTGGCCCAGCACAGAGTACAGGTAATTCACTGTGCCCCATGGCAACCGCCGACAAGGGCACTTTTCGAGGTGAACGCCAGTGTGGACTACCAATTTGGGGTCCCTCTTGGGGAGCGACTTTGGGCTGGCCAAGCTTTGCCAGCTGCTCCTTCAGCAACTCTAGCTAGAGATCAGGGCGGGGCAGATCAATCTCCACTTCAACCCCAAATTCATGGAGGCTTCTGATCTGGGATACTAGCCTCTGGCTCTGAGGGTTTCATGAGGAATGCACAGAGCCGAGCCTCTGGATGGGATGGAATGGGGTAGGCAGAGAGTCCGAAGCTGCTCTATCCTGGAGAAGGAGCCATTGTGCAGCATGCTGTGCAACCCTGCTCCGCAGCACTGACAGCTACAAAAGCTGGGTATCATGGCAGTCTGATAGCATTTTAAATCTGCCCTCTGTTACAGTCTGTAGGTTCAGGATGGAGGAAGTAGAGCATTTGGGTCTACCACATGGCTAGCCTCCTTCTTTATAGGGAACCACATAACCACTACCTTCTTCACACCTGGCCCCTTCCCTTTCCCACCACAGATATGCTTGTGATTCAGTGGATATGCGCATGTGCAGCTCCTACTCCCTAAATCACACCTGCAGGGAAGGTCAGGGGTGGAGTCAACCCATTGTATGCAGTGACTGGTTCCAGGCCTAGACTTTGAACACACAGCTTTGATGACTCAGATAATTGTGGTGTAAATGAGTCAAATACACTTGGCCCTTGCTACAAAAGCTGCCCTTTCCTCTAAATCTATAATTTCCAACTCCTAAAAAATATAAATTGTCTCTGATTTCTTTTCTGTTCTCAAAAAAAAAAAAAAAAAAAAAAAAAAAAAAAAAAAAATCAGATGATTATTTATTGGGTATATAATTGTTTATTGGTTGATTAAAAATGTTTTGTTTATAACGTATGCTTTTACTAATTTCTAGACAAGTAAATTAATGCTATTCTTCCTGTCACCAGCTAACCTGGATTTAACCATTCTTGGCTAATGGGTTTTATAAGTTTGAAAAATTATTTTATAATGTTCTACTGCATTAACATTCATTTGATTACAATGTTAAAAAGTTAAATCACTGCCTTAAACTATGCTTAGTTTAAAATTCTAAATGTGATGGTTTTGATCATACAAACCATCTCTGTTCTGCTCTCTGTGTGTATGTTTCTAAGGCACCAACTTAACAGGGATATAACCTAAGCTCCTAGCTGTTACAGGAATGGTTTGATGTATTTTGCTGTTAATTACTGCCTGCTGTCTCTGTGACCCACGTTTTGACCAATAAAAGGCCATTCTCCTGGGCAGGGCAACTGAGATAGGTGTGGCTAAGGTTCCTGGCCTTAGAGGAAGCTAGGGAGGAATCCTGGGAAGAAGAAGAAGAAGAAGAAGAAGAAGAAGAAGAAGAAGAAGAAGAAGAAGAAGAAGAAGAAAGAAAGAAAGAAAGACCCAAGGAGAAAAAAGAGAGAAAAGCCACCATGGATTAGATGGAAGAGAAGCATGTGGCTGGCATGGGTAGAGGGTTTGACCCAGATGAAGAGCATTAACAAGTATTTGGGATTATGGATGGGAGGTAGCTTGATAGAAGTTATTAGAAGCAGATTGCATGGGATTGAGGCAGGTACCCCATACCTGCCCCACTATGGGAAGTAGTTTAGTGGATTAATGTCTGCTCTGCCCCAGATTAACTAAGGCTATTTTAAAATGTAACACATGTCTGTGTCTTGACTGATTGCTAGCCAATTTTAATTTAATAATAATAATAATAATAATAATAATAATAATAATAATAATAATAATAACGGCCTGAAAATAAACAATTATTAGGCTGTACTGAATAAGTTTAAAAAAACACTCCTAGCTTTAATTGTTAAGGTATTATAAATGATCAAGTCCCTTAACATGTTAAAAAATGTATCTTTAGTCATGCTAAGAACAAATGTGATTAATTATATTTTGCAGGTCAAACATAGAATGAGATCATAACATCCTATCTTATGTTTACAAAGTATAGTTTAGAGCAGATAGCTAGATACAAAGATTGTTTACTGCAAATATGCTAACCCTCAAACTTGTCATAGGTCTGCTGAATATGACATTGAACATGTGTAAATTTATTATAAAAACAGAGATTCCCAGATCATAACAGTAGTTCCAAAGGTCTCAGAAGACTTGGAAGCAATGGCAGGTGACTTCAACCCTGGATTGCAGTTTCTAGCCATGGAGCAAAACTGCTCCCAATGTCTGCTGTGGACCAGCATAACTGTGGACAAACTGTCAGGTTTATATACAGTTTACTTTGTTATAATTCTTTTAGCTAAAGGACAGTAACTAGTTACAGCAATTTCACCTATTTCTTAAAGTTTCAATGCGGGTGATTTAAGTTTGATACATGCATGAAGGTTAGAAGGTCTAAAAAAAAAGTGTTTTAAGTTGCTAAATGTGAGCTATGATGGTCAACATGTCTAAAAGGATGCTTTATTTCTTCCTGTTGCTATGATATTGTTGTATTAATTGTTCAGAGCATTGACACTGATCAATGAATCTCTAATTTATTAATATAATTATGGTAAAACATTCCACTATACAATCCTATCATAATTCTCAGCTCAAGATTTTCAATTTCCGTTGTTTGTCTTTTCTTAAAATGTCTCTCACTGTGCTAGAATTATATACCTCCAGTCTTCTGGATGGGCATCTTTCGTGATGTGTACTGATGCTAAATAAGCTTTTGCCATCCTGCTTTACCTCCTGTCCTCCCCATGTTACTGTTTCACACGTGTCAGTAAAGTTACATAAGGCCTCTGCATTCCCTAAGCTCACCTCAGAGTATTTGTGCTCTTAACACAAAGTTCTTTTCCCAAGCTTCTGCTATACTATATGTCTACTGCATTTTCCTACAATGTGTACATGCCTAACAATGTGTATTTCACTGAAAATTTCAAACAATGATGAAGCTAATGTGCCTAAAGTTTATCTCCCTTTATGAGCTTAAAAGGATTCTTGTAACCTACAAAAAAATCCACCTCTCAGATCAAATGAAACCCAGATAAATACTCCAAGCCAAAGCCTAAATCTCTCACCTGTTGCCTGTCCTTGAGGGTGGGATTCCTCCCCATTTTCATTGGTTTTGGGACTCCCTTCACCTAACCACCTGATTTCTACTTTTCTTCACCCAATACCAGCTAAATTCCCCCTGTCCTGGTCTCTTAAACACTTCCTTTTGTCCAAGAGACTATCAACAGCTCTCTGGTTCACTGGGAGTAGAGGTACACAAACACAGTCCTCTTTCCCAGTAGGTTAGCTTTCAGATACAGCTTCTTTCCCCAAGATGTCCTCACCATCCACAGCCACTGTACAAATCCCGGTGCACTTGGTAACTATGTCTATGGGGACAGCTCATTCTCCATAGAGCTGGGCTCTTTGTCGCTGGTCAGGGATGACCAGCTACTGACCAGTCTTTACCTGTCCCTTGGGTCACTATCCATTTTGGGGGATGCGCTAACAGGTTACTGACCTTATCTCCCCATGGAAAATGCCCAGATGCCTGTTCCTCCTAGCATGCCTTTGGGATGCCTTATGAAATTCCAAATCCCTACACCTACATTAAGGGCTTCTAAGCTTACACTCCTCGATAACCAAATTTAGACAGATGCAAAACTAATGCCATTTTAATTATTGCTAACAATTGTGTAAAAGGGAAGGAAGCTCCCTATGTCCAGAACTTTTCTTTGTTCTCCCGTGTTCAAGACTTTCCTAGGGTAAAATGGAAGAAAGTTTCCCACTTCCAAACCTTTTCTTTGCTCTCCCAAAATTTTCAAGCATTATGAGCATTGTTTCTTTCTTTGTTTTCAAGTCTTTTCTCTTTGCTCTCCCAAGAGTTTCAAATGCACATCTAAAGGGAATTTTCTCCCTAATCTACTAACTTTGTCTTCTGCCCACGTATATATTCCAGTATCTTGCCAGACTTGCTATATCTGGGACATCATTAAGGCAGCTACCCACAAGTACTCCTGTCCAAACTCCTAGATCATGCCAGCTGGACCTGCATTGTTCCTCCTAGCTGGATCTGCATTGCCCTTCCCAGCTGCAGATGTTCTCAGACCCTGGATGTTCTCAGACTTCTGGAACCTGGCCAATATTTCAGCCTTTTACATGCCCTATCGCTGTCCTACTGTCAGCAGGAGGTAGTTAAGATGATTACTTGACCCCTTATCCCATTTGTAAAATGCTGAAATGGTGTGTTCCTGGCCTGGGACAAACATCTCCAGGTTCCCCCACCACTCCTACATCCCTGTCTGCTGCAGGACATGGGTGACACAGCCTGCACTCTACCTTGAACTTTCAGGGCAGAACGTTTCCTTCCCATTCACAATATAATCTGGACATTTTGCCGCTATTGCCCTTTCTCTTTCTCTTTTTCTCTTACATGGCAGCCAAAAGCTGCTGCTTCCATTTATTATTATTATTGTTATTATTATTATTATTATTATTATTATTATTATTATATTACACTTAAATGCTTTAACTTACCTTATATAGAACAATCCAACTTTCCTCATTTTTTTTTTTTGATATTCAATGTATGTTCATTTATTTTGTTACTCTTAAAGACTTGTATTTGACTGGACTCAGAAGTAGAAGCTTTTAGTGAGGACAGCCTTTGTCTCTTGTCAATCTATCTGTTCCTGGCACTTTTCTTTGGCTTTCTTCATTCTCTTGGCCAAAAGTGTAGCATATCCTGCAGCCTCCTCCTTGTTTTTCTTAGTATGTTTTTTCTTCAAAACTATGTGTTGGCATTTGTGTTGCAGGACACAGTGAGTGACAAGATGCTGAATCTTGGGTGCTTTGGTCTTGGGCTTCTTACCTTCTTTGTTTAAGGACTTTCTGACAACATATTGGCAGACGTAATCTTCTTTAGAGAGATTAAAGAGCTTTTGTATTCTACTAGCTCTTTTAGGTCCCAGCCAACGAGGCACAGTAGTGTCTGTCAGCCCAGGAATATCCTTCTCTCATTTTGTTTTACAAATAACCAAGTTGAGAAGACTCAGATTGGCATCCACAATGCATCCATGAACAGACTTGTGCTTCCTCTCTCCAGTTCTCCTTGGTCTGTAACAAGAATGTCCCTTACTCAATAGCAGGTGAACTCTGCCATGGGTTAAAACATCTTGCTTCATGGGAAAACCCTGTTTGTCATTCCCTCCACTGATTCAGACCACATAAACCTTCCATTCTTCACCCAGAAAATTGACATCTATCTCTGTAGCTGTGCACTTCTCATAGAATGTACGAAGCCTGAGTTCATTGTACACTTTAGTGAGTTTCTGACAGCCAGTGGCAGGGTAGGAGATAGTCAGCTTCATCTTGACACAGCTGAATGCTTAGGAGGTGCCCCGGAAAAAAAGCATCATTTTTTAGTCATAGGAAAAGTCAGGAATGTTAGAATTCCACTTCAGTCAGCCTACCTGTGATGTCATCGCGATATAAAAGGGCTATATAAAAGACAGTACTACCTCTCCTCTCTCTCCCCTTTCTTCCTTTGTCTCTGTGTCCTCTCTCTCTCTCTCTCTCTCTCTCTCTCTCTCTCTCTCTCTCTCTCTCTCTCTCTCTCTCTCAACCACCATTTTATCAAATCATGAAGGTATCCATAGCTGCAAAAATTCATATAAGAAACTATACTATAAACTATAACAAAAAGGTAGTCTTGAAGAGAGAAAATATAAAAGAAAATTGGAGGAATAAAACTAGGAATCTTACTGTTCCTAAATAGGCAGTGTTTGTGGAGTGGACAAGGAAACTATTCTGAGACCCTCTCCATCTTCAGTCTGTGTCAGGCTCAGAGTTCGCCAGTTTGGATCAAGCTACATTTTTCAGCATCTTCTCATTTTCTTCCTCAACTCATCAACATTTTTTTCCTTATTTTGAACTTCTGACCTCCAAAGTCACTTCATTTTACATGTAAGCATGATTAAACTGAATAATATACTAATCCATGACATGAAGATTTTAGGTTCTTTGCCTCTTCTCTGATCTAGAAAAAAATGATTGCTGGACAACATAATTTAAATCTGTAGAAAATTTATAAATCAGAAAAGTGAACCATTAATATTGTTCCCTTCTCAAGATGTTTAGGATGAAATTTATCATTGGTACAGATGCCTCTGAAACAATTATTTTTAGTTTCTTTGAGAGAATTGTATTACCATTTTTAGATATATTTTAAATTTTCCTTAGTTGATGTAGGCATATAAAGACAAAAGTTTAATTTGTTTTACCTTTGAGAAAATTCTGTAATTGTAAAGGATTGGTTCTTTTAATGCCTGTGGTCACCACAAATGTTTACCCAGAGCTAGGCCCTTTCACTGTCTTTAGCATGACTGCCCTACATCATTTTAGTAGCGAACAGTATTTCATCACAACATACAGGTTAACTTTTTCCCACTTGGGAGGTATGACCTTTAGATGATAAATGTGTCACAAACACAAATATTATACTAGCCTTTAAAAGAATTGTCTTTGTCAAAACATGAGAACAGAGATTGTTTTCATGCAACATCTGAAACAGATTTAGAATATTGAAATATGATGAATGAGAAGTGGAGGGAACAATAAATTCTAATGTGATTGAGCTTTCAATAACTTAGAAGTGCATGCTCATCAGGGAGTTGATACTAAAAATGTTATCTCATAATTCAGAGGTTTCATATCTTGCACTTAGAAGAATCACATGATTGCCTTAAAGATTTGTAGACTATTATATTCTGCTCCCACATTTTCAAAGTCAGTAATAAAAGCTGTGGTGTACATTTAGCATTTTCTCCCATGTGAGTTCTTTGGAGTTGAAAAAACAGCATTTCCATCTGGCAACAACTTCCCACTTCCTATTCAGCATATAATTTTGACATTTTTTTTGTAAATGTAATAAGCACTTTTCTACAGGTGTAAAATATGGAAAATAATTGTATCCAAATCATAGGATTAACTAATGTAGTAAATGAAGACCACAGTCAGTCAAACTTTGTAAATATTATCCATTATTATACTATTTATGGATAATTAGATTAAATAAATAAGCCCATCATTTAAAATATTTTATGATATATATGAAAGCTGATTTTAAGTTTATACTTTTTACATATCAAGTAGATCTTATAATATATTAAAATTTTTTCCCTGCATTTGCTACTGTTATTTCTGGTAGAAAATTGTATCACAGCTATGGTTTAATTATTGTAATAATTTGTTTATTGTGGAAATTTATGTAAGAAAGTTTACACATTCTGTAAAACATAATTAAACCATTTGTATTTTTCTGAGGTGATATCACTAGAATATTTTAAACCATTTGTCATTAGTTTACTTCTTTTTCTGATAGCAGACAGTTTTTGGAACTCACTATGTTAGACAGATAAAGGAAGAATACTCAGAGTGTTCAGCATTTTTGAGTATCCAGGCCAGGTTGGAGAGTACATTTTTTTTTTTTATGTAATAAGATACATTAAATCTCTGACATTCTGTGTCTGATGTCCACTAATTTATATTATTTAGATACTGTAAGAAATACGGTAGAACATTATAAGAAGCACAATTAGAAGAGAAATATCTACAAGACTTTTTCTAATAAAGAAGAGAGTTGTCACCTACAAAGTCCTCATTCCATATGCTTTAAATTTTCTAAACTATTCAAGGACAAAGTAAAAAGTCATAGGCTTCCTACTATCAATATCATCCTAATTTGTAACACATACAAAGATCTAGCAAGAGGCTAAAGCATAGAGCCTTGAAATGCTATTATAAATAAAATCTTCACAAGAAAATTAGAATGGAGGCAAAGTATCTTATTTAACATTGTACAAAGTTAGTTTCTAATGCTTTCTCTTCAAGTAAAAGCACATAGAGTTGTATTTCAAATAGATTTAAGTGTATTATGTAACAGATAATCTGAAATCATGAACAAGGGTTTAGTCCTGAACCTACACAACAGTGCCTGAAAGGAGTGGTTTGTACAGTTCCCATAACAATAAGTAAGCCAAGGCCTCCTGAGAAGAGGGGAGATGGTCCAAATCAAGCCTGTGTTAACTCTGGGCAAGGATGCCATTACTCTGGTAGCATCTTCAAGCATTTCCCTGGCAGTGAAGATTCCCTGATACTGGATTCTTCTTGATGATTCAAAATCCTAAGATAAAGAACATATGCATCTTGAAACAGCCTTTAAGTTTCCTACCTTCCAGAAATTTCCTCCATGGAGACCTTTCAGGATAATGTGAGAGATGTTCCCACTTTTTAAAACCTATCTTTTCTTATTTATGGCAGATGGCCTCTTGTAAAGAATAGGGGAGGTTTCTTGTAGTCTTATATCCTTATTACCCTGAGGAAAATTATTGGCTCACCAAATATAGAAACAGACATAAACCCTGAGTACTGGGTAACCCAAGAAAAAAATAAGAGAGCACCTCTAGATACCAGTGTCCCTATACACTTCTTTCTTCATCACAAATTGTAACTTTTGTTGACAGAAGGATATGCAGGATTGAGTCCTGATAGTTGGCAAACTCTTACCCCAAGACTACTTAAGACTTTAAAACACTGTTTGCAACACACCTTACTAACGGTTCAAAGACCGATTTAGATATGGCGATAGTTAAATCCTGGCATAAGATTAATGAGATCATAATTCCCATGGACCCTGTAGTTCCTAAACCTACATCGTTATAGCTCAAATTCCTGAGACAACTATATGATTCAGGGATATATTTGAAAGATACATTACTATGAATTCTACCATACCCTGATTGCCAACATGTTTTTTTTTTCCATTGGGAAAACTTAAGAAAATGTAATTCAATTAATTTGTACATGAGTTCCCCTAAAGCTTGGAAATAGCTCCAACCTCTTTAAGCAAATGTCATTAAAGGACTTGTCTAAAATCACCATCCATATTTTTCGTAGTCAATATATAGGTAGCAGCCCTCCATATACTCTCATGAAGGAACCTCACAACATGCTTATAAGGCCCTTTGCAAATTCCTGGCACACAGAAGTTATAAAGTTGTAAATCTTAATAGTAATCCATGTCATAACTCTGGAAAGTTTCTTACACTAAGTTTGTCAAAACTTGACTTGCTCATAATGACAAGATGTGAAATTGATATACACTCAGAATTTTAGATGCACTAAGATAGGAAAGATATTTTCGTCAAGGCTGCCAAATACAGATAGCCAAAACACTACGAATGTAATATTTATATAATTTTTAATTGTGTCATGGTTCTTCTTGCTATCAGTAATCTATTGTATATATGTGTAATAATATAAATGTATATGTAAAATAATCTTAAAAAGAAAGTCAAGTTTTTTAAACATTTTTTATATGTATATTTATATTATTACACATAAATACAATTAATTATCTATAGCAAAAAGAACCATGATGCAATCAGGAATTATATAAATGTTACATTTGTAGTGTTTTGGCTATTTGTATTTGACAGCCTTGAATAAAACATCTTTCCTATCTTGGTGTGTCTAAATTTCTGAATGTAAATCAATCTCCATCACATAATGTCATTATCAACTTAAAATACCTATCTAGACCTAAAAATATCTTAACCCCTAAACAACTAGGCATCCTTGTAAAAACTAAGCTATCTGGTCTTCAACTCCATCAGAGACTTGAGAAGGAATAAACTTGATTACCGGAATATGCCAGAAGTACATGTTAGCAGCTTTCCAAATGAGAAGATGACATAGACAGTTTGCTACCTGAATAGTCACCCAAAAGTCTACTACATTGGAGCATCTTCTTCATCCTTCTGGCCCAATATATCTGACAAACATATTTGTGAGGCAGGAACTATTGAGGACTTGCTTACCCTGTCTTGGTAGAGTTTGGCCATCGACTCTGCCTACATCTGAGCTTTAGAATTCTGCCTGAGATAGAAATGACAACATTTTACCCAGTGACTTGTTTGCCATATTTGAAGCCATCTCCATAGGCAGTTCACTGATGCTTATCACCCTCTTTGAGTTAGGCTGGGTGTCTAACCTGTCTCATCGTCAGTGAATCTTTAAAATAGTAAAAAAACATTTTAAAATGCCATATTCTGCATGTCTCTGAGATTTTTGAAGACCTTATCTAACTATCCTATCTTATCTTTCTATAGAATCATATCTATCTGCTGCACCTAAGCTATATATTCTTGTGATAAAAGTAGACTAGCAATTGACATGACCATTATTTGATCTACTAATAATTAATTCATATCATTTGTTTTTCCTAAATAGCTTGCAATAGCACTTTCAAAGCAAAACAGACACACTAAATGTGTTAGAAGAAAAAGTGGGTAGAGCCTTGAGGTCATTGGCACAGGAGACTGCTTCCTGAACAGAATGCAAACAGCTCAGGCCCTAAGATCAACCATTAATAAATGGGACCTTATGAAACTGAAAAGCTTCTGTAATGCAAAGGAAACTGTCAACAGAACAATATGACAGCCTACAAACTGGGAAAAGATCTTCACCAACCCTACATCTGACAATGGGCTAATTTCCAAAATATATAAAGAACTCAAGGAATTAAATACCAGAAACCCAAATAATCCAATTAAAAAATTGGGCACAGAACTAAACAGAAAATTCTCAACAGAGGAATATTTAATGACTGAGAAACACTTAAAGAAATGTCCAACATCCCTAGTTATCAGTGAAATGCAACTGAAAATGCCTCTGAGAGTCCATCTTAGACCTATCCAATGGCTGAAATAAAAATTCAGGTGACAGCACCTGCTGGCAATGATGTGTAGAGAGAAGAACACTCCTCCATTGATGGTGCGAGTGCAAACTTGTACAACCACTTTGGAAATTAATCTGGTGCTTTCTCTGGAAATTGGGAATAACTCTACCTCAAGACCCAGACATACCACACCTGGGAATATACCTGAAAGAATCTCCACCACACAACAAGGATATTTACTCAACTATATTCATAGCATCTTTATTTGTAATAGCCAGAATCTGAAAACAACCTAAATGTCCCTCAACCAAAAAACAGATAAACAAACTGTGATACATTAACACAATGGAATACTATTCAGCTATTAAAAACAAGGAAATCTTTAAATTTTCAGGTGAATGGATGGAACTGGAAAAAATCATCCTGAGTGAGGTGTCCCAGACCCAGAAAGACATGCATGGTAGATATTAACTCATAAGCAGATATTAGCCACATAATACAGGGTAACTACTCTACAACACAGAGACTGAAACACCAACCAAGGACCATGTATGATGTGGACCTTAACTTACTTTCAAGGTACATTTTAACTGGTGTTTCTGGGTGTCTGGTGCTGGAAGCCCCCTGTTTTTTGTTTGTCTTCAGCATTACCAGCTTAGCCTACTCTTTCCATAATAAAGACAATTACACAATAAAATATTGTTTGGGAGAAGGTGGCATGCCTAGTGTCACAACATAACCAGCAACAATGTACTTATTGGAAAGCTTCCTATGCTGCTGGGAAGAGTATTAATATAGGCAGAAGAACTCTGTCATTTCCATTCACAAAGTTTAATTCTTCCTGTTGTAGACTTATGTTTTACAGCCTACAAAACACAAACCTTAAAAATGTACTGATCGCAGGCCTGGCATGTTCCATTTACCTTTTGCTAAGAAACTATAAGAGTTGCACTTCTTCCTGCATGGCCTCCCATGAAACATTCTGTTACTACATTGTAGCCATATAAGGAATACCTAGGAGGTCATAGCTAGAGTAAAGTATTATGGATATGATTAATGCTGCATGTGTAATTATGGAGTGCTCAAGAATGTCAGGCCAGAGAGTTCAGGAGTGGCTACTTGACTTTGGCTTCTCACACAAGTTATGGACCTAATTGATAAGTATGCATCTGATTATCAAATGGCTACACAGCTTGTACACAGCAGCTTTGATGATTTGAAAATGAAAATTTTCAATTCACTTTACAAGTATAATCATAGTATGTAATAATCTAAACATCACATAAATCCAATCTAAATATTTTAGCATAGTTTTGAGTCCCTCCTATCTCATTCATGAATACCATGCCATGCATGAGGCTACTGAAATGCCAAGGTGGAGGGGTCTCCAACAACATACAATGACTCCAGAAAGTGGGCACTATAATATCTAAATTACCTGCCTGATTTGTTCCATGTACCCTATCTGTATGAAGTTGTTGGTTTGGCAAATTGGGAACCAAGGGAATTTGGTAGGTGTCAGAACATCATTTTCCAGGTGATTCCAGAGATTCTATGTAACAATAGCCTCGAACTTCTTTTGGGAAGATTTTGGTATAAGCATTTTTCCTAAGAGTTTTTGAAAGGTAAGGTTAAGATGACAATGAGACAACCAGAGTGACAAGAATCCTCAGAAGGTAAATAGCATAGCAAATAGAGTGGATTTTCTTTCTTTCTTTCTTTCTTTCTTCCTTCCTTCCTTTCTTTCTTTTTTTGTAGATATTTTTATTAATTAAACATTTTTATTTTTTACATATATATTTATATTATTACACATATATGCAATAAACTACCTATAGCAAGAAGAACCATAACACAATCAGGAATTATATATATGTTACATTCTTAATGCTTTTGCTATTTATATTTGACAGCCTTGAGAAAACATCTTTCCTATCTTGGTGCATCTAAAATTCTGAATGTAAATCAATCTCCATCACATATTGCCATTATAAAAGTAAAACATCTATCTAGACCTAAGAACATCTTAACCTCTAAACAACTAAGCTTCATTGCAAAACTAAGCTATCTGGTCTTCAACTCCATCAGAGTTTTGAAAAGGAATAAACTGGATTACCTGGGTATTCCGGGAGTGCAGTTTAGTAGCTTTCCCAATGAGAAGATGACAGAGATAGTTTGCTGCACTGTTCTAGATAAAATCTAGTTCCAAAAATGACTTACAATTAAGGAGCTATTTAGTTTTTCTTTTCCTAATATTTTCACTTGTTTAACATATATACATATATACATATATATATATACACATATAACATATATACATATATATATATATACATATATATATACACATATAACATATATACATATATACATATATTTATATGTACATGCAAAGGTTCTATTTCAGTGCCTTCATTCTAAAAACTTCAAGAAACTGCCAGGTTTTAATAAGTACTTGAGAGGTAAATCTTAAAATAGAGGTGACTTAGTATAGACATGTAGAAAAATGAAATGTCATAGGAAATTATGGGAATAACTTTTCATTTGACATTCATTATTAAAGTCTGCATACATGAATTAGTTTCAGGTGTTTACTTGTGTCAGCTGATTCCTCTATAAATGGAGGTGTTTTGATGAATGCAACTGGGCTGAGGTGAAAGAAATCATTCCCGGGTTACTACAAGACCCAGTGGACAATCATCACTTGATTTTATCTGACAGAGGAACATTTTACTGAACGCAGACAGATAAAATATTTCACTTATTATTCATGCAATATTAAAGGGTGCTCCTCTGCACTGATCAATTAAATATGAAGTAATTTTAACCTACAGCAATTTACAGAACAACAGAACATGGGCACTTAACATTCCCATCAAATGCTCATACTCTATAATTAATTTAGATTGCTTTCAATTAAAATTAGCAAATACACTTAATGGCCCATGTATCATTTTCATATCCTAAACTCAAATCTTATCTGAGGTAATGACTATGCAAATATATTGTTTTTTTTTTTTTTAAACATCTCCTTAGCTTTCTGTCTATATCTACAATGCATTTCTAACCAAGAAAGTCACAGGCTGTAACCTGTGTCTATGCATCATAACAGTGTCTATGCATCATACAAGCCAGTTCTTCATTAGTAATTAGGAGAGCATTTCTGGGTACATGCATGGAGAGAAAGAGATCATGGATATTTGTCACTGAGGCTGGTTAGTTACCTAATATTGTTTCTATAATCAATGCTGTGTATTTAAAATATTTAATATTTAATATTTAAATATTAAGAGGCGGTCTATGTGATATATAGGCCGTGTGGTAAATGACAACATGTGATTTTCTTGATTTTAAGTTTTATACCTTTTGAATTGCTATTTTCTTTTCATTTAAAGTCACTAGTTTTTTTCCGCTTTTGAGATTATCGTATAATTATCATCACTTTATTTTTTGTTTGCTTATTCCAAGCACTTCATACCCTCTCCTCTCCTTGCTCCTTTTTAAAGCCAAGGCCTTTTTAAAAAGCTAATTGTTGTTGTTGTTGCAGTGGTGGCTGTGGTGGTGTGTGTACATGTGTACTACTAAATACATAACTATTACCGACTAAGTCTGTGTACTGTTAGTTGCATGTATGGTTTCAGGGCTGAAGATTGGTGTAGGATAAGCAAACTATGTGCTTTTCCACCGGAAAGACTATTTATTCTACTCTGAGCATTTCTTAGCTGCTTGTAGGTCTTTCTGCCAGCTTTCCCCATCCATGTTAGCATGCATGTCTGTTGGTATTGCCCTTGTTCTATATCTAACACCTAAAAGATTCTCGTTCTTTTTCATCACATATGAAAACAATCTTATGCAAACCAAGAACCAAACAAGAGAGAAGTCACTTCCATATTGTTGCCCAAAAGAAACAGTATGAATTAATTTTAAAAATTCAGTATTGTCTTAAGATACTATGCTTTGTAGTAACTTATTGACTAAAAAAGATTACAAATATATGAAACACTAAATATATACTTTTCAACCAACATATATATCAGTTGATATATAAAGATCTGTATCATTAATTTGAGTATTTTAGTTCAATAAATATCTATAATCTATTTATATATTTTTTACATTGTAGAGGGACAGAAGTCAGTTTTCACCTTTTACTGTCAGAATATATGTTCTATGATAGTTCAAATGTCTTTTCTTTAGAAAATTTTAGAAATTGGATATCATTATTTTATGGTGAACTTTATGGGATAGTGGTTATATACATTTAAAAAAAAACTAGATATTTTTAGAATACTCTTCAAAAGATTAGGATAAGGATATAGCCCCAGAGCAGTATGCATTCAATGTATTCATGTGTATACACACACTACATGCTGGTGAGATGGCTCAGTGGTAAACAGCACTATCTGCTCTTCTGAAGGTATTGAATTTAATTTCTAGCAATCACGTAGTAGCTCATGAACATCTATAAAAAGGGATCTGATATTCTCTTCTGGAACGCAGGTGTACATGAGGACAGAGCACTCCTGCACACACTACCATCAATAAGTGGATATATTAGAGTGAATTTTTTCTGACACATGTTATTTCTCCCTTTTTAATTTTTTTTTATTTTGAACAGTGCTGTAATTTACTCAAAGATTTTCATGCAATATATTTTGTCATATTATTTCCTATGCTCTAAATCCCCCCTCTTCTTCCACACACAGTTTCACATTTTTTCATTTCTCTATCAACAAAGAAACAAAACAAAGCAAAAATAAAACAACAATAGGAGTAACCAATAATCAGTAATAAAAAAATGTCCAAAGACAAAGTATACCAAATCATAAACTAAAGTCCACTCAAGGAAAAGTGTTATTTTGTGTTAGTAAACTTTTCCTGAGCATAACGTATGCCCTGGAGTGTGGGTGATGTTTCCAGTAATACTTCATTGAAGAAGACTGACTGTGCTTTCTTTTTTTTTTTTAAACAATAGCTATAATTACAAATTGCTTCTTGGTTATGATGTGGGACTTTGTATCATTTCTTTTTTTTTTTTTTTTTTTTTTTTTTTTTTCCTGTGCTTGGATTTTTTTTCCTGGCTTCAACTTATTCAAGTCCTGGGCATGGTGTCACACTGTCTGTGAGATCATAAATCGAATAGTCCTGTTTTGTCAGGATGAATTAGATTCCCTAGAGTCATTCACCACCCCTGCCTCTCAAAATCTTTCAACCACCACTTCTATGTAGATTGATGATCCTTGAGGGGAGTGACTTGGTATGGATATCTCATTTAGGAATGAGTACTCCATGGTCTCACACTGGACACCTTGCCCATTTGTGAGTCTCTGTGTAAGTTACCATCTACTACAAGAAGAGGTCTCTGTGATCAGAGTTGAAATACGTTGTAGTCTACAGGTATAGCATCACACTATTATGAATCTTGCTTTATTTTTCTTCCTATGTCCAATCAGAACAATGACAGCAGCAGGCTTAATTTTGTGTCCATGACCATTATAATCTTACACTCTCAGATTCTTTGCATCATTAACAATTTTAGGTGGGAGTACTATCTCAGAGAGTAAATGGTAACTCCATTTTTAAAAAAAGTGGTTAGATAGTCCCATAAGAGTCCCTATCTGGAGTCATGACACGATGAATGCTAGTCAGTGTGGGTGCAGCCTCTTATTTGAGATTATCTGTTTGTCTGTGTTCAATACTGTGGGAAGCTGAAGCTATCGCCCTCGCTAAGATGGCGCCTAGCAACCTGCCAGGCAGGATGACTTGCAATTCTGCTCCTGGTAAACAAGTCCTTATTTGGGTTGTGGGCCGTGCTTTGCTCTGACGTATGCATCCCGCCTTGTTGGGAACCAATTGGAGCTACTGACGTAAGGGCTGCTGATTGGTTGAGGCAGAGGTTATAAAGGGGCGTGGAGGTGTTGGGGGAGGAGAAGCGAGCAAGCAGGCGAAGAAGAAGCTTGCTGAAAAGGTTCCTGAATAAACTGCCTGGAGAAAAACTCTTGGGTCATGTCCTTATATTCCGCTGGTCGGAGCGGCACTGACACAATACCAGAGGTATACAGTCTTACTGTCTTGTTGTGAAGGGCAATGAGCAGCACTGGGAATGGCCTATAATATGTGGAGGCCTATGGGACCCTTTTTGACAATAATTCAACAAGATTTAACCATTCCTTTTAGATTTTACTTGGTCACACAAGGTGTCTAGTTCAGGCATTGTGTTCCCCCAATATATGTTAGCTCCATTTAAATTCTTTTCATATGTATATATATGTTATCGAGTTTCTAGTGTAGTAGGCTACAATCTAATTTTTCAAAACTTAATTTGTTAGTTACACTCTCTATTAACCTCTCTTTTTCCTGTTCTCCCTTCTGAACTCTGCTACTTTTATGAACATTCTAAATAAAACACATACATCTAAGCAAATTTTTATATTTTTTATTTTATTTTTTTAACTGTGTAGGTTTTTAGATTGCATGTATGGACAACATGTTTCTCCCTGGTACTCAAGGTCAGAAAAGAGTGTCAGAATTACTGAAGCTGGAGTGACAGTAAGTTGTGATATTCTACACAGTTGCTGGAAATCAAGTAAAAGTGCCCTGGAAAAGCAACCAGTACTGTTACTTGTTGAACAGTTTCTTTAATCTTTATATAACCCTAATATTATGTACTTTACCTTACTTTTTAAAATTATGAGACTTTTATCAATCATTTAAATGTTTACATTTCTTGCTTTATAATAGAAAAACATTGAAAATATCAAATATTATTTATTTAACAGTCTCTTATCAGAATTGCACTCCTGTATTTTTATTTATTTGTTTTTTTATATGCTACTTGACAATGTCCTGCAAGAATCTAACTCTGTGAGATATGTGACAGCTCGTCCACATGTTCATCCCCATTTTGACCCCTGCCCAGTACTCATCTAAATGACAGGAGGAATGAGCCTGAGAAATAAGTGAATTGATTATTTTTACATTTTGTGTATACTGGGTCAGTACTCGGTATTTTGAACTAGAATATTTTATTTTATTTGTTTTGTTTTGTTTTGTTTTTCCTTTTTTTATTATTAATTCATTCAAATTACATCTCAGCTGTTAGCCCATCCCTTGTATTCTCCCATTCCTCCCCCTCCCGCTTCCCCCCCATTCCTCTCCCCTATGTCTGTGACTGAGGGGCACCTCCTCTGCCTGTATATGCTCATAGGGTATCAAGTCTCTTCTTGGCAACCTATTATCCTTCTCCTGAGTGCAACCAGGCGTCCCCATCCAAGGGACATGGTCAAATATGGGGCACCAGAGTTGATGTGAAAGTCAGCTCTCCTTCTCCACTTAACGGTGGAGAATGTCCTGTCTATCGGCTAGTCTGGGTAGGGGTTCGAAGTTTACTGCCTATATTTTCCTTGACTAGTGCCATAGTTTGAGGAGGACCCCAGGGCCCAGACCTACCTATAGTTCTCCAGGACCCTCTGGATCCTTCTATTTCCTCATTCTCCCAGGGTTCTCACACCTAAAGTCTCAATAGGATGTCCTCCCTTCTGACCCACTTTCCTGGCAGGTAAAGTTCTTCAGGGGACATACCCCTTGGACTAGTGTCTTGATATAAGTGAGTATATACCATTTAACTCTTTTTGCTTCTGGGTGAACTCACTCATTATGATAATTTCTAGTTCAATCCATTTGTCCACAAATTTTGGAAATTCCTTGTTTTTAATAGCTGAGTAGTATTCCATAGTGTAAATGTACCACAGTTTCTTTATCCATTCTTCTACTGCGGGACACTTAGGCTGTTTTGATGTTCTCGCTATTATGAATAAGGCAGCTATGAACATGGTTGAACATATGTCCCTGTTGTGTGGTAGTGCATCTTCTGGGTATATTCCAAGGAGTGGAATAGCTGGGTCTTGAGGAAGCCCTATTCCCATTTTTCTGAGAAAGTGCCAGATAGCTTTCCAAAGTGGTTGTACTAGTTTGCATTCCCACCAGCAATGAAGGAGTGTTCCTCTTTCTCCACATCCTCGCCAGCATGTGGTGTCAGTTGAGTTATTGATCTTAGCCATTCTGATGGGTGTAAGATGGAATCTTAGTGTTGTTTTGATTTTCATTTCTCTGATGACTCAGGAGGCCAAGCATTTCTTTAAGTGTTTCTCAGCCATTTGATATTCCTCTGTTGAGAATTCTGTTTAGTTCTGAGCCCCATTTCTCTATTGGGTTATTTGGTTTGGTGGTGTTTAATTTCTTGAGTTCTTTATATATTTTGGATATTAGACCTTTGTCAGATGTAGTGTTGGTGAAGATCTTTTCCCAGTCTGTAGGCTGTTGCTTTGTTCTCTTGACAGTGTCACCTGCCTTACAGAAGCTTCTCAGCCTCATGAGGTCCCATTTATTGATTGTTGATGTTAAGGCCTGGGCCGTTGGTGTTCTGTTCAGGAAGTTGTCTCCTGTGCCTATGTGTTCCAGACTCTTCCCCACTTTTCCTCTAACTGGATTAATGTCTCTGGTTTTATGTTGAGGTCTTTAATCCACTTGGACTTGAGTTTTGTGCATGGTGACAAATAGGGGTCTAATTGCATTTTTCTACATGTAGACATCCAGTTAGACCAGCACCATTTGTTGAAGATGCTGTCGTTTTTCCTTTGAATGGATTTGGCTTATTTGTCAAAAATCAAGTGACCAAATGTGTGTGGATTCATCTCTGGGACTTCAGTTCGATTCCATTGATCCACTAGCCTATTGCTGTGCCAGTACCATGCTGTTTTAATTACTGTTGCTCTATAGTACAGCTTGACATCAAGTATGAAGATTCCTCCAGAGGATCTTTTATTGTATAGGATTTTTTTTTTTTTTTTTTTTTTTTTTGCTATTCTGGGCTTTTTGTTTCTCCATATCAAGTTGAGAATTGTTCTTTCAATATCTTCAAAATATTTTGTAGGTGATCTGATAGGGATTGCATTGAATCCGTAAATTGCTTTTGGTAAGATGGCCATTTTTACTATGTTAATTCTCCCGATCCACGAACAAGGTAGATCCCACCATATTCTAATGTTATTTTCAATCTCTTTCTCTAGAGATTTAAAGTTCTTTGCAAATAGGTCCTTCACTTGCTTGGTTAGGGTTATTCCTAGATATTTTATATTGCTTGTGGCTACCATGAAGGGAGTAATTTTCCTAATTTCTTCCTCTGCCTGTTTGTCATTTGTATATAGGAAAACTACTGACTTTTTTGAGCTTAATTTGTATCCTGCCAATTTGCTGAAGGTGTTTATCAGCTGTAGGAGTTCTCTGGTGGGCTTTTGGGGGTCACTTATATACACTATCATATCATCTGCAATTAGGGATAATTTGACTTCTTCCTTTCCCATTTGGATACCCTTGATCTCCTTTTGATGTCTTATTGCTCTGGCTAGAACTTCAAGAACTATATTGAAGAGATATGGGAAAAGTGGGCAGCCTTGTCTGGTCCCTGATTTTAGAGGGATTTCCTTGAGTATCTCTCCATTTAATTTAATGTTGGCTATTGGTTTGCTGTATAGAGCCTTTATTATGTTTAGATAAGTGCCTTGTATTCCCGCTTTCTCCAGAACTTTAAATATAAATGGGTGTTGAATTTTGACAAATGCTTTTTCTGCATCTCAAGAGATGATCATGTGGTTTTTCTTTCAGTTTGTTTATATGGTGGATTACATTGATGGATTTTCATATGTTAAACCATCCCTGCATGCCTGGAATGAAGCCTACCTGGTCATGCTGAATGATGTCTTTGATATGCTGTTGTATTCGCTTTGTGAGTATTTTGTTGAGTATTTTTGCATCAATGTTCATAAGAGAAATTGGTCTGAAATTCTCTTTTTTGTTGGGTCTTTGTGGGATTTAGGTATCAATGTGACTATGGCCTCATAGAATGAATTTGGTAATGTTCCATTCATTTCTATCTTTTGGAATAGCTTGAATAGTATTGGTATTAGCTTCTCTTTGAAGGACTGGTAGAATTCTGCACTGAAACTATCTGGCCCTGGGCTTTTTTTGGTTGGGTGACTATCAATGGTTGCTTCTATTTCTGTAGACGAAATAGGGCTATTTAATTTGTTTATCTGGTCTTGATTCAATTTTGGCAAATGGAATCGGTTGAGGAAATTGTCCATTTCCCTTAGATTTTCAAATTTTGTGGCATAAATGTCTTTAAAATAGGTTCTTATGATTCTTTGTATTTCTTTGGTGTCTGTTGTTATGTCTCCCATTTTATTTCTGATTTTGTTTATTTGGATAGTGTTTCTCTGTCTTTTAGTTAGATTATCTAATGGTTTGTCTATCTTGTTTATTTTCTGAAAGAACCGGCTCTTGGTTTTGTTGATTCTTTGGATTGTTCTCTTTGTTTCTAATTTATTGATTTCAGCCCTGAGTTTGATTATTTCTAGGCGTCTACTCCTCTTGGGTGTTTCTGCTACTTTTTTTTCTAAAGCTTCCAGTTGTGTTGTTAAGTTGTTTATGTGGGATGATTCCATTTTCTTTTTAAAGGCACTTAGTGCTATGAATTTTTCTCTTAGCACTGCTTTCAATGTGTCCCACAAATTTGGGTATGTTGTTCCATCGTTTTCATTGAATTTCAGGAAGTCTTTTATTTCTTCCCTTATTTCTTCCATGACCCATGTGTCATTAAGTAGAAAGTTGTTTAGTTTCCACGTGTTAGTATGCTTTTTGTTATATCTGTTGCTGTTGAAGTCCAGCCTTAGACCATGGTGATCTAATAAGATACACAGTATTATTTCAATCTTTTTGTATCTATTGAGGTTTGCTTTGTGACCAACTATGTGACCAATTTTAGAGAACATTCCATGGGGAGCTGAGAAAAAGGTATAATCCTTTGCCTTTGGGTGGAAAGTTCTGTAGATATCTGTTAGATCCATATGATTCATGACATTGGTTAATGAAGTTATTTCCCAGCTTAGTTTTTGATTCAAAGACCTATCTTTGAGTGGAAGCGGAGTGTTGAAGTCTCCCACTATTAATGTGTAGGTATCGATGAGTGGTTCAAGCTTTGTTAATAACTCTTTTACAAATGTGGGAGCCCTTGTATTAGGAGCATAGATGTTCAAAATCGTGATTTTTTTTTGATTGACTTTACCTATGACGAGCATGAAGTGTCCATCCTCATCCCTTTTGATTAATTTTGGTTGAAAGTCTATTTTATTAGATATTAGAATGGCTACCCCAGCTTGTTTCTTGTGACCATTTGCTTGGAATATTTTTTCTCAACCTTTTACTCTAAGGTAATGTCTGTCCTTGTGGTTGAGGTGTGTTTCTTGAATGCAGAAGAATGTTGGGTCATGTTTATGCATCCATTCAGTTAGTCTGTGTCTCTTTATTGGAAAATTGAGACCATTGAAGTTGAGAGATATTAATGACCAGTGATTGCTAAGTCCCTTCATTTTTGGCATTTGTAATAGTCGAGATTTTGTGAGGTTGTGATTTTGCGATGGTATAGTTACCTATTTCCTATGTAGTTTTTGTTTTAGATTGTTCCATTGGGGTAGAGTTTTCCTTCTAGTAACTTCTGTAAATCCGGATTTGTGGCTAGGTACTCTTTGAATTTGTTTTTGTCATGGAATATCTTGTTTTCTCCGTCAATGGTTATTGATAATTTTGCTGGGTATAGTAATCTTGCCTGCTATCTGTGTTCTCTTAGGGTTTACAGAACCTCTGTCCAGGCCCTTCTGGCTTTCATGGTCTCTGTTGAGAACTCCTGAGTAATTCTGATAGGTTTGCCTTCATATGTTACTCGGCCTTTTTCTCTTGCTGCTTTTAATATTTTTTCTTTGTTCTGTATATTTTGTGTTGTTATTGTTATGTGGCGGGAAGATTTTCTTTTCAGGTCTATTCTATTTGGTGTTCTGTATGCCTCTTGTATGATCATATGCATCTCCTTCTTCAAATTGGGGAAATTTTCTTCTATTATTCTATTAAAGATATGTTCTTGGCTGTGGAGTTGGTTGTCTTCTCTTTCCTCTATCACTATTATTCTCAAGTTTCGTCTTTTCATGGTGTCCTTGATTTCTTGAATGCTCTGTGTCAGGCATTTTTCAGATTTAGAATTTCCCTTGATGGATATTTCCAGTTCTGTGATTGTATTTTCAAGTCCCGATATTCGTTCTTCCATTTCTTGCAATCTGTTAGATAAGGCCACCTCTGAGATGCTTGCTTTCTTTTCTGATGCTTCTCGATCAAGTTTTTCTTCTGTGTGTTCCTCTATGATAGCTTCCATCTTTATCTTCAGGTCTTGAACTGTTTTAATGATTTCCTTCATCTGGTTATTTTTATTTTTCTGAAATTCTTCAAATGCCTCTTCATATGACTCTTTTAAATCCTCAGCCCTCTCTCCTGCATTTGTTTACAGATTTTATTTGTCTCTTCCCTTATCATCTTACTTACTAAGGACTTGAGGTCATTTTCTTGTATATCAATTGTTGTTGGGTTCTCCCGGTTGTTTTCATTGGGATTGCTGGGTTCTGGAGATGCCAACCTGTTTTGGTTTTGTTAGCATTCTTTCGCTGTCCTCTTGTCATTTTGGTGACTCTGGTGTTGGGAGGTGGTTTGTAGTGACCTTCCCTGTTTGAGAGTGGATAGTTGATGCCTGATTTTAGGTAGGGTACCCTTGCCTGTGGGGATCAGGGAGTATTTCCCTGGACCAGGCAGGTGATTCAGGTTCTACCTCTGGAGATTTTTCTCAACACCTTAGGCTCCAGGCTGAGCCATGCAAAGTAGGTTTCTGTTTGGGCCTTTTCACCTTACTGCTGTAATTCAGAACAGCAGTTTTGGGCTCTAGAGTAAGGTCAGCACACAAGCTCTCTGGTTGTGTAGGTTGATCCCAGCTGCCTGTCCTTCCTGTTGCTTTGTAGCCAAGACTCCAGGTGGATCAGATCTTCTGGGCTGCAGCTGTCTTTTAGCTCTGCCTCTATACGCTGTAGGAGCGTACACCCTCTCCCATAAATTTGGGAGTTCTTGATGGGTCTGCAGGAGCTGACCCAGCTAGAATCTGCCTGTTGGAGATTACAGGATCAGTGCCTGGTGGGCCTGAGACAATATGGTTTCAGGTCACTGGCAGTATCCAAGGAGGCAGCAATTTCCACACCCCTGTAAGCCAGGACACTCCCAGATTGCTTTAGATCAGCAGTTTAGACCCTGCAAGCATGACCCACAGCTCCCTGTATCATGGAAGGTCCTGTAGCGCCCGCAAGAATAGACCCAGATAGGTTCTGTTGTTTGGGGAGTGCTGGGTCAGTGCCGGCTTCAGACTGCTGGCGGGAATCCCCTGTATCTTTCTGCCAGTGAAAGCCAGAATGCTCCCAGCTCACTTTAGGTTTGCAGTTAGAGGCCGCAAGCAAGACCCATGTCTCCTGATAACCTGGGTGGTCCCACTGGGCTGCAGGGTCAATCCTTTCTGTCTGGGTTCAGATAGGGCCCAGAAAGTGGACCATGAGCTACATGCCAGCTCTAGCTGTTTTTGGTGAGTCCCACCACCTGTTTTTCCACTTGGGCTAGGCAGGTGACCTCCGCAGTTTGGCGTGGTGTGGATGGAGAGGTTTAATGGTAGTTTCACCGTATTTGCTGAGAGTCCTCAGGTTGGGGGCTCCGGAAAATCCCCTCCCCAAATGGCGAGTTTGGGTTTTATGTGCCGGCTGCAGCTTGGTTGTGCATTCCGGTTCAGAGTTTGGGGAGTGCGTTTAGCACTAAGAAGACTTGCTTAGTTGTGATGCAAATTGAGGAACTAGGGAGGGTAAGAGGGAGTGCGTGGGTGGGAGGGAATAGGCCAGTGAGAAGGAGTGGGCAGGTAAGGGGTCTTCATTTTTCAGAGGAATAGGGTAGGGGGATGAGGAAAGAGCGAGAGAGCGTGAGTTTAGGAGGAGAGGGAGAATGGGGGTAAAATAATGATGTATAGTAAACAAATTAATTACTTTACTAAAAAATAAATTCCTGTCACAGGATGGATAACCACAATAGAAACTTTTGTTGATTGAAAATTGTGCATGAAAATTGTAAGCACAGTTTCCAACTCATAAATGGTCAGCAAAAAACGAATAAATCAAAACAATAAAAGAAAAGTTTTTGGAGGAAAAAAACATAGTATACTTGAAAAAGGGAGATGGTGGTAGATGTTGAAAAGATCTAACAAATTCATTTTTCAGAATAATTAGTGTTATAAACATGGACATATTTATTACAATAGTGATTGTAGATCAATGCAGCTACAACATAAAAAAAAATAACAAACACTAACATTTAACATGAAAGACTACAAAGGACTCAAGGAGGTCTGAGCTCAGAAAATAATTCTGGAAGTACTACATCACCTGATTTCAAATTATGTTTCAGAATCCTAGTCACAAAAGGAGCATGATTGACACAAAAGGGACATTTAGACCAACATAATGAGATGCATAAGTGAGTAAAGTCACAGGCACATCTGCAAGTCTATATACAAAGATGCAAAAATATATATGCAGGAAAATAGACAACATCTTGCAAAAATGTATGGGTAAAACTGGATATGAGTGCACAGGGAAATGAAACTAAATGCCTGTCTCTCAAACTATGCAAAAATGCATTAAACATGGATGAAAGCCCTTCATGTTGGATCTTAACTAAAACAGATAATTCTAAATAATGTAAAAATAAAAGTGTCAGAAATAACTCTCTAAATCAGAATCCAGCAGCGCGGCAAATAATAAGAATTTACAAATGAGATTATATCAAATTATAACAATTTTCAGAATGAAGAAGCAATTCAAAGTGCCCAAGAAATTATGTTTCAACTCAAGCTACTGTCTTCGCATTTCATTTCTTTATGTTCTAACATAAGCTGTATGCCGAATAAAATCTTTCTACTCAAGTTACTTTTGAGCATTGTATTTTACCAAAGTAAAATATAAAATCTAATTCGGGCACATATATTCTAGCTGTATACTGATGAGTATATAAACAGGGTCAAGATATATAAAAGAGAGCTGTATATTCATGTGTTTTTGTATATTCTTTTGCATTATTAACAATATCTGTGTAATGGAATCAGTCTTTGCTATATTACTTAGTGGAGTATTATTCCATCATAAAGAAGAAAAAATCTTATTAACAAGAAAATGGATGAATTAGACTCAACTATATTAATTGAAATGAGTCAGAGATGGATATGCAAATGTGTTTTCACTTATATGTGGAATATAAAAACAATGAAGGATGAATAGATGTCATATAACATGATAAAGTAAAATAACAGGATGGATCAGGGTACACATGGTGATAAATAAAAAGATTATGAGTATTAGCAAATTGTCACGTGTTTAAAAGATCATAGTAAGTAATTCTTAGCTTTTCATTTTTTGTTTTCAAAGATATAATAAAAATCAGTGAGAATATATACTGTCTACCCTACTTTAATGACAAGTAAAGGGCTTCTCTCAATATATTCTCTAATTTTAATCTATAATATATTAGACATATTTATGTTAGAATTTAATTCACCTTATTAAATTTAAATTTCAAGATCATATATTTTCTTTGCCCATTCAACCTTCTGGAGAAACACAGTCGGTTAGGTATGTGAGGGAAAAGGATAGATTTGTCTTACTGCTGATCACCTTGTATCTAGTAAATCAGCACAAAATTTGCCTCAGAAACAATACTATGTTTTTAGTCTTTGTAAGAAATGTGTTCAAATATAACAAACAAACAAACAAACTAACAAAACACACCTCTCCATTACTCAGAAAGAGATACTGCTTTTGCCTTAAAAGGCTGCTTGCAATACAGGACCCTTCAAGACACCATGTAGAACAAGAACTGACAGAAGATACTGAAAATGGCACGGAAGAATGACCTTCTGAGATGCTATTTATTAATTCTCTTCTACAATGCCTTTCCAATACATTTCAGAGTTTTCATCACATCCTTTTTTTATGTTAACAGTGTCAGTTCTACTGTGGGGTCCATTCTGCTAAATTCTTTCCACTCTTTTTCTTTTGATGACCACCTCGGATTATGTGCAGTTAAGAATATGTCAAATTCACTGGAAAACTTTAAAGTAAAATAGTAAGTTTAAGTTTTAATTTTTTATTAGATTGTAAAATATTATATATAAATATGGATATAATGTATAAATATTATAAATTCTATACTTTCTCATTTAATTGAAGTTTATTCTTTTTTCTATTGTAATTGTGATGAATGCCTTTATTAAGTTTTCTTAATCATCTCTAATGTGGTTTTAATAAAAGTTCTCATTATTTAATTGAAGAAAAAGTTGCAACTTGAATTAAACATCTTATTTGTATAATTTTCAACATTATGTCGAGAAAAATTTAATCTGAAGTCTGAATCAGAAAGAAATCTCAGTACCTGTAATATAGTGATGCACACTTTTTCTTTTTTACTATGTTGATGCAGTTTCCTGAAAATTAACTACAAAAAAAAAACCCACTTAAAGCTCAACATATTATGAAGTTCAACATCATGTTTCAGAATTAGACTTCTTTAAGACTGGCTTCAACAAAAAGACTCAAATGGTATATACTCACTTATATCTGCATACTAGCCCAAGGGGCATGTCCCACGAAAGCGTTCACTTACCAGGAAACTGAGACAGAGGGGAGGACATCCTATTGGAACTCTAGATGAGAGAAGCACGGGAGAATAGGAAAGTAGACGGATCCAGAGGGTCCTAGAAACCTACAAATAGAACATTATGATAGGCAGATTTGGTCCCAGGGGTCCCGCTCAAACTAAAGCACGAGGTAAGAACAATACAGGCAGTAAACTTTAAACCCCTACCCAGATCTAGCCAATGGGCAGAACATTCCCCACAGTTGAGTGGAGTATGGGATATGACTTTCTCACGTACTCTGGTGCCTCACATTTGACCATGTCCCCTGGACGGGGAGACCTGGTGGCACTCAGAGGAAGCACAACAAGTTACCAAGAAGAGACTTGATACCCTATGAGCCTATACAGGGGGAAGTAATCCCCCTCCGGAACAGTCATGGGGAGGGGAATACGGGGAAAATGGGAGGGAGGGAAGAATGGGAGGATAAAAGGGATGGGATAATCATTGAGATGTAACAAGAATAAATTAATAAAAAAATCATACACACACAAAATAAAGACTGGCTTCAAGGTAACACAATTTCAGTTAGAAAGCATGCAGTCTTCCACCTACCTCACTTTCATGCTCGGAGCTCAACACTTGTCTTCCTTAATTAATGGCCTTTGTGGTGAGACATGACTGATATGGCCAATGTTTGGAATCTTTACTCTATATTGTATAGTTTATATAATGGTAGCTATTACTAATGGCCTTATGATCAGAGGTCCTGGATATAGTGTGTTTGGTGTGTGTGTGTGTGTGTGTGTGTGTGTGTGTGTGTGTGTGTGTGTGTGTGAAATTTTTCTTTAAGTTTTATTTCAATTTTTAAAAATAATTTTGTTTTCCTCATTTTTTTCATTTCTATTGAATGACTGCACTTTGAGCAGAATATCTTTTTAATAATTGATTATCCTACAATATTTTGATAGAAAATTTTCATGTTCTTTATTTTTATTCGAGTTGGACCAAATTCAGTTTTGTTTGGTGCCTCAAAGCTTAGCTAAACTTTACTCTTTGAATTATAAATAGATAATGGTGGCAAGACATTTTGTGATAGACATAGGAGAAAATTTCACTTCAATTTGCCATTAATTATGGGTTTCCTGTGATTCAGATTGATGAGTCAGAGCTGAACAGTACCCACAAAGCTGAGAAATCACTGACATGGACCAGTACATAGTTTATTCTTCTGTGACAGGGAGCAGAGAGGACAAGAAACTCAAACAATAAGGAGAAAGAAGATGGAGAAGATAAAAGTTGTGATCTGATCTGATCTGATATAAGCTATGTATTATCTTATCCAAGCAAACTTAGTAAGAAGCGAGGTATCTTATATACAATTTCCAGGGTAGAAATAGATAAAAGTCAGCAGAATCTATCATACAATTGGGAAAAGACAGCAGAAGGCTAATCAAACAGTATTGCACAAAGGGAACAGAAGGTATCTTAAGGGCACTGCAGACCGTGCAGTGTCCTATAACTCCAATCTTTTTATAGGAAATATGTCATGTTCTAAGGAACAGTAACCATAGCTTGGCCTGGGGAAGGACCCAGTGCTAACATCCCCTATATCCATTGATCAAGTCTTGAGTTGGTCTGGCATTCACCATATTTTCAATAGTGGTAATATTTGATGATACATATAAGTCATCTATTTTTTAATGAAAATCTGCCATATTTAGAAATGGGAAGAAAGTGAAAAATTCAGAGTGGAAACAAATGAATTAGATGATCTAGACAAATACCAAAATATTGTCATTGTCCTAAAATATAAAAATTCTGTACAGCAAATATATTTGAATATCAGTCTACATCTATCGTTGATTTTCTCAGATGCCCTATTTGTGATCTCTCTTGACATTTACCATGAGTACATAAACCAAGTCTAACAACAAACACTTTAGCTGGATTTTCTAGACTCAGTGTTTACTTTGGGTCATGAAGTGGAGAAAATAGTTTATTATTTTTAAATATATTTTATTAATTTATTCATAATACATTTAATTTTTATCCCAACCCTTGTACCCTCCCGTTCCTCCCTCCCTCCCATTTTCCCCTTACTCTCCTCCCCTATGACAGTGACTGAAGAGAACTCCTCCCTCTGTATATGCTCATGGGGTATCAAGTCTCTCCGTGGTAGCCTGCTATCCTTCCTCTGAGTGCCACCAGGCTTCCCCATCAAGTGGACATGGTCAAATATGGGGCACCAGAGTTCATGTGAAAGTCAGACACCACTCTCCACTCATCTATGAAGAACATCCTGTCCATTGGCTAGATCTGAGTAGGGGTTAGAAGTTTACTCCACATATTGTCCTTGGCTGGTGCCATAGTTTGAGCAGGACCCCTGGGTTCAGATCCGCCTGTCATAATGTTCTTCTTGTAGGTTTCTAGGATCCTCTGAATCCTTCTATTTTCCCCATTTGCCCATGCTTCTCTCACCTAAGGGCCCAATAGGGTGTCCTCCCCACTGTCCCACTTTCCAGGTAAGTGAAGATTTTCATGGGACATGCCCCTTGGGCTAGTGTCCAGATATAAGTGAGTGTATACCATTTGACTCTTTCTGCTTCTGAGTTCTGAGTTCTGATCACTCATTATGATCATTTCTAGTTCAATTCATTTGGCCACAAATTTTGGGAAATCCTTGTTTTTAATAGCTGAGTAATATTCCATAGTGTAAATGTACCACAGTTTCTTTATCTATTCTTCTACAGAGGGACACTTAGGCTCTTTCCATGTTCTGGGTATTATGAATAAGGCTGCTATGAACATGGTTGAGCAAATGCTCTTGTTGTGTCCTAGAACATCTTATGGTATATTCCAAGGAGTGGAATAGCTGGGTCTTGAGGAAGCCTTATTCCCAGTTTTCTGAGACAGTACCAGATAGATTTCCAAACTGGCCCTACTAGTTGACATTACCACTAGCAATGAAGTAGTGTTCCTCCCTCTGTACATCCTCACCAACATGTGGTGTCACTTGAATTTTTGATCTTAGCCATTCTGATTGGTGTAAGATGAAATCTCAGAGTTGTTTTGATTTGCATTTCCCTGATGACTAAGGAGGTTGAGCATTTCTTTAAGTATTTCTCAGCCTTTTGATATTCCTGTTGAGAATTCTCTGTTTTCTTCTAAGCCCCATTTCTCACTTGCATTATTTGGTTTGGTGGGGTTCAATTTCTTTTGTTCTTTATATATTTTGGATATGAGACCTTGGTCAGATGTAGGGTTAGTGAAGATCTTTACCCAGTCTGTATGCTGGGTATACAGAACCCAACTTTGTTCTGTTGACAGTGTCTCCTGCCTTAAAGAAGCTTCTCAGTCTCATGAGGTCGCATATGGGTTCAATTGCATTGATGCAAAAATACTGAATAAAATACTTGCAAAAGGAATACAGGAACACATCAACAATATCATTCACCACGAGCAAGGAGGCTACATTCCAGGCATGCATGGATGGTTTAATATACAGAAATCCATCAATGTAATCCACCATATAAACAAACTGAAAATAAAAAAACCACATGATCAGCTCCTTGGATGCAGAGAAAGCATTTGATAAAATCCAACACCCATTCATGTTTAAAGTTTTGGAGAAATCAGGGATACAAGACACATACCTCAACATAATTAAGGCTATATACAGCAAGCCAATAGCCAAAATCAAATTAAATGGTGAGATACTCAAGGAAATTCCTCTAAAATTGGGAACAAAACAAGGCTTCCCACTTTCTCCATATCTCTTCAGTATAGTACTCGAAGTTCTAGCCAGATCAATAAGACAATGAAAGTAGATCAAGGGTATACAAATGGTAAAGGAGGAAGTCAAATTATCCCTATTTGCCGATGGTATGATAGTGTACATAAGTGACCCTCAAAATTCCACCAGAGAACTGCTACAGCTGATAAACACCTTCAGCAAATTGGCTGGATACAAAATTAACTCAAAACAGTCTGTAGCCTTCCTATACACAAATGACAATCATGCAGAGGAAGAAATTAGGAAAACTACACCCTTCATGTTAGCCACAAGCAATATAAAACGTTTAGGAGGTACTCTAACCAAGCAAGTGAAAGACTTGTTTGAAAAGAATTTCAAAACTCTGAAGAAAGAGATTGAAGATGACATGAGAGGCAGAATTATCCACCTTGCTTGTGGATTGAGAAAATTAACATAGTAAAAATGGCCATCCTACCAAAAGCAATTTAGAGATTCAATGCAACCCCAATCAAAATACCTACACAATTTTTTAAAGACATTGAAAGTTCAATTCTGAACTTCATATTGAAAAAGAGAAAACCCAGAATAGCTAAAACAATCTGTACAATAAAAGATCCTCCAGAGAAATCTCCATTACTGATCTCACGCTGTGCTATACAGCAAGAGTAATTAAAACAGCATGGTACTGGCACAGCAATAGGCTTCTTGATCAGTGGAATCTAATCGAAGACCCAGATATGAATCCACACACATATGGTCACTTGATTTTTGACAAAGAAGCCAAATCTATTCAATAGAAAAGGGATAGCATCTTCAACAAATGGTGCTGGTGTAACTGGATGTCTACATGTAAACAGTTCATTCTTAAGGAGAATGTTAAAGAACCCTCTTTCATGTGTCTCTCGATCTCCTATATGTCATAAGAATATCTAATTACCAGCCTCAGACCTCATAATTCCTTAAATATTCAACCAGAAATTTAGTTTAAACAAAAGTTTGTGTACTACACTAATAAATATAATATGCTCTTTGTGACAAAAATAGTTTTCTTGTTACAAGAGATATAAGCCATTATATGGCCTCAGGGAAGTATGTTTAATAATGAAATTCAAGGTTATTCAAAGTTATTATGAAGTAAGTTTTTTTTTTTTTGTTTTAATGTGCTTTAATTCTGGTACAAGCAGCCCTGGTCATGCGGGGATATGAATTGTATTCATTAAGGAGAATCTTACAGACACAGAGGATATTCTTTCCCCATAGGATCCTGTGTGTATCTCAGATGGGTTTCCCTTGAGTCTTTTGCCTCCCAGGGTTAAATGCAGGCTTGAGTCAGGTAAGTTGCCCTAGGGCTGCATCCTAGACTGGTTTTCTGAGTTCTGTGACAGTTACTTGAGAGAGCTATCAGAGGACATGGAGAAATAGGGAAGACTGGGAGTAAAAGATGAAAAGAGAAAGATGAAGAAAGGTTCAATTTATTGGATCCTATAGGAGCTTATGAAGTAATTTCTTAAACTTTATCTTACATCAAAACATCAACACTTCTCTGAAAGTACACATTTCTGTTTGGCATCCCAGTTTTAGAGGAAGACTAAAAAGCTTCATGTAATTAAAAATTTCAAGTTCATTTGTTCTTCCTAATTTCAACAAGATGTATAAGAAAATGATACAGGAAAAGCTTTCAAAGTGATACAAGCATTTGAAATGTTTATTTTTAAGTTTATAATCCTATGGGATACACTGTAAAAGTATTGTTTCTACTTGGTCACTTACCAGTTTATTGCTAACTTTCTATTAAACTCAGGGTGGTAATTATATTTTTCCTTGGGTATCTCTGTATCATGTAAACTAACATGAATAAATCATGCTTTCATCTTACAGACCTGGTATTTTGTGACTAAATCTTTAATTTGACATTCATTTGTTATTATAAGAACAAGTACATTTTTTCAAATCAAGCATTTGGAAGTGTATGGGTAATCATCATTAGGATTTTTAACTTAGAACTAGAAAGTATATACTATTCTAAGTAATTATTTGGAAAATGTTCTAAGTATTTTTTATTTGAAACAAAACATAGATTCTTCATGAGACATTTTGAAGCTGTAACCAAGTAACTAGACACTTTAAAAAAGCTTGTAGTTTGGCTCCTAGGTCCTGAGAGTTCAGTCAAGGGTTAGTTGGTTCCACTGTTATTAACCTCTACTAAAGAATAGCATGATTGCAGTGGTTGTGTGCAGCAAAACTGATCATCATGTTGCAGCCATGGAACAGAGAAAACCAAGAGTGTTCAGAGTCAAGACATCCCTTTGAAGACATGGCTCCATTAGCACACTTTCTCCTATAGACTTCTGCTTACACAGTTGCATCACCTCCCAGTAGTCACAATTTTTTTTTAACCCATCTACTGATTGATCTGTAGATTAATTCAAAATAATTTTTTGAGTTGGTATTCTTTCTTTTTCCTTAAAACATTTATTATAATTTATTCACATTACATCCTGATTGTGATCTCCTCACTCTTATCTTTCGGTTCTCATCCTCCCTCCCACTTCTGCCCCTACATCCCGTATTGGGTGGCCTTTTTCCCCACCTTTGGTCAGAGTCTATCAGGTCCAAATGGTCCAAGTATACTCCATGCTTGGTTCTTGACCGATGCGTCATTTTGTGCAGGTCCCCTGGGTCCAGATCCACTAGTAGTCTCTGGAAATACCTCACCAAAAGCCAAATATGATCATCATTGAGCCAGTCACCAATCTAATCACTGAGTTGACAATAAAGACGAAGCATGTGCTTAGCCTTCCGTATCTGTTTCTTCCTGACTTTTCATTTGCTGTTACCAGGTTTGAGTTTGTTTTTCCTCTGCTTTTATTTCTAAATTTTTCAAGTATGAACTCCTCTTGACTTTCTGGCATGACTTCTCATCACATGCAAAGATGGAACACCAGTCAATTGTGCAATCTTATAAGGACTTCCATTCAGATAAATAATTGTAGAACAATTTGGATGCTATTTTATAAAATACAATGTACTTTATGTTTTTAGCCATTACCCTTTTTTTGCCTAATAAAGTGTGTGATTCCCTATTTGTATATTATAATCATCCATTCTTTCTAGAAGGGAAAAATTCATTATAAACTGTGAATAGTGCTCATGAAACTTGAGTAAAAGTTTCCTTTCATTTCTCTCACCATTTATAAGTAAAATAAGTTAGGCTAAATCTCTATCTTTATTATGTATGAGACATAATCCACAAAAAGTAAGCTGCTATCAGTGATAATGTCAAAGGATATTTGGTTTAAGTTTCATGATGGGATACCAGCTTCCCATTAAAAGTCAAATCCTATATTCAAAAGGCTAAAGAGGAATATATTTAATGAGAATTCTAGCATGCTGAATTTGAAATGTAGAATATGTGTGATAGAAAACAAATCTCTGCCCTCTTTGAATTGTACACTGGCCATATTTTCAGTCACTTTAAACTCCAATATTTTTGTATCATAACCGTACAGAGACTTGTATTAAACTGTTTCATAAAACATATGTAAAAGACATATTTATAATACAGGTATACCAGATATTCAAAACAAACGACATAATAATATGGTAGAATATACAGGCCTGATACGGTAAATAACATGTAAGTTTAGGCCATTGAAGTATGGCTTATGATAGGGCTAAATCCAGGTGAACTCATGATAAACAGAAACTATTTTAATGGATTATTTACTCAACATAATATACTGATCATAAAATCTTGGCTGCAGATTAAAACGTGTTCTATTTACTTCATCCCTGTGTACCAGCTAGAACTATGGGTGCTGTTATAGCCTTTAGTCAGGAAGGCAAACATTAAGCACTATTTCTTAGATGAAGCATCACTAGCTAGTAAAATGTATAAAATTGAAGACTTGAGTTTGATTTCTATTGAAAATGTTTGACTTTAGCATGGATATCAAACTAAAGAACCTAAATTTTCCAATATACATTGATAGATCTAATAAACAGCTATAGGATGACTTAAATATTTATAGAGTAATGGCAGTAATTATACTTCTAGCTGCCATGACATAAACCCAAAGGAACACCAACTTAAATGAGGAAGACTACGAGTTACAGTTTGATACACAAGGGGCATAGTGACACATGTCTTTAATCCCAGCACTCAGGAGGCAGAGGCAGGTGGATCGCTGTGAGTTCGAGGCCAACTTGGTCTAAAAAGGGAGTCCAGGACAGCCAAGCCAAGACAGAAGCCCTGTTTCAAAAAACAAAAAACAAAACCAAAAAACAAACCAAAGTACAGCTTGAAATACATATTTTTTTAATGGTGTGGACAGCATTGCAACAGGATCAGGAGATGGTTTATACACTATATCCACAGTGTGGAAACAGAAAATGAACAACAACTTGGAGCTGAGATATAAAATCTCCAGGTCCACCTTCAGTGACTCACTCTAGGGGCATTTCACTTCCTAAAGGTTCCTTTGATTCTCCCAAACAGAGGCATTACATAGAGACCAAGTCAAACACTTCAGCATACAAGGGACATTTAACATTTTAAACCACACCAGCAATAGAGAACTGTATTAAGTCGTATTGAAAGGAACGTAGAAATTCTGAGTTGCCTCAACACATCCCTTGTCACCACTATTAAGTGACTTTACATATGTTTTGACTTGTTTTTATAATTATAATTTAATTATTTAAAATTATAATTATATCATTTACCACTTCATTTTCCTACTGACAAACACTCCATTACTCCTCTCTAATAGCATAAGAAATTTTCCACAAGGAAGAGTACACCAACTGTTCATTCATTAAAAAGTGGACAGCTCTGTTTTATTTCTTTACTATTTTTTTAATCAAAAGTGGTGTTTTTGTAACTTTTAGTATTGATAAAGTTAACCGCAGTGGCATCAATGAACCATTCCATTGACAATATCAGATGATATTCTTCATTATATCTTGTGCTAATATTTGTATCTTCAATATCTGCAATATTAGTAATATACAGTTGCATTGGTTACTATGTTCTTTTTCATGTAGGTCAAGGAATGAAATTTATAACATAATTCTTATTATAAAGCATATAGATAAAATTGACTGGCCTTAGGGGAAAATGCAGAAATACCTAATTGATTAGGGTTGGAGCAATACTTCTTTTTAAGTATAGATTTTGGAGTGAGATATAAAATTATAAAACTGAGTCCCAAGGAAACCGACAAGGAACAACTTTGAAGAAAGTGTCCTAAATGTACATATGTCCTTCCCCTCTGTCAGTGGTCATAAAAATTCACCCAATTTAAGAAAATATCATTCAGTATACAGAATAAATTATCTAATGTGCTAATTCTAAACCACTAATGCTCAAGAATATATTTTTCCATCTACTTTAGATAACAGTCACTTTTTATAGTAAATAATTTTATGGTATGTGCCTGCTTGTTACATAGGGCCAATAGTTATTATATAATTTATATTAGAAGTCCCTTCAAAAAGGATCTCTAGTGGGTCTGGATGTGTGTGATATTCAGGGTTACTTAACTGTTTATTATTCATTCTTTAATTCTTAAGTTTATATAACTATTATGGTAAGATATTGATTCTTACCAAAATGAACTCTATAAGGCATGACAAATATATCATTTATTTCTTGAGTTGTTTCTTAGTTACAATTATGTCACTGTAATTAAACACAGTGACCAATGCAACTCATAAATAAAGCATTCAATTTGAGACTTGCTTTTAGTTTTAGTGGGTCAAACCATGATCATTATGACAAGAAACATGGTGATAGGCAGGTAGTCATGGCAATGGAGTTGTAAGTGAAAGCTTAAATCTTAACTGCACGACAGGGATACAGCAGAACAAGACTGAGCCTGGAGTGAGCTCCAAGCTCACCCCTGATGACTCATCTCTTCTAACAAGGCCATGACTCTTAACCCATCCTAAGCGTCCACCAACCTGGAAACAAACATTTAAATATATGATCATATGGATAACAGTCTCATTGAAGCCACCACATTAAACCTATTAAAAATTAAGCAACATAAGAATCAATTTACACAGCTAACAACTGTTACTGATTATGCTAATAAAGCAACTATTTGAATGAAAGTGAATATAAATTTATTTGCTACTAAAGATTAACCTCCAAAGTATTTACAAATAGGAACAAATTGAGAGTGACCACTTTATTTTCTTTATGATTTCAGGCAGGAAATATGGTAAAACATCGTGTTAGATTAGCATATATTTGATTCTGCAAAATGACATTATAATACTCAAAATAGCAGATGTTCTTTTTTAACAGTTATTTTTTTAAATAAATACAATACACTGCATACAATAAGAAATACGAAACAATAAGGACTTATATGAATGTTATAGTCATAGTGCTTTGGTTGGTATTTGGCACCCTTGAAGAAAACCTCTTTTTTATCTTGGTGAGTCTAAAATTTTGAATGCAAATCAATATCTTACATATCTCATCTTTATAAACTTAAAACAACTAGCTAGACCTAAATGTAACTTACCCCTAAACAACTAACTTAATTGTAAAACTAAACTACCTGGTCTTCAACCCCATCAGAGCCTTGAGAAGGAGTACAACTTAACTACCTGAGTAAACTGACGGTGCAGATAAATAGACAATATTCTGCCTAAAAATGGGCAAGCTTGAATGCAGGCAGAGTTGACAGCCAATCTCTGCCTAGACAGGGTAAGCAAGTCCTCAATAGTTCCTACCTCACAATTATGTCTGTCAGATATACTGGGCCTGAAGCCTGAAGATGATGCTCCAATGTGTTAGAGAGTTTTGGGTGACTGATAGGCAGCAAGGCGTGTCTGTCAATTTCTTTTTCATTTTGGAAGCTGCTATTCCTGGCTTGCTTAACCATTTCCTGAATTTTAGTTGGGCCCCTACAAAGGTATTATTTTCCCCAAATGAGTGAGAAGAAACCTTCAGAGAACGATGCTCCATATTCCCTAATGGGGATTGGGTATATTTTTAGTTGCTTTTTTGGACCAAAGATGATTATTTTCAGTGGGAGTTGGTTATAAGTTACTATTGGTCTTATTCATAGAGAAAATGAGATCAGACTCAGGGATACGTCTCTTTTCCTTTATCTTTCTTTTGTAGGTATGGAGATATGGGATGAAAAGAAAGAAGGGAGAATATAGAAAAATACAGGGATGAAGGATGAAAGGTAGATTATTGAATCTACTCCTCAAATTAAGGCTTTAATTGTTACTCATAAATAAGGCTATTTTTAATTCAGTGATATAGATTTTTATATATTGATGCAAAATAAGTTTAATTTTGATACATTGGAATAACATTCAAATTTAAAATTAGTCTTCACACACATTATAGATATTTCTACTCTAATATGAGGTACTGTACCCTACAACTCAATTATAGCACAAGGTTAACTTTCAATATTTTGAAAGTGCTATTGCAAGCTATTTAGGATAGTTAAGTAATACAAACTAATTATTACTTGATCAAATCATGGTCATGTCAATTAGTAGTCTATTTTTATCATAAGAATATATGTCCTTGACTTAACAGATAGATATGATTCTATACATAGGTAAAGTAAAATAGTTAGCTAAGGCTTTCAAAAGCCTCAGAGACCTACAGAATCTGGCATTTAAAGATGTTTCTATTATTTTAAAGATTCTTTGACAACAAGACAAGTTAACTCCTGGCAACACCTAGCCTATCTCAAAGAAGATGATGAGTATCAATGACGCTTCTTATGGAGATGGCTTCAAATGTGGCAAGCCAGCCACTGAGAAAAATGTCCTCATTTCTGCCATAGGGAATATTTTTACTTGAGAGGGAGTAATGTTCTCTATAAATGACAGAATTTTTAGAAGTCATCCATTTTCTTTTAATGAGCACAGAAAGACTTATAAACCTCATTACAGTGACTTATAAACCTTAAAAAATCAGACTGCCTTGATTGTCTTTGTGTGCAGCTCCTGGACCCTCTGGGTCCTTCTATCTCCCCATTCTTCTATACTCCTCTCAGTGGAGTCCTAATAGTGAGCCCCAAGCTTCTGCTCCGATCCCATGCTGAGAGAAGACTCTCAGATGACATCCATATTGGACTAATATCCACTTATAGTTGAGTATATACCATGTGTGTCTTTCTGTTTCTGGGTTACTTCACTCAGGATGATCATTTCTAGTTCCATCTGTTTGCCTGCAAATTTCAAATTTTCCTTGTTTTGAAAAGCTGAGTAACATTCCATAGTGCAAACGTACCACAGTTTCTTTATCCATTCTTTGACCGAGTGACATCCAGGTTGTTTCCAGATTCTGGCTATTACGAATAAAGCTGCTATTAACATAGTTGCCAGATCTGGACTCAAGGGGGCCTGTGCAAACTGTTGTACCAACCAAGGACAATGCATGCACTAAACCTATCTGTCAGAGGTCTAGGGAAGGAGAATAGGGGGGAAAAAGGAGGAATGGAGGAGAGGAACTTGGAATATATAAATGAGGGGATAAAAATCAGGATGTAATCTGAATAAATTATTTTAAAAATAAAAATTTTAAAAATAAAAATAAGAAATCAGACTGCACAAAGCCAGTGCTACTTGAATGAAAATAATGGCATGTTAATTCATTATACTGACACAGTCTTTCCGTAGTATAAACTCTTTAAAACACTAGAGGAACACTTAATATATGAAGAACTTAATGTAATAGGACCCTAGAAACCCAAAAAGCAAGTTATTCGTAGGAAGAATATGACTTATTAAGTTCAGTAATGCAGCACTCAAAGGTATTGAATTTTAAATGATTTCATGAGCCTAATAAATCATCTTAGACTTCAAGTGAAATATAATTTATAAAATATTTATTACCTATGATTATCATGTATTAAACATAAGATTTAAAATATCTCAGCAAATGTTGCACTCCTAGTTGGATAAATACTGCACATCTCAAGAAGTATTTAATACCTTTTGACATTAAAAAGGGTTCATATTTCTAATGAACATCATCTCAGACTTTGATATCCAGCTCATGATTTTGTCATTTGGAGAGCTGTACACATCTCTAATCATTTTACACATAGCCTTTGCCTTGACTTTCAAATCTGCTCCTCATATCTTTTCATGTCCTGGGTCCTCAGTGTCACTTTGATGAAAGGCTAAATAGACTTTGTAGGAAGATTCTTGGACACAAAATGCATCCTGATATCACTAAAATCAGTATTTAATTTACAGTTGCTTTTCATTGTACTGGCACAATTCCATGAAACATTATTTTTAAATTCTGTCCTGACCACATTGGACACCCCATTGTTGAAAGCAGACATTATGTATGCTTTCTTTTATTTGTAGTGTGTCAAAGAATGCCAAGAATTCTTAAACATCTAACTTTCCACATTTTACCTTATCACTAGCATACAACCCGGCAGAATTTATCAAGCAATTCAAACTTCCTATTGAAATATTTAATTTATTGATATAAAAGTTGATAAGCATTTATTGTATAGTGCTGGACAATAAAATACTACATGGAATACATGTACACCTTGACTACTGCAAACAGAACAGCAGACATCCACATTTAATTCTCAAATGATGAAAGAAAATATGTCCAGGAAAAAGCTCAGCTTTCAAATTATAAATATATAATTTTATTTGAATATAATGATCTGATATAATCTTAAATTTATTAACATGCTACCAATATTCTCTTAAATGTTTTGTCTATTTTTTAAACTCTATTAGGAGAGAAATATTTTAGGAAATTGCTGAACTCATTTATTTTATTTGCAAATGACACTTATATCAGATAATTAAATAAAAATAACATAAAATTTATCATATACATAAGTAGACAAATACTGTGATATTGTATAAAGTATGACGTTTACTTTCTAAATAGTTTTTATAGTATATTTGCTAAAATAATAAATTAGTATTTATTTTTATTTAAAGGTCTTTATTTAATATTTATTTATTTATTTATTTATGAATACTTTGAATTCACACACACCAGAAAAGCAAATCAGAGCCTATTAAAAATAGCTTTGAGCCATGTGGTTGCTGGGAATTGAATTCAGGGCCTCTGGAACAAGAGTCAGTGTTCTTCACCACTGAACCGTCTCTCCTGCCCCATAAATTAGAATTTCATTAATTTTTTAAAAAGTATTCCATATGCTCCTTAAGGTCTTCTTTGTGTTTCAAGGATATGACAGTGAAAACACCTTCATTTTAGTATCCTTATAATATGGTTACAAAAGAAAATATTACATAGGATTACAGATAAAATAATTTACGTGTTACACAGAATATGTTCAACTTAAATAGGCACAATTGAGGAACAGAGACTTTGAGATTACACGGAGAGTTTTTTGAAGTTTGCTTTAGCCAGGGGAAAAGCAAAGGCAGAGTTTGCACTGTGACTATGCAGCACATGTTCAAGGACACGAAGAAATGGGTGTAGGTTGCCCGAGGAAATGATATTTGTATGAGATGGGAATGGAAGTGAAGGGTCATGGGCTGTGGTAAGGGCTTCACAAAGGTTTCTCCTTTTGCGCCAAATAAAATGTGGAATAATTTGAGGATTTATGTTGAGTGCCAAGTATAGTCCACATTTTTAAAGATTGAAGGTTCAAAATCACCAAAAAATAGAGGAATCTTATATGGACTATTTGTGACCTTTGTTACTAAATTAGGTAAGGGTTAAGATCACGTACATGATTGCACATTACATGAAAGCCATGTTTCCCACTGTTTTATCTACAATAGACCAGTTAGTAGTCACCTAATAAGCACGTTTCTACTGAGTAAATGTCAATGTAGTTAGGAGATGCAATGGATGAAGGGACAAAATAATTAAGTTCTTGATGTTCTCCCTAGGTGGATTAGAACACAGTGTGAGTGAAAATTCTAAAGAATATTCAGGAGCATAACTGGCAGAATATGGCTTCCACTTACAAAAATGGGGGAGAAAATGACAGGAAGTAAGTTTAGGTCACTATATAGCAATGAGCAGTATCAATTGAAACATTTAACAAATCTCCACATTGAAATGTTTTCAAAGGGCTTAAGTATTTCAAAGGGCTAAAGGACATTATATATTAAATTATATGGTTGTCTAATAGCTTTTAAGAATTAAATAATTTAGTATTTACTAAAGTTGCTATGAAGGATTAAAGTGAAACTTTTACTTTCCATTCAAACCTGGTTAAAAAAAAACGTGAATGACTGTTTCCCTTTCAAAGGCCAAATAGCATCTCAACATCTACTTTTAGCATATGATTTTGATGCACTGTAAGAAAATTTATGAATGTTTATTTGATGAAACCCTTTTGTGGCCACTGAGCCACAGAGCCTATATAGACTCATAGGTAGACAAACTAAAGAGAAAATTGCTGATGAAATTGATTGTAGAGAAGGAAAACGCATGTTCAAGACAAGATTTGATTATTGTGCCTTAAACTGGTGCTTCTTTTCTCAATGGCTTCAACTCCCACCCCCACCCGCCGCCATTTGCTTTCTCATAGTCAAAAGGGATTTTAAATTATTCAGTAAATTATCTCAGACATAATTTATTTCATATTTAAAAAAAATTATCAATCTATCTATTACATTGAACTTGCATGTCACCTCACCCCAACCAACTGATATGGGGACTATTTCTTTTGTTTTTAATTTTGTGACATGTAGATCCCACACTGTGGTCATTTACTCACCATCCTGAATGTCAGGCTTAATGTTATGGATCACAGTGTCTCTGTTCATGTCACTCTCAGGCAGAAGCCAAACTTTTATATCTCACAAATCTAAATTGTTGTGAATTTCTTATTTTTCCTAGTGTATGAGTTAAACTTTATAATGGACATGCATACAGTAAAAGGCATAGTATATTTAGAATCCTAATTTTCTGAAACTTCTGTAATCTACAGAATGCTAAAATGTTTCCTCTGTACATACAAGATAAACATTCTATGTATAAGTTTTAAAAATCTCAAATATTTAGTGTCATTAAACTTCAGCCAAGTAGCAGAACTACAAATATTCATTTTTACTATTAGAACAATAAAACATAAGTAAAAACTTATGGAACATATATGTGTGTGTGTGTGTGTGTGTGTGTGTGTGTGTGTGTGTGTGTGCGCGCACACGCGCACATGTATCATTAAACAGACTCAGTTATTTATCTCCAATATCAGTAAATTTGAGAATCGAAGACGGATGTCAGTTAGAAGAGTGCTATACTAGCACAAAAGAAGCTATGACATTGTGGAAGACACTGTGCAGGAGGGACTGCAGAGGGCAGTTGAGCTTTCTGGAGCTGGTCTACCATTTTGCAAAACTGTGATGGATGTATCTTGGAGAGACATAGTGCCAGGATCTTTGTCTCTGTTTTGCTTCTTGCTGCTGCTGTGCCTTTTCATGTTTGCCATTGGTGAATTCCTCATATATCTGGCATGGTGTTACTGAGCACGGGGAGATCTTCACTACCTATAATCTGGTGTGATTGTCTCTTGGGAGACAGCCTACTCTATTGGGAAATTTACCTGCAGATCAACATAAAGATGAACTATCATAAAATGATATTGTTTAGGTAAATTGCTCGTTTTACAGAATACCTGATTTGATTTAGATAGTTTTTGAAAGTTAGGCTAAGATGTTTCTGTCAGTTATTTGGATGTAGAAAATCATAGGGAACAATTAAAAGTTTAAAAAGGCACACTCTTAACAGTTGATCTAGGGCCTTTTTGAGGTCAGAGAACAAGAACATTGGCAGCCCAGCTGGTACTAGCTGATGTGCCTCTATCTTGTTGAAGCTGGGTTGATGAACAAGGTGATGATGATGTCCCATATTTGTCCACGTCCCCTGGATGGGGAGGCCTGGTGGCACTCAGAGGAAGGATAGCAGGCTACCAAGAAGAGACTTGATACCCTATGAGCATATACAGGGGGAGGTAATCCCCCTCAGGAACAGTCATAGGGGAGGGGAGTAAGGGGAAAGTGGGAGGGAGGGAGGAATGGGAGGTTACAAGGGATGGAATAACAATTGAGATGTAATAAGAACAAATTAACAAAATATATTAAAATTTTTCTTGTACCATTTTGCCCTCAGTTTCCTTATAAGATTTAATAAAAGTTGTTAATGAGTAGATTTAGGATTTGCTTTAGGATTTTAAATACAAATGTTGACTGTTTTTTAATATAAAATTCCATTTGTGATTCTTTTGAGATTTTATAATATTACTTTTAAGATAAATAATAAAATAATTTATTTTTTCTATTAATCACAAATTGCAGCATGCCAGTAAGAGAAACTGGCTGAAAAAATTACTTTGCTTGCTTACACTTTGTAACACTCTTAGAAACATATTTCAGTTTTTGAAATAATAAATTTTCTACATTTTCACTCATAATATGTATAACATTTGATCATGGTCAAATGTGAGGCACCAGAGTATGTGAGAAAGTCATATCCCACTCTCCACTGAACTGTGGAGAATGTTCTGACCATTGGCTAGATCTGGGTAGGGGCTTAAAGTTTACCGCCTGTATTGTCCCTGGCTGGTGCCTTAGTTTGAGTGGGACCCCTGGGCAAAAATCTGCCTATCATAATGTTCTACTTGTAGGTTTCTAGGACCCTCTGGATCCTTCTACTTTGCTATTCTCCCAAGCTTCTCTCATTTAGAGTCCCAACAGGATGTCCTCCCCTCTGTCCCAGTTTCCTAGTAAGTGAAGGCTTTGGTGGGACATGCCCCTTGGGATAGTATGCAGTGGTGCCTCACATTTGACCGTGTCCCCTGGAGGGGGAGACCTGGTGGCACTCAGAGGAAGGACAGCAAGTAGCCAAGAAGAGACTTGATACCCTATGAGCATATAAAGGAGGAGGTAATCCCCCTCAGGAACAGTCATAGGGGAGCAGAATAATGGGAAAATGGGTGGGGGGAGGGAAGAATGGGAGGATACAAGGGATGGGATAAATATTGTGATGTAACAAGAATAAATTAATAAAAATATAAAAAATTTAAAAAAAAACATTTGATCATGTAAGTGTTTGGGAGAACATGTTTTTCTAGGCATACTCATTGTAATCGCTCACCTAAAGAAAGATAAAATGTAACAACCAAAAGAACATTGTGATTTTCATACTACTTAAAAGGTAGTTCTGGGCTATACATGCTGTGAGAAAAAATATAGCTCTTGCTCCTTTGATTTTGCTCCATCCACCCAATATATATGTGTGTATATGTATGTAAAGTTTGGGTAAAGCTTTGTTCCATACATCTAATGTGTGAATCAGTATGTATGTATATATATATATACACATGTATGTATGTGTGTGTGTTTTATGTATGTACATATGTATGTATGTGTGAAATTGTTAGAACTTGTTTCATTCATCAAGTGTGTATATGTGTGTGTGTGTGTGTGTGTGTGTGTGTGTGTGTGTGCATGCGTGTCATTCTTTCAACCTTTTCTTTTTCTATTTTTCCAGCCCCAGTAAATTAAAAGTACATTAAAGAGTAAAAGAGTATTCTGAGAGCTTCAGAAAGACCTGGTCCCAGTAAATAATGCTTAATTTCCACAAAGAAAATTCTGCTGAATGATTAGTTGCTGGCTCTATACCCCATCTCAATTTGCCTTGTAGTGTTGAAGCTGGCCTTTGACAACATGGGTAGCAGGAACAACAGAACACCAAGTACAGTAGTTCATGAATTTAATTAAACTCAGCAGATGGAATATAGAGTAAGGATGATCGGAAATTTAAGTTCATCTTTACCTCTACTGTAAATTCAAGGCCAACTTATGCTATGTAAAAATAACTCAGACTCAAATTCATTCAGGGTAATTTAGTTAAACACTAAATACTCATCATTAGCCCATGGTTCTGCCAAAAAAAAAAAAAATGCTCAAATCTGCAGAACAAATATCTTTAGTTATCTTATATTTTGAGTGAGCATATCTTGTTTATATAATACCTAAAAATTATGACAATATGAGACACAAATGAATAAATATCCCATTCGTAATTAATAATTACATTGGGAATGCATATGAAAGGAAAGATAATATCTGGCAAACAAGATCACAAGGCATCTAAATATGCTAGCACTATTATGACTTAACACATGTGTGCATCAACTTGGCATGTGATAATTCCAATAATCATGGGAATAACCTGTTCCCAGTGCACTCAATAAAGATGACATCCAAGATGTCTACTCATCAAAAATAGAGATTCTGACTTTTTTAAATTGCATCATTAAGCACATTTTTAAAGAAAGAAAACAAAAGCTATACCTAGGTCTATCCATTGTCATCCTTGTTGAGAGGTTGATGTTTATTTCATGTGTGACTTCTACCTGCACATAAAATTATGCTTAGCATAGCTTAGATAAATATAGCTCTCTCTACTCACTGCCACATTTGTCATTTCAAGTCATGCTGAAAGCTAAATGTACAATATATTGCATACATATTGATTTAAATGTCATTTTAAAAACTCATGTACTATTTCTAACCACAGTCTAATTAGGTAAGTTACTGTATAATGAAGCTAAACAACACAACATCTCTGCTTGGAATAATTACTAATGTGCACTACTAACTTACCTAAAAACAAAAGCTAAACCTTATGTTTATGTTCTTTTATAATCTATGTTATGCATTTTAGAACTTAGGGACTTTTGTGCAACAAATATTCAAAAATACTTGAGTTAATATGCTATTATTCTGAAAAGCTCATTTTATTAATAGTCAAGAAATATGGTATTGTTTTTACCCAGTTTTTATACTGCATTTTTAAAACCACCATTTCTCTACTTAAGGACAATGGATTAAATGTCATGGAAAACAGCCTGAAATCCAGGAAGATTTTAATAAAAAGGAACCATTTGTTTGGTAATAACAATCCACCCAGTTCATCTGCTTAGCATATAAATGAAAGAACATGGATCAAAGTGATTACTATAAATTGATTAGTTCTCTGCTATGTGCTGAAGCTACTGTACTAGGCAAAAACTAACATCTGTTATAAACATTGCCCCCACAAAATTCATAATTTTATTAAAATAATTTGGTTGCGTTCATATACATCTTTGTATCCTTATTTAATACCCTATACCAGTTATGTTTATAATAACTAATAGTTAAAGCAAGGGCAAATTATCTGTTGAGTTATTCATAAAGATACTAATTAATTCTAGGTTGTAATTTCTTCACATATTTTATTGGGACCTATGCCTTCTTCATTCTAATCTGAGGAGTAGTCTAAAGGAATGCTTTATTTAATTACAGAGATCAGAATTTTATTATTAAATTAATTTGAATGTTTTTCAAAATATACTAAATATTATAATATTTTAAAATATGTTATAAGTAAAAAGTTAAGAAATATATTTTATATTAAATATAAGCTGAAGTTTAGACCAACCTTATGTAGAATTTATAATGATAACAGAACTTATAAAAGTTATAAAATTTAATTAGCATGTTTTAGAACTAATTTTGGAAGTTTATGTTTTGCAGCTTCTAAATTTCTGTTTCTGTTTGTTAGGTCTTCATGATACTTCTAAACATATTTCTGAAGGACCTACTTCCTTCTATGCATAATGTTGCAGGTCTCTAATCCAGACACTTAGGAGGCAGATATAGGGGCAGTTCTGAGAGTTCGAGGCCAGCCTAGTTGATACAATAAGTGGCAGGCTAGCAAAGCTACGTACTGACACTGCATTTCCCATGAACAGCAAAATGAAGCAACAAAAAGAAAGTCACCTTTCTACTGTTTTTGAACATTTGAGGTTAAGTTAAAATGTTTCATCCAGAAATAATTTCTGTAAAGAAAATTAGACTACTTATAATTTAATGTGATGTTTTAAGTCACATAATTTGGGTAAAATGGATTGAAGACCTTGCCTTGAGTGTTGTGCCCCATTGTACATTAGGATGTAAGGTAAAATCATTATATTTTACTATGCAAGAAGACCAAAGATTCTATGAGAATATAGACTTTCTGTACTTTAGAAATATTTAGAGTAATTTCTATGTCTTGGGTTTTCCACTCAGTGTAAGGGAAAAAAATAATGGAAGAAACTCCTTTTCTTTGGTGACTACATATACTATGTATACTGGAGTCATGGAGACAAAAAAATAAGTAAATAAATAAACTCTAATGGCAGCAACAAAACACAGTAATAGAAAAATCAGAAGCAGAAAAGTGTAATCAACTAATTCTCACAGAAAATGAGAAAACATAGAGGTAAGCCTGCACAGAATACATATCCTTTACAGAGATAGAAGGTTATTGATTGATTAATGGGCATCAGAGTTATATGAGAGATTACTCTGTAGTGTAACCTCTGGTTCAAAAGAAAAATGTTCAAACCATTATCAGCCAGGACAGGACAAAATCAAGAAAGCAATCCAGCAATTAAACTTTTATAGACTGGACATAGGCTTGCTGTAGCATATCAGGGCCACCGACCTTTAGAGGAGTACAGGGAATTCACACCGTACATGCTGGTGGTGTCATGAGGAGTTACTATTGTCCATAAAAGTTTTCATTCTTTATAGTGCTAAAAATGCTTTGAAGTTTCTTGGATTTCACTGAGCTTGCAGATGCTTTTTTTCTTTTGCTGTTGTGACAGTGTATCTGACAAGGGCAGCATGAAAGAGGAAGAGTTTCTTTTGGACCACAATGTAAGAGGAGCACAATTCTATCATGGCAGAGAAGGCATGGCAGCAAACACGAGGTGGCTAGTCACATTGCATCCTTCTCAGGCAGCTATAACTTCATAAGGGCATATTCCAGTAACTTCTATCTTCCAATAAGTGTCCATCTTCTCAACCACAATGATATGAAAGTATATTTCACATAATATAATTAATTAAAAACAAATTCTTGTATAATAGTCAATTTATCCACTTCCTTGCACCTTCAAACTGTATAGTTGAGGTTAGTCGGATTATCAGAGCATTCTAAATGACGCCAGCACTGATCCCATGCAATGCTTCTAATGAGACAAAAACATTTTACTGATACATGACCTTCAAAGTCATATTTGAAGTCACTACGAGTCGCATAAAAAGCAAAGAGAAGAGGGACCAGACTCAGGCGTTTGAACTGCCTTGGTAGGAGCTGGCTTTCACACATTACAACCCTTTCCACACTAAGAAGTGTCCTTAGTTACTGCCTCATTCATGCCCCTAGCTTTTCTAAGAGATTATTTTAATACTTTTACATCAGTATTTAATAAGTATCTCATAAAATCCTTGCAAAGAGAAGCACAATACATTAGAAAATCATTTTAAAGTTATCAAGTGTAACTACTGGAGTCTAGAGAAAACACCCTTATTGAAGGACACAAACAAATAATACAAAGACAATTTTATAGCAAGCCTTAGTGTTGCTTGTAACATGACTGGATATTTACTACAGAAGATGGATTTTCATCTAAAGATTTTCTTCAGGAGTGCTTGTGTATTTTTTTTAAAAATTGGAAGCTCTTAAACTCCAGCTTGTTTGGAAAATAATGGGCTGGTAATCTTTGATAAATACAAAGTTATGTCATAGCATTTTAAGGTGTCAATCAGCTTCTCTGAGAGAAAGGGCCAAAACCACACTAAGTAAAATTAAACTCTATGACAGTGGAATCCCAACTAAATGCTGCAATGAGAGATCCAAACCAAAAAAAAAAAAAAAAAAAATTACCTTTCTTCAACTGATAGCTCAGGAGTCCCCAGGAAGGCATGATCTGCTAATTCAACTGAGGTTCCCTTTAGGCAGAAATAATTTCAATTTAACGTGTTCAGTGATGTTTTATTTAACTGCCTCCACTGGAGTTCTTTTGATCAAGGGTGAAGGGTCTGAAGTTATCAGCAGTGGAAGCTGCTGGGTTGGTGCCTCCGGGGTTACGGGATGGCATTGCTGACCACTGCCATATACTCCTGCCAGCTGCCATAAACATCACACTCCAGTGGAAAGAGTAATTAGAAGGTTTCTGTGTTGAGGGTGTAGGTGCTTGAAGAAGTCTGAGATTGTACTGCGGAAGGATTTATGAATTAAATTATCCTGCTGAGCTGCAGTGAAGGTGACAGCATCTCTACTTACAAGCATGTTTTTAATTTAGACACGTTATGCATGGCCAGGAACAGAAATAGTCATTTCCTTTTACAAGCCTTATTACCCATAAATCACAGCAGCGTCAACGCTGTGTTAATTCGCAGAAGTGAGTAGATAACGACTGCCCACAACTTGGTGTGTTTTAACTCTCATTCCTCCATGTGTACAAATACAATAACATCATCTCTACTTTCAAAAGTAATTCAGTTGGAATGTTGAAATGATCACAAGGAAGCACTACGAGCTGTCAGCAATTTATTTTAAAAAGCATTCAAATTAATGTTTTGGGTAACAGGGCAAAAAAAAAAAAAAAAAAAAAAGACAGATCTATCGAATATTTTATAATACTGGTGGTAATATCTGTGTCCTTTTTATAGGGATGTTCCCTAACTTATGTCAAATTATCTGTCATATAATTTCATGACAAAATGTTTGAAAACTAGTTGAATGAGATTTTACAGTAGACATGTATAAATGACACTGAAATGTGTGTGATAGTTGCCAATCATTATTTTAATCAAAAAAATGAGTTTATTGCCATTGGACTAAAAAATGAGCTTACTGCCAATGTGTTATATATAAGTTTCTAAATATAAAAATTTGATTGTTTAATGTATAGAAAAAAGGCTGAAAATTTAGTGACATTTGCAACATGAAAAGATTCAAGTCATCTAAGAAAAGTAAATTCTAGTCGAGAAGCTAATATCAATTATTTTGGCATCTTTTAAGTCCACAACAGTGTCTCTTCCCAGTTGATCTCACTGGGAAATCCATACAAATGTGAAATTTTACCTTTTGATGGGGATGAATTTTCTTAAATTTAATGGTGATCTCATATCACCTGGCATTTTGCCTTTCTGTTTTTTTTTTTTTAATAATTTATTCTTGTTACATCTCAATGGTTATCCCATCCCTTGTATAATCCCATTCTTCCCTCCCTTCCATTTTTCCCTTATTCCCCACCCCTATTACTGTTCCTGAGGGGGATTACCTCCCCCTGTATATGCTCATAGGGTATCAAGTCTCTTCTTGGTAACCTGCTGTCCCTCCTCTGAGTGCCACCGGGTCTCCCCCTCCAGGGTCATGGTCAAATGTGAGGCACCAGAGTACGTGAGACAGTCATATCCCACTCTCCACTCAACTGTGGAGAATGTTCTGACCATTGGCTAGATCTGGGTAGGGGTTTAAAGTTTACCGCCTGTATTGTCCTTGACTGGTGCCTTAGTTTGAGCGGGACCCAGGGGCCCAAATCTGCCTATCATAATGTTCGACTTGTAGGTTTCTAGACCCTCTGGATCCTTCTACTTTGCTATTCTCCCATGCTTCTCTCATCTAGAGTCCCAATAGGATGTCCTCCCCTCTGTCCCAGTTTCCTGGTAAGTGAAGGCTTTCGTGGGACATGCCCCTTGGGCTAGTATGCAAATATAATTGAGTATATACCATTTGAGTCTTTCTGCTTCTGAGTTAACTCACTCATTATGATCATTTCTAGCTCAATCCATTTATTCACAAATTTCGGGAATTCATTGTTTTTAATAGCTGAGTAGTATTCCATAGTGTATATGTACCACAGTTTCTTTATCCATTCTTCTACTGATGAACACTTAGGCTGTTTTCATGTTCTGGCTATTATGAATAAGGCTGCTATGAACATGGTTGAGCAAATTTTCTTGTTGTGCGCTGGAGCATCTTCTGGGTATACTCCAAGGAGTGGAATAGCTGGGTCTTGAGGATGCCCTATTCCCATTTTGTTGAGAAAGCACCAGAGAGATTTCCAAAGTGACTGTACTAGTTTGCATTCCCACCAGCAATGTAGGAGTGTTCCTCTCTCCCCACATCCTTGCCAGCATGTGATGTCGCTTGAATTTTTTATTTTAGCCATACTGATGGGTGTAAGATGGAATCTCAGAATTGTTTTGATTTGCATTTCCCTGATGACTAAGGAGGCTGAGCATTTCTTTAAGTGTTTCTCATCCATTTGTTATTCCTCTGTTGAGATTTCTCTGCTTAGTTCCAAGCCCCATTTCTCAATTGGGTTATTTGGTTTGGTGGTGTTTAATTTCTTGAGTTTGTTATATATTTTGGATATTAGACCTTTGTCAGATGTAGAGTTGGTGAAGATCTTTTTTCAGACTGTTGGCTGTCACTTTGTTCTTTGACAGTGTCCTCTGCCTTACAGAAGCTCCTCAGCCTCTTGAGATCCGATTTATTAATGGTTGACATTCAGGCCTGGGCAGTTGGTGTTCTGTTCAGGAAGTGGTCCACTGTGCCAATATGTTCCAGACTCTTCCCTACTTTTCTTCTAAGTGACTTAGTGTCTCTGGTTTTATGTTGAAGTCTTTAATCCACTTGGATTTGAGTTTTGTGCAAGGTGACAAATATGAGTCCAGTTGCATTTTTTTTACACATAAACCTCCAGTTAGACAAGCACCATTTGTTGAAGATGCTATTCTTTTTCCATTGAATGGATTTGGCTTCTTTGTCAAAAATCAAGTGACCATATGTGTGTGGATTCATATCTGGATCTTTGATTAGATTCCACTGATCAACCAGCCTGTTGCTGTGACAGTTCCATGCTGTTTTAATTACTATTGCTTTATAGTACAGTTTGAGATCCTGTATGGAGATCCCTCTGGAGCACCTTTTATTGTACAAGATTGTTTTAACTATTCTGGGTTTTTTGTTTTTCCATATGAAGTTCAGAACTGAACTTTCAATGACTAAAAAATTGTGTAGGTATTTTGATAGGGATTGCATTGAATCTGTAGATTGCTTTTGGTAGGATGGCCATTTTTACTATGTTAATTCTCCTGATCCATGAGCAAGGAAGATCATTCCATCTTCTCAGGTCATCTTCAATCCCTTTCTTCAGAGTTTTGAAATTTTTTTCAAACAAGTCCTTCACTTGCTTAGCTAGAGTAACTCCTAAATATTTTATATTGCTCGTGGCTAAAGTGAAGCGTGTGGTTTTCCTATTTTCTTCCTCTGCAAGCTTATCCTTTGTGTATAGGAAGGCTACAGACTTTTTTGAGTTAATTTTGTATCCAGCCAATTTGCTGAAGGTGTTTATCAGCTTTAGCAGTTCTCTGGTGGAATTTTGGGGATCACTTATGTACACTATCATATCATCTGCAAATAGGGAGAATTTGACTTCCTCCTTTCCCATTTGGATAACCTTGATCTCCTTTTGTTGTCTTATTGCTCTGGCTAGAACTTCGAGTACTATATTGAAGAGATATGGAGAGAGTGGGCAGCCTTGCCTTCTTCCCGATTTTACAGGAATTTCCTTGAGTATCTCACCATTTACTTTGATTTTGGCTATTGGCTTGCTGTATATAGCCTTTATTATGTTGAGGAAAGTGCGTTTATCCCTGATCTCTCTAAAACTTTAAACATGAATGGGTGTTAGATTGTATCAAATGCTTTCTCTGCATCTAAAAAGATGATCATGTGGTTTTTTATTTTCACTTTGTTTATATGGTGGATTTCATTGATGGATTTCCATATATTAAACCATCCCTGCATGCCTGGAATGAAGCCTACTTGGTCATGATGAATGATATCTTTGATGTGCTCTTGTATTCGTCTTGCAAGTATTTTATTTACTATTTTTCCGTCGATGTTCATAAGAGAAATTGTTCTGAAATTCTCTTTCTTTTTTGAGTCTTTGTGAGGTTTAGGTATCAATGAGACTATGTCTTAGTAGAATGAATTTGGTAATGTTCCATCCATTTCTATCTTTTGGAGTAGCTTGAAGAGTATCGTTATTAGCTTGCCCTTGAAGGTCTGGTAGAATTCTGCCTGAAACCATCTGACCCTGGGCTTTTTTTGGTTTGGAGACTGTCAATGACTGCATCTATTTCTGTAGGGGAAATGGGACTATTTAGCTTGTTAATCTGTTCTTCACTCAACTTTGGCAAGTGAATTTGATCAAGAAAATCGTCCAGTTCCCTTAGAATTTCAAATTTTGTGGCGTATATGCCTTCAAAGTAGGATCTTATGATTCTTTGTATTTTTTCAGTGTCTGTTGTTATATCTCCCTTTTCATTTCTGATTTTGTTGATTTCAATACTGTCTCTCTGCCTTTTAGTTAGTTTGGCTAATGGTCTATCTTGTTGATTTTCTCAAAGAACTAGCTCTTGGTTTTGTTGATTCTTTGGACTGTTTTCTTAGTTTCTAATTTGTTAATTTCAGCCCTGAGTTTGATTATTTCCAGATGTCTACTCCTTTTGGGTGTTTCTCCTTCTTTTTTTTTTTCTAGGGCTTCCAGTTGTGTCATTAAGACGCTTATGTGTGATGTTTCCAATTTCTATTTAAAGGCACTTAGGGCTATGAATTTTCCTCTTAGCACTGCTTTCAATGTATCCCACAAATTTGGGTATGTTGTTCCTTCATTTTCATTGAATTTCAGAAACTCCATGATTTCTTTCTTTATTTCTTCCCTGACCCAGGTATCATTTAGCAGAGAGTTGTTTAGTTTCCACGTACGTGTAGGCTTTTTGGTATTTCTGTTGTTGTTGAATTGCAGCCTAAGAGCATGGTGATCTTATAGGATACAAGGTATTATTTCAATCTTCTTGAACCTATTGAGGCTTGCTTTGTGACCTACGATGTGATCAATTTTGGAGAAGGTTCCATGGGGTGCAGAGAAGAAGGTCTATTCTTTCTTGTTTGGGTGAAAGGCTCTATAGATATCTGTTAGATCCGTTTGACCCATGGCATTGGTTAATGATGTTATATCTCGGCTTAGTTTCTGTTTCATTGACTTATCCTTCAGTGAGAGTGGAGTGTTGAAGTCTCCCACTATTATTGTGTGGGGATCGATGTGTGGTTTAAGCTTTTTTAGCAGATATTTTACAAATGTGGGATCCCTTGTATTGGGAGCATAGATGTTCAGAATTCTGATGTCATCTTGGTTGACTTTACCTTTGATGAGTATGAAGTGTCCTTCCTCATCCCTTTTGATTAATTTTGGTTGAAAGTCTATTGTGTTTGATATTAAAATGGCTATGTCTGCTTGCTTCTTGTGACCATTTGCTTGGAATATTTTTTCCCAACCTTTTACCCTGAGGTAATGCCTATCATTATGGGTGAGATGTGTTTCTTGAATGCAGATGAGTTTTGGATCTTGTTTATGCACCCATTCAGTTAGTTTATGTCTTTTTATTGGAGAATTGAGACCACTGATGTTGAGAGATATTAATGACCAGTGACTGTTAAGAGTCTTAAATTTGATGTAGTTTCCAGTCGAGCGTTTGTGTAATTGTGTTTTTGCCATGGTATAGTTATCTATTTCCTGAGTGGTTTTGGTTGTATCTTGACCCTTTGGGGTGGAGTTTTCCTTCTAGTACCTTCTGTAAAGCTGGATTTGTGGATAGGAACTGTTTGAATTTGTTTTTGTCATGGAATATTTTGTTTCCTTCATCAATGGTTATTCATGGTTTTTCTGGGTAAAGTAGTCTGGCCTGGCATCTGTGTTCTCTTAGGGTTTGCAGGATCTCTGTCCAGGCCCTTCAGGCTTTTATGGTCTCTGCTGAGAAGTCGGGTGTAATTCTGATAGGTTTACCATTAAATGTTATTTGGTCCTTTTCCCTTGCATCTTTTAATATTTTTCTTTGTTTTGTACATTTTGTGTTTTGGTTATTATGTGATGGACAGTTTTTTTTTTGATCAATTCTATTTGGTGTTCTGTAGGCCTCTTGTGTATTTATAGGCATCTCTTTCTTTAGATTGGGGAAATTTTCTTCTATGAATTTCTTGAGAATAGTTTCTGGGCCTTGGAGTCTGATTTCTTCTATTTCTTCAATGCCTATTATTCTCAGATTTCTTCTTTTCATGGTGTCCTTAATCTCTTGGATGTTTTGTGTCAGGAATTTTCCAGATTTGGCATTTTCTTTAATGGTTGCTTCAAGATCTGTGATTGTATCTTCTAGACCTGAGATTCGTTCTTCCATCTCTTGGATTCTGTTAGAAAAGCTCACCTCTGTGTTGCTCACCTTCTTCTCTGAGGTCTCACATTCTTGTTTTTCTTCTGTGTGTTTATCATTGAATCCATTTTCATTTTCAGATCTTGAACTGATTTTTCGATTTCTTTCATCTGATTGTTTGTACATTCCTGTGTTTCTTCCATTGCCTCTTTATAGGTCTTCAGAGCTTGAACCGTTTTATTTATTTCTTTCATATGGTTGTTTACATTTTCCTGCAATTTTTCCAGTTTCACTCTATGTGCTTCTTTTATGTCTCTCACCTGTTTGGCTACGTCTTCCTGCATTTGAATATGATTTTTATTTGTTTCCTCCATTATCATCCTCATTAATAAGGATTTGAGGTCATTTTCATGTATTTCCGTTGTATTTGAGTTCTCTGGGTTGTTTTCTTTGGGATAGCTGGAAACTGGAGATGCCACGTTGTTTTGTGTTTTTTTGCGTATGCTTTTACGCTGTCCTTTAGATAGCTTGGTGTCTTTGTTTTTGTTGGGTAGCTTCCAGAGTTGGATGGAAGGAGTCTGATGATAGATTCACTTGTTTTCTCAGGATTTCCCTAGGCTGGAAGCTCTAATGCTTCACTGGTGTGGATGGCAGGTGGCTAGCTCTGTCGTTTTGGACTCTCCCTGCCAGTGATCCTCAGATCTCCTGTGCTGTGGCTCCTGCAATCATTCTGGGTCTCTGAATGAGCGTTGGGCCAGGCCAAGATATCCACAGCCTTCTGTGTCCCCTGCCCAACCAGCCAGGACCACGGGCCGAACTCAGCTAGATTCTCAGGTCCTGAACTGTCTGCCGAGCTCAGCTAGGGATTCTGGGCCCAAAATGCACACAGGGTCTAGCCAGAATTTTTGAGCTGGGAATGCCCACCAAACTTAGCTAGAGGCTTTTGGCCCAAAGTGCGTGCTGTGGTCAGTTATTGACTCAGGGCCCGAACTGTCTGCCAAGATCAGCCAGGAATTCTGGATTCAAACTGCACACTGTGTCCAATCATAGTCTTAGAGCCAGGACTGTGCCTAAAGCTCAGCTAGAGTCACTGGGCCCAATCTGTCTGCCAAGCACAGTTAGGGACTCTGGCCCTAAACTGCACGCTGAGCTCCACTTGAATCTCTGGGGCGGAATTGTGCACCAGCTCAGCCAGGGTCTCTGGACTCACACTGCATACTGAGTTCAGCCCGGGACTGCAGGCCCAAACTGCATGGATAATCCAGGCAGAGTTTTAGGGCTGCTTAGCCTGTGCACACAACTTCAGCTAGAGTCTCTGGGTCCAATCTGCTTGGCAAGTCCATCTAGGGCCTCTGGGCTGAATCTACATGCTGACCTCAGCCTGCCTCAGCATCCCAGAACTGCCCACCAAGCTGAGCTACTGTCTCGGGCAGAACTGCTTGCTGAGCCGAGCCAGTACTTCCAGTGGAACCGAGCACTCTGCCCAGCCTGTACCACAGCAGGAGAACTGCAGCTGCACTGAGCTAGAGACTCCGGTGGAACTGAGTGCTCTGCCCAGCCTGCATCACAGCAGGGGAGCTGCCGCTTAGCTGAGCTGGTGCCTAGGTTGGAACTGAGTGCTGCCTTTCTGTTTTTATGCTGTTCTGAGCCTATATATCAATCACAATTGACAGAATATACCTAAATGGTTTTAAATAAATTCTACTTAGTATCACATGCCAAAGCAGATAATCAAAGTTTGGGTGGATCATTTTAGTCAAATTAAGTTTCCATCAATACTTTAAAGGATAAAGACAATGAAGGGGAAATTATACTTTTTTGGGGGAAGATGTCTCTGTGTAGCCTTAGCTGTCCTTGTTTCCTTTATAGAAGAGGTTGGCCTTGAACTCACAGACTTTCCTGACTCTGCCTTCCTGAGTGCTGGGCTTACAGGTGTGTGCTACCACGCCCAGCGAATTATCTTTATTTATAAAGACAGAAATCTAGAAGAAACTTAATCCAGCAACACGGATGGTCTGATACTATCCAAAGGTCTTTTAAGTCTTCATGATGCTGCTGGAATGCAAACTCAACACACACCTTAATCCCTCTGGCAGAAAGAAAGACAAATCCTTAGTACACAGCTTTACTATGAAACAATGACATGTAATCAAAGGACAGACAAAATGGTGAATCAGAGAAAGATTTGATAGAATAGGATATGTCCAACTCTCACATGTGCAGCACAGGAAAGGGAGGTGATTTAAGAGAGCCCAGATGAAGGCAGTGCAGTGGCAGTTCAGATCAGCTCAGTCAGTTCAGTTGAGTGGACTTGAGTTCAGTGCATCTTAATTGAGTGAGTGCAGTGCAGGGGATTTGAGTTTCTGTTTGAGTTTGTGCAGAGCCAGTTGAATCTAGAGAGTAAGAATGAATCAGAAGGTTAGAACAAATGGCCAGGGTTAGTATGAAGCCAGGCAGAGCAATTAAGTGAGGAGCCAAGAAAAGCCAGATTGAATCACTCAGCTTGGAGTGGACTTTGGGCCAGAACAGCTGACATGAATCAGCTAGGCAGAGTTCAGAAACATCTAAAAAAAAAGTCAGTTATTTAGTAGTAATTCACTGAGACAGCAATTGATCTGGTGAATAAAATATACATTTATACTCTTCAGCAATATGTGTAGACCTGGGGCATGATTCTAAGTAAATTAAGCAGACAATACAAGGCAAATACAGAAGTCCTTTCTTCTATATGTAATCTAATGTAAAGGTCATATTCAGGGAATTATGTTGACAAGGTGTTATAGGTGTAGCTTCTTACATTCAAAGGAAACACACTATCATCACAGGAAATTCAATGTTCCTATGAATCTTACACTTTTTCAAGACCCCTCCTTTGTAATGGTTACTAAGTCTTAGATTCAGGAGTTTTGTTACATAAATGTATCAGTGAGGGCTAAGTACCACACAATCTCTTGTTTTTTGCATTTTGATAGGATATGGTTTTCAGTATCATTATCCATATTTTGCAAAGGGAAGTTTCTTTAAGATATGAAAACTATACTTTTCTGTGAGTATATGAACAAATATGCAGAATGTAACTAGGAAATAGGATGGCTTAATAAATAAATGGTCATAAGGCTCTCTTCCAAGATCAATGACATCTCTAGCCCTACACTAGTCAGCAAGTTTTCCAGTACCAGGAATAATTTCATTTTGTTGAGTGGTCCTCATGTCCAATTAGAAAGATGTTCTGCACCACCAAGGTATGTGAACCACCATAGTAACCTTAGGGTTATCCTGTCATTCTACTAAGGATAGAATTCATAAAAGTGCTTCTGAAAGAAGCTTACAGCAGTGAATTCTCACACCAAGAAACAACTACGTCAAATACACAGTTTAATATCACATGCAACTATTTGTAAAGTGAACTCTACCTAAGTAGTTATCCGAGTCAAGGAAATAAACACAATAAACACAACAGGAAAAACACATGAAATTGAAAACGCAAAATAAATCAAGAGAATCAGGGGTGTAGGCTTGTAAATAATCCAAGCATGAAAGACAAGCTTTTGTGATAGAACTTTAACCAAAGAGAAGGATAGAGTGATCTCACATTAAAAGAGACATTACAACAGACATTATAAGAACATGAAGGACCAGGAGATCACAATGAAACATTTCTGGACACTTTGTTTCAGACAAGGTCTCCACTCATCCTAGTGTACACCAGGACAGATGGCACAGAAGCTTCTCCAGGATCTCTAGTACATGACTCCAATATTGCCTTACATGGCCGGCCATTACAGACATAGCTTACCAGACCCAACCTTACATGGCTTTAGGGATGCAAATTCAGCTACTTAGCATTGCATAGCCAACACTGAATGAAGTGAAACACCTTTTCCGGCTACATTTCACGATTTCTAGTAACTATCTTACATAAAAGACTGATAATCATTCCATAAAATTTTATTGAGCAACCAGGATGTCCTGGTAAGATTAACATTTCCACATTTAATTTTCTTTGTAGTCATTAAATAGAGTTTATGGCACCTAGAAACCAAATTTAATTTTTAAAATATATTTATTTTTATCCGCTTGAACCCATAATCTTATTTCTTACTTCTGGAACCTTAGTTGGCTTCCTTAATAAATTATTAGCTCAAACAGTTTCATCTTTCAGGTCGTCTTTGTGTATAATCCACGTTACAAAAACTCCCAAGATGACACCAGTAAAATGAAGATATTTAAAACTAGATGGATGGAGATCTTATGAAAGTGTTTCCAGCTGGAATCATTACAGGAAAACTCTGCTTCTCCGTGTAATCCTTAACATCGGAACTTCTTACAGTTAATCTCATTCAGTCACACTAAATTGGTTTTATTTAAAGTTCTTATTTCTCTTATATTTGCTAAAAATATTGAGCTGGATCATATTGAGATCTGAATAGTGATTTTGGCAGAGCAGTATGTCTCTGCAATACTTTCAAGGAAGCACATTTAATGGTGAATGAGACTTTCCTTCTGATAAAGGTTTGCTGAAGCATTTAGTAAAATATATTCAACACCATATATTTCAATGATTAATTATGTTAATTTGACACAAGCCATATTACATTTATTTTATTTATTAGATACAAAGTATATTACCAAGGGTTCATATTACTACCTTTATATTCAGAAGCCTGCCTATTGTAAAAGTATGTTGAAGCATTTCCTAACATTGAGAAATAGAGGCAATATTTTCCAAATTGATAATTCATGGTCTTATGAATAATATAGAATATTTTTAAAATAGTTATGAATTTGACTGCATTGAAATATTTTTCATGTATGATATATGTTTAATTTGTACTTAAAGTGAATATGAATTGAAGACTTAATTTAAAAACTATCTTCTCTCACTTTTGCACTTCTTATATATGAAAAATTTCTGGCTTGACATGTTTATTGGAGCACATAAAAGATAATGTATATTCTTTACATACATACATGATAAACTTTGAGAGGAAAATGAATCTTTGTGGGATTGCAACTAAACTCATGCTAAAATGTCCATTACTGATCACTCTTGGAGATAAAATATACACTTTTTAAAACGTTATCTCTATACTAAATGCTTTGGGAAAGAAATATTTGGGAGAATATCCTTTTATTTTTCATTATAGAAGAAACCCATGTTAGACTAATCCTTGTGAAATTAGCATTTGTTCTGCTTATTTTAATTTCATAGAATTCAGTAGAATACCTTCAGAAAGTTGTCTTTTCTAGAAGCAACATTTCCATTCATTTCATAACATTATATATATATATATGTAAATATATATATATATTTGAGTTTAATGATAAAATTTTAAGTTTATTGTCAGTTCCTATAGTTATAGATAAAATTCACATTCTTCAATAATGTGATAAAAGTGTACCTTATGTATGATCATAAATATAAAATATTATTTTTATGGAGTATTATTGTTTCAATAGTTGGCAAACTTTTCTATTTGATTATACAGAGCTGTTATTTAGTAAACTGAGCACTATATACACATAAATATACACATGTAATGTATATAGAATTATTCAATTGCCTCTCATGCTATGTTTCTATCCCAATAATCTGCCTGTTATTCTAACACTTTCCAGCTCACACACCTAACAACTTTTTTTTTATATATAATTTTCAGAACTTCCAAGTATTAGTATTAAAATTAAGGAACTACACACATTTAAACAAAGAAAGACACATAATTTTTCATGTAGATCAGACTGGCTTCAATCTCTTTATAACTAGCTACAAATGGCCTTGACCTCCTGATTCCCCTGCCCTGGTCTGTGAAGTGCTTGGACTACAGATGTATATGCTATGTGTACCACACAGTTATTATCATAATACACTGGCATTTCTGCAAGCTTCCCTATACCTTTAAGCAGGCTCATGAGGGTGTACCTTTGATCTCATCTCATATTTTCCCTCTGAGAAGAAGCAATTCCAGATCTTTGTGTTTTACTCATGTTGTATCACATGAGACATTTTCCTTTATATGATACCTTGCTTCATTTTGTTTCTAGGAATACAGCTTTGTACTTTTGAAAACCTTTGGTTAAGCTTCTATGAAAACAGGCATTTGGAAAATGTAAATAACTTTGTTTTTTTAAAAGAATAACAAGGAAAATAAAGATTTCACTGTGTGGGTTTAATGTGTACCACATGAACTCATCTCCCAGAGATTTACCAATTATAAAGAGCTTCTCAAAACTCTAAAAGATCGTATCACAGAAAACTACAATAAATGGCATTTTAATTTAGTTCATTGTCCCCAGGCTCCTATATAAACTAACCAAGTAAGCTTTTTATGCATTTTTTTGTATTTTTATTAATTTATTCAGAATACATCTAAATTGTTATTCCTTTGCTTGTCTCCTCCTGTTCCTCCCTCCTTCCCTATTTCACCTTACTCTCCTCCCCTAGGTCTGTGACAGAAGAGGATCTCCTCCCCCACCATATGGTCACAGCTTATTAAGTCTCATTTTGGTAGCCTTCCTATTTTTTTTTTTTTCTTGGAGTGCTACCAGGCCTCCTCACCAAGGGGAAGTGGTCAGATATGGGGTACAAGAGTTCACATCAGAGCCAGTCCCTGCTCTCCACACAACTGTGGATAATGCATTCTTAATTTAGATTAAATTAATATTTTAGACTAAACTCAAAATTCTGCAAGTTTGCGTGTATGCCTGTGGGCTGTAATTGCTGTGTATATTTGACAATTCCAATGGAAAATGTAAAAATTACTCTTTCTGAAATTATTTCTTTGTCTTCTATTCTACTACTTTATAACTATGTGTTTCATTTGTATTTCATCTAATTCAACATATCCAAAGTCAGTCTGTAAACATATCCTCTTTTGCATTGCAAATATATGGAAAATTACTTGATTTCCCAGAAATCTGTGGGATGCCACCCTCAGTCTCTTCACCTTTGTTGGTTACTCAGATTTAAAACATGCCACTAGGGTCATGCATTGTTATGGCTTTTCATTAAGAAACACTTATAAATGTAGTTCTATCTGGTTAATAGGCTTGTTCTCCTGAGGGCCTCCTTCTACTCATACGGGTAGACATTACACTTCAAAAGTACATATAATAAAATGTCAAGAGGCATAGAAGAATGTAACATGAACATTAATTAGCATAATGGTCTAGGTAAATTTTATTTTAGTGATATATTTTTCTCATTCATCTCCAGGTTATATATTATATATACATACTTATATATGTGCACATATGTGTATATATGTTTGTATATATGTGTATATAGATATACATATCTGTATATATGTAATTATTTGGCATACGTTTAATCTAGTCATTGAAACAATTTAATAAGCTATACAAATTTCATATGGTCTTTATAAATGCTCTGATAAAAGAATGCTTTTATATTTCTTCACAATAAGTAAGATACAAGATATTGTTACTAAATTTGATCTATGATGTAGATTACTCAATATTTTGTCACTTAACAACAAACAGTTATCTCATGAATGGGGATAGATGGTGGAAAATGATAAACATATAGAGATATATGATAGATACATGAATAGATGGTTGATAGATGTATCTATCTGATTGAAAGAATGAAAGAACTTTGTGGTGATTTGGATAAGATGAGCTCTCCTAGGCTTACATATTTTCATGTATAACTGCACACTGATGTGTGGGAAGGAGTGTAAGCTTTGTCACAGGGGAAAGCAGTCTTGGCGGGCTTTGCCCTTGGACACACCATGGATACTCCTTGAGATTAATCTTGAGATAGACTGGGTGGAGCCATCTTGGGCCTGGAATTCATGAAGCGACCTGGAGGAGGGGGTGGGGATCTTGAGGGTTGGGGGGGGGGACACAGGAACTCCACCTGGATTATTGTGTTTCTAATTGACCCTTGATGGGAGGAGGAGACAGGCCCTTGCACCTGAGAGACAGGCAGAGAGGACAAGGGGGCAGCAGGTTCAGACCGAGCTCAAACACACGTGGATCAGGAAAAGAATCAGCGAACAGGCCAGACCAGCGAGCAGGCCAGAGACACCTAGGGACCCGTCCTGTGGAACAGATACCGGAAGGTTCCCTCTTGTTGCTTTTTAACCTTTTTTCCCTCTGTTAAGCTACTTGGGTTGTATAATAAAGTTTAATTGTTAAGCAACAGAGCCAACACTGATGAGATGTCATAGAAGGATTAAGAATTTGTGCTTTATTGGAATTAGTGTGGCCCTGTTAAAGGTGCTGTGGCACTATCAATGGGGTTTAGTGTTTTAAAGGTCCATATAAAGGCCCTGTCTCTTTCTGTATCTCTGTCTCCTCATCTCTCTGTCTCTCTGTGTGTCTGTGTCTGTGTCTGTCTCTTGTGTCTGTCTGTCTGCCTGTCTCTCTCTCTCTCTCTTCATAATGCCCAAGTATTAAGATATAAAATTTTCAGCTTCTATGCAGATATAAGTGAGTATATACCATTTTAGTCTTTCTGCTCCTGGGTAAACTCACTCAAGGGGCATGTCTCATGAAAGCCTTCACTTACCAGGAAACTGGGACAGAGGGGAGGACATCCTATTGGGACTCTAGATGAGAGAAGCATGGGAGAATAGCAAAGTAGAAGGATCCAGAGGGTCCTAGAAACCTACAAGTAGAACATTATGATACGCAGATTTGGGCCCAGGGATCCCGCTCAAACTAAGGCACCAGCCAAGGACAATACAGGTGGTAAACTTTAAACCCCTACCCAGATCTAGCCAACGGTCAGAACATTCTCCACAGTTGAGTGGAGAGTGGGATATGACTTTCTCACATACTCTGGTGCCTCACATTTGACCATATCCCCTAGAGGGGGAGACCTGGTGGCACTCAGAGGAAGGACAGCAGGTTACCGAGAAGAGACTTGATACCCTATGAGTATATACAGGGGAGGAAATCCTCCTCAGGAACAGTCATAGGGGAGGGGAATAAGGGGAAAAGGGGAGGGAGGGAAGAATGGGAGGACACAAGGGATGGGATAACCATTGAGATGTAACAAGAATAAATTAATAATAAAATTTTTTTTTAAAATTTAAAAAATAAAATAAAATAAAATTTTCAGCTTCTTCACCAACACAAATGTGTGTGTGGAACTGCAGCTGTGCTGGTCCTGACCATTACTTGTTCTTGTCTGCAGTTGAAACCATTACTTATTTTTTATCTGCAGTTGAAACATTGTGCTCCACTGGTTGCCTTCATTTTCTTTGTTTTGAGTCCACAGTGTTGTTCGATTGCTGGTTCCTCTCCTATATAAGCAGTCCCGTTACTCCCAAAAAACAGCATTCTCTTAGCATGAATGACCCACTGTCTTAAGTGTTCCTCAATCCTCAGTCCCAAGCTCGATAATTCAGGGTCCTTGCAAAGCGGACATTCTAAGTATGTAATTGTCATATTCTTTACCAAGATGATAATAAAGTCTCCAATTAAATACTTCTTTCTCTTTATAAGAGTTGCTTTGGTCATGGTCTCTGCACAACAATAGAGCAATGACTAAAACAGAAGTTTGTACCTGGGGGTGGCATCTTGTTGTGACTGTCCTGACAAGGCTACATGTTGGTGGAAAGTCGACTTTGGACTTTGGTGTAGAAATTTTGCTGAACTCATTAAGCAGGACTTAATGGGCCATGCTAGTAAGAACACAGAAAGTAATGATGAAGGGGTGTGAAATGTGGGGCCAAGATTAAGAGATTTCAGAGAGGAAGGTATTAATAAGCAACCTAGAAATTGTTATTCTGCCTTCTCAAAACAAACAAATATACCTGAGACAAGGTAATTTAGTTTTATAATTAGGCTTAGTTGTCTAGATCTAGATAGATGTTTTCATTTGATAATGATGAAATATGATAGATATTGATTTACATTCAGAATTTTAGAAGCACCAAGATAGGAAAGATGTTTTCTTCAAAGCTGCCAAATACAAATAGCCAAAACACTATTAATGTAACATTTATATAATTCTTGACTGTTTTGTGGTTCATCTTGCTGTAGGTAGTTTATTGTATATATGTGTAATAATATAAATGGATATTTAAAATATTAATATAAGCAAACAAACAAACAAAAAACCCACCTGAGGATACATTGAAGTGTTGTCTTGAGATACTGAAAGAATGTTACTCAAAGCACATTCCCATCTATTATAAAATTCATGATTGTGGTTGTACATTGCATAGTTACATTCTATTAGGTGTAATTTTTATCTAATTATGGTTTTCATTTAAAACTTAAGTGTGATACAAGAATATGTAATTGTGTAACAAGTTAACAAAAGAACAAAACGTGTACCTAATAGAAAAGTGTGACTATGCATGTTTAATATGGATCTTTTTCTTTTTTTCTTTTTTTCCATTTTATTATTTTATTCATATTACATCTCGATTGTTAGCCCTTCCCCTGTTTCCTCCCATTCTTCCCTCCCTCCCGCTTCCTCCCTTCTCCCTTCTCCTATGTCTGTGATTGAGGGAGACCTCCTCCTCGTATATATGCTCTTAGAATATCAAGTCTTTTCTTTTCTGACCATGTCCCCTTGCCAAGAGCCGCCCTGTTCAGGGAGCTCACTAGGCATGTGGGCTGTCTAGGAGGTGATCTGGTGTTTGCAAGGTCTTATACCACGATGTACCCCAAAACTGCTTCCAGCCTCTGACATGCTGTCAGGAGCCATTGATTTGGGAAACTCCAGGAGGCATGAGAGATCTTTGGAGGTGATCCGATATTCGCAAGGTCTGTATTGTGGTGTACTTCAGAACTGCTTCTAACCTCTGACTACCCTGTCAATTGTGCACTACTGCATCTCTCTGAAATCTGGCATTAGAGCCGGGCATGGTGGCGCATGCCTTTAATCCCAGCACCCAGGGAGGCAGAGGCAGGTGAATCACTGTGAGTCTAAGGCCAGCTTGGTCTACAAAGTGAGTCCAGGACAGCCAGGACTACATTCATGGCCAGCCCGGTCTACAAAGTGAGTCCAGGATAGCCAAGATTACACAGAGAAACCCTGTCTCGAAAAACCAAAAATAAATACATCTGGCATTGGTGTGAATTGTTATCTTCTGGGTACTGACCAGCTCTGATTGAGCAAACTTCCTGGAGGATCTTATTGAAGATGTACTTTTTGTTTTCCAGATAAATTAATCCCTGATTATGGAATTGCTGATTTGGCTCAAATAGTTTTAAAAGTTAAAGTTAGTTTATGGCTGCAATAAATACCTTTGTGGACCTCCAGATGCCTCACTAGGATAGCCTACCAGCAGATTTGTGGCTTCAGATAAGCCTCCACCACAGATGGCACCACGAATCCTGGTATTTGAACATAAATACAGCCAAATTTGTTTAAACTCCATGTGAACCTATATGGAATGATGTTACCTAGAGATGTCTGAATTTACTCTGTTTCTTAGAATGAAAGACAGACAAAATTATTGTCCTGAGCTCATAATAAACTAAGAGATAGCTGGACAATATATAGTCAGGTCCATCCTGATAGATTGTATACTCTTGTAAGTTTCAGACCCTGTTAACCTTAGACTCTGCCAACCTTCGTCATTTTGAACTCGCCATGAACTTATGTAATGGATACATAGATAAGAAGTGTTTAGATTTAAAGCATGTAACCTGTTGTATTTTAGAATTCACCTGCTTTTGTGATTAATTGTACTCTTCTAACTATGAGGTAATTTCCTTTTCTCAGAAGTATATATATGGGCTACAATAAACGTGAGCAGGAGAAAAGGAGAAAAGGAGAAAAGGAAGGAGAATGAGAGAGAAATGAAGGAGAACAAAGGAGAAAAGGAAGGAGAACGACAGAGAAATGAAGGAGAACAGAGGAGAAAATGAGGGAGAACAGAGGAGAAAAGATTGAACAGCTTAACTTCAGTTGAAGTTAAGACGCCTGACTTCATCCACCTTTTCTCCTGGTCCTCTTCTCTTGAACGTATGTGTGTGAGTGGTTTATTTTCTCTCTCTCTCTCTTACTTCTTATTTCTCTATAGATTAGCAAATAAGTTAGCAGACTCAGGGGCATCAGCCTTCTACGGCTAATAAGTCTAAGTTTACACCAACTTATTGGAGATCTCCGCAAAGAGGCCTATCTACAGATCAAAGAGCCTCCTTTTACGACCCCGTGCAGTTTCTAGCCAGAAGCTGCTTTTACAGCCTCAGTCATAGGAAAAAAGGTGGTCAGTTTAAGTTCTCCTCAGCCACAGTACAGCCAGTCCCTAGAGAAGAAACCTTGGGCTCTTTTTCCCTTTCTTTCCTTTTTATTCTTTCAATCCTGATCAGTTGCCTGAGCCATCAGCTCTGGTCATCCAAGAAATAAAGTGAACTAGAAGGGCATCCGCGATCCAACCCCATAGAAACTACCCTGGACCCTCTCCAGAGCACCAGCTGGGCATTAACATCCCCTGGATGGGGAGGCCTGGTGGCACTCAGAGGAAGGATAGCAAGTTACTAAGAAGAGACTCTATATTTTAATATGGATCTTTTGAAGTGGTAAGGCACTTTTGGTCTGGACCACATATTCTCAAGGTCTATATAAAGAACAAAGAAGAAGATACTTTTTGAACTTTACCTGGTTATCCTTCTTCTCTCTTGTTAGAGCCCATTTCTTCAGAATTCTGACAGATACCGAAGAACAGCTAAGACAGACAGTGTCATGGATGAGATAACTCACACATTTTCCAATATATAAGACAACTGGGCATATAAGATGACCCCCAACTTTTCCAGTTAAAATATAGAGTTTGAAATATACTCACCACATAAGTCTACCATTCTTCCCATGCACACTCTGTGCAGAGGACTCTGGCATGTATCTATTTTCAGGCAGGACACAGACACCCAGGTGCTTTATTAAATGACCATGGGTAGACAGCCAGTGTCAGCCTACACTGCCCCTTTAAGGCACACTCCACATTAAGCCTGAAGATGTGCATCCCTCTGAGTGAAATGGCCAGGTTCTGGTGGAGAGCCAATCCATGCTCATGTTCTCCTCTGCGAAGTACAGGAAGGAAGCTGTGTGCAGCTTTCTTCTCCCTACTTCCTACTCCCCTCACAGAGCAGGAAAGCAGCCACTGCACCTAGCACTATATGCACTGGACTACTGAAGAAAGGAGAAGCAAGCTCCAGGTAAGTACCTCACATATAAGATGACGCCGGAATTTGGCACAGATTTTTCTGGGTTTAAATGCCCTCTTATATGCTGAAAAAAATATGGTACTAAATTTAAGGAGGAGACAATCATGGTTGGAGTGTGTGTGTGTGTGTGTGTGTGTGTGTGTATTTAAATATATTGACCTATATATGGACTGTATATGTATTAGTCCTACATTTAGACTAAATGTTATTTATAAGTATATAAAACATAAATAGGTATTTAATATCTATAATACATACATTTGGGGATATATGATATATCTATATAATGAACCATTACTATTTATCACAAATTCAAATTTAAAAATCTTGTATTTTATCTGGAATCTCAATTTTAATGAAGTATGTTTTAATTATTTGTAGCTTCCAGAATGTTTCAATATATCACCTTTCTGTACGTGTGTCTGTAACTTTCTATTTATTTATTTGTTTCCAAAATCAAGTGTGACTTTTTTATTGATCTTTCCCTTGACCTAGGAATATAATGAAAAACACAGCTTGCTTTTTGAAAGATACAAATTCTTTGGATATTTGTAGTAACACATAAAATAAAGTGACATGAAGTGGATATTATAAGGAAAAATGTATCTCAGTGACAAGGGTATGCTTGTGTTAGAAGCCAATATTCACAATGAGAAAGATGAATAAGTTGTTTACCAAAAAATACAGGATGACGAAGAATAGTCCATATGGGGACATCAGCATAATAGTATCACAGAGTGGAAAATGTGACTCTGAGAATAGGAAAAGTTTTGGTGAGACTAGAACACTGAAGGCCATGTGAATACAAAGATAAATGAGTCTTCAAGGTAGAAACTCTTTCGATTTTGCAAAGAGATTGCAATGCCCGTAGTTATTACAAAACTAAGCAATAAAAAAATGATTGTATGTTTCAAGAGAAATAATTAGACTTGCAGTCTGTGAAAAGGTGATTGAATATGTAACTTGACCACAGTCTCCAGTTATCTGATTCAGTGAGCACAGGTAATTTTATTCTTTCAACTTCTTACGTTATACTCATTTTAAAAATGATTTTAATAAAAATACAATGCAGGAGCTGGGATAGCTCTATTGGTAAAAGCCTTGCCCCAGAAGTATGAAGACTTAACCTTGGAAATAAATGAGCATGGTGTCCCATGCTATTTATTACAGTGCTTGAGAACTAGAGACAGACAGATTATTGGTTTTCCATTCAATAATAATTCTTAAACTGCAGGAACAATGAGATACTCTGCCTCAAATATAAGATAGAAATTTATTGCAAGAAATACTTGTCATAAACATCTGGCCTACACGAACGTTGCACACACACACACACACACACACACACACACACACACACACATACACACTCACATACATTTGCTATAAGAACAATGGTGGAAAATGGAATAAAGAACACAAAGCATGAACAGAAAAACCATAGGAAACACATTTTTTTACTGTAAATGCTCATGTTACATGTAACTGTTTATACGTGCATAATAAATAAATTAAATAAAGTTATGCCACTTGAAGTGATAATTGTCCAACCAGAAGCTCTAGCCTACTTATTTTGGGTATAGGAATCCTTCCTTTAAAATTTTGACCATGTGATTCCAATAGACTTCAAAAGCAACATAAGCTACTGACATTGCCCTTGGTTCATGCCCAAAACTTAAAGATATGACCCTATGCTTAGGACACTAAATACTTAGGGTATAGCATTCGGAAAAATCAAGCTGGAGGTAACCTCGATATATCCTGATTGTATCCATAGTATCAGAAGATGCTATGCAAGATACCAAGAGAGAGGGAAAATCTGTGGCTATGCCGAGCTGTAAAGCCTGTGAACCCCAACCATAAACAGAGTTGTTAAACTGTCACATCGCTTCAGTAGTGGCATTTGGATCTTGGTGGTAATCAACTACTGTCTAATTCAATGAAATGCTGTCTCAAGAGGAGACAATTCATACCTGTGTAAAAACCTAGACAAATATTTATAATGGAAGAACTCATAGACCTGAGAGAACATACTACTATCATTTTCCTAAACCAATATAATTTCTAAATGTATTATAAATATTTTTTATACCCACACATCTTAAGTATAATTATTGCATCAACAAAGAAACTTATTTTAGAAAAAAAAGGTGGCAATTTTAGAGACTGAGTATCAGTCAAAATGCAGAATCAGTTGCCCAACCACAATTAACACATCTCCAAAATGACCTAAGCAAACACAAGAAAAAATTTGGAAGAGAGCATGGAAAGATTGTAGGAGCAGAAGACCAGAGCCTCTGCTTGAGATAAAGGTTTTTATATATGATCATGCAGCTGAGCCCATGAACTCTCAACAACAGTAGCTTCCTGAAGAAGACTAGCATAATAACATTGCATGCAAATGCAGATGGGAATTGCCAGATGGTTTCACCCCTAAATGTAGATTTACACATAACAAATGCCTATCGAGTAGGAAAATATCAGTCTTTTCCAGTGATGAGCTTCCACATATTTGCCCAATCCCAAGTATATGAGCAAAGCTCAATGTACATTGTAAGTTGTATATACATTTACATATATGTAAATACATCCACATATATACACACATATATATGTATATTGCAACAATAACAATTAAAGAAGACTTCAAATTTTTGAAGAAAGCAATGGGAAGAGTTGGAGTGAGGAGAGAAAAGTGGAGTGATGTGGAAACAGAGTCATGTATGAAGTAAAATTATTAAGCAAAAACTAGACATTCAATAAAAATAAAAATAAGTTTGCCTATTACAAATTACTTTAATAACATTTTATTTGACATCCATTTGGTAACTTGAATCCCTTAGTACATTGCTTATAAGATCAAACATTTGAATGAAAATAGACAAATATTAATTATTAATCATGAATGATATGTTATCACACTCCTACATCTTAGACAATTTGACATATATGTATATTTGTAATATTTTTCCATGGATATTGCTTTCATATTATTTATGTTGTAATTATGTCAGTACTTATACTGAAAATTGACCAAGTCCTGCTTGCTTATATTTTTCCCATCAACAAAAAGATGAAGTAATAATAGTTAACTGTACCTTCTAATCAATATGTTTATACTCACATCTTCTCCTCAACAAGAAATTTAAATTTATTTCGTAATGGTCTCTATTACATTGGTACTCGTCATTCAGAGATCTGGGAGTTGCCAAGATCAGTCATCCTGGGAGATCTGCTGACTTCCTGAGAGTGGAAAAAGATTCTCCTAGCATTCCATGTTACAAGGTGAATGGCAAACACAACATAATTCAAAATTATAGATAAGAGAAAACTGACGTTCTCAATAGATGGCTACACCCAATAATGTTCACATATGCTGCAGAGAGCCTCATCTCCCTCTTGCATCCATACATCAAAACTCCACTGTCACGCACTACCCTCACCTGTACATAATGTTGCTCTAGAGACCCAATGAGATGCTAAATGCTCTATAACAGATTTAGAATTTCTGTTTTTATTATAATCATTGTAAAAAATAGAAGATTATTCTTGAGGATAATCTTTATCCCAAAATTTTTAATCTATTAAAAACAAGGAACTTCCAAAATGTGTGGACAAATGGATTGAACTAGAAATGATCATAGTGAGTGAGCTAAACCAGAAGCAGAGAGACTCAAATAGTATATACTCACTTATAACTGGACACCAGCCCAAGGGGCAGGTCCTATGAAAGTCTTCACTAACCAGGAAAGTAAGACAGAGGGGAGGACATCCTATTGAGAAAAATATAGGGGATAGGGAAATAGATGGATCCAGAGAGTCCTAGAGACCTACAAGGGGAACATTATCATGGGTGGATATGAGCCCAGGGTTTGTGCTTGATCTAAGGCACCAACGAAGGACAATACATGCAGTCATCATCAAACCCCTACCCAGATCTAGCCAAGGGACAGAACATTCTCCACAGTTAAGTGGAGACTGGGGACTGACTTTCACATGATCTCTGGTGCCCCATATTTGGCCATGTCCCCTTGATGGGGAGGCCTGATGGCACTCGGAGGAAGGATAGCAGACTACCAAGAAGAGACTAGATACCCTGACGCCATATTCATGAGGAGGAGGTCCCCCTCGGTAACAGTCATAGGGAAGGGGAATTGGGGTGAAAGTGGGAGGGAGGGAGGAATGGGAGGATGCATTGGATGGGACAGAAAATGTGATGTAATATGAATTATTTTATTTTTCAATAAAAAATGTGTTAAAAATAAATAAATAAATTGTCAAATAGATAAAAAACTAAACAATAAATGTAAACGCTAACTTAGAAAAACATTCAAATTTGTTAATGCAAGACCAGTGAGAAATATTAAGTGTGATAATATCCTATTCATGTCATCAAATTATAGAAATATCTTTATGATTTTGGAGGTTTTACATTGTGGGGGTATTTTAAAAATAAAATTAAAATGTATCAGAATTGAAAACAGAGAAAGAAGAAAAGAAAATTCTTCCTCTATTGTAGGTATTGTTTATTTATTGAAACAATAAATTTAAGAAACCAACTTCAATTAACAAAGTCAATGGCAAATAATTATCCTAAGCCAGAGAATTCATGATTTTAAGTGATAAATAGGAACAAAAAGACTGGTGATATAAAGTGATATAAAGTAAGATTATATATATATATATATATATATATATATATATATATATATATATATATATATATATATATCATATCTGCCATATCTAAAAAGGAAAATGACAAGGGCAAAAGTAGAATGTGACCGCAAAGGGCATAGAAGCAGGAGGCAGAAGGAATGAGAGGGGGAAAGTGTTAACAGAGAAAGTGAATAAAGTAACAATTCAGATGTGCTGCTTCCACATGGAAAACTTCACAGAATACCAAGTGTTAACATCTTAGAGTTCATCTTGATAGAGTGGGGAAAAAATGGTTGAAAACTTCAAGTGTGTTCTATGGGCACTTCTAGATCATTAAAGGTTTAAATTTAGTGTAGATTCTGATCTCTGCATATCTTCATATCTTTTACTTTAATATTTTTATTTTTTACATATCCATTTATATTGTATATGTATATGTATATATATACACACATACACACACACAATAAACTACATATAGCAAGAAGAACCACAAAACAATCAGGAATTATAATAATGTTACATTTATAGAGTTTTGGCAATTTGTATTTGGCAACCTTGAAGAAAGCATCTTTCCTATCTTACTCAGTTGAAATTTCTGTATGTAAACCAATATCAATTATATCTCATCATTTTCATTCTAAAACATTTCTTTCTAGACCTAAAAATATCTTAACCTTAAACAACTAAGCTTAATTGTAAAACTCAACTATCTGGTCTTTAGCCCCACCATATATTTGAGAAGGAATAAAATTAATTACCAAAGTAACAGGATATGCAGATTAGCATATTCCAAGATGAAAAAAAAATATGACAGAGACAGTTTTGTTGCCTGAAGAGTTACCTTCGTATCATTTTCAAGACCTGACACAAGGTAAAATTTTGTCTATTTGGAGCACCCCACAGTGATGTTTGTTTGCATAGCCATAGGCTTTGAGTAAGAAAGCAAGCTATAACAAAATAGTGTCTCTAAAACTGTAAACAGAAATTAAGATCTTATTTTATTAAGGAGATTAAGCTCATATATTTGTTACATGCACTGTAAATTTACTCATTCATGGCTGAGTTACTCGTTTTCTGAGGCCTTGCTTTGAGTTAATTTTGATCTGGACTTTATTTTGAATAGACAAAACTACAATCTTTGCAATAAATTTATTTGGACATATTTCCCCAGATGTCTCTTCACTTTTTCTCCAGTTCCTAGTACCTTTCTTAAATATCATTTTCAAGTTCAATCTTCTTCAGCCAATAAAGTTTGGAGATTCCATTTCCATATTTTATAATTCCTGTCTCTAGTTTCTGTTTCATTTATTCTTAAGCAGACTTATAATTGAGCATATTCCCTTTGCTGCTGTTGTTGGCCACAATATGCATTATATTTCCTTTCATTAGAATTTGAGTGACATGGTTAAGGGACTTTTCTTGACTTGACTGATTGCATGCATATCAGGGTCTGACAGAGTAGCTAGTTAATAAATATTTGATGTTTTTGCTAACTTTGTTAGCAAGAAATCAGTCATGCTAAAACATAAATCCAGCCACCACAGAGAGTAATGTACAAAATATACATCTTTCTTTCTGGAGAGGGACTAAGAATTCTGAAAAAAAATCAATACTTAAGGAAATAGCCTCTCAGTGGTTCATTTCATCAACACATAGGTATAATGGTGAAAGAAATGTTAGTAAAACAATAATAAACTAATTCATTGTAAAGATAAAATACGTAACAAATGTTTATCCATTCTAAATTTAAAACATTCAAGTGTAGGTTTGAAAGGAATATTTACATGATATCTGGAATAGAGTGGCATTCTCACCCTCAATGAAGTAACATAATAAGATCCAGAGCTGATCTCATAAATTTACACCTAGAAAGCAAAGACCTTAAACATGGAGGATGGAAAAATGCCATTCACTCTGGAGCCCTTGATGACTGATTGGATTTCCCTTTTATTTATCAGTGTCAGTGTCAGATGCAGTGTCTTAGTCTTGGGTGTCTCACGTTAAAGTACAGCAAGCTATCCACATGTCCTGTTTAAAAAAAAAAAAAGAAAAGAAAGAAAAAGCTAATACCCTCTTTCTAAAGAGGGAACATCCAGTGAGAAAGAATTCTCATCAGAATTATCTGTGATGAAAACTTTTGACATTTACTTTATTAAAGATTGAAGTGGGAGGGCCCAGGTTACTGTCACCAGTGTCATGCTTATGCAGGTGGCCCTGCATTGTATAGAAAAGCAAGCTCTGCAAGCCAGTAAGCAGAATTCTTTCATGTGTTCTCCCTAAGTTCATCCCTACAGATTCCTTCCGTGACTTTCCTCTGCAATGGAGTGTAGCCTGAGACGTATAAGCTGAAATATCCTATTCTTCCCACATTGCTTTGTCCATGAAATTACATGATAGCAAAAGGAAACCTATGATATCTAGGAATACAGATCTTGAAAAATGTTAAATATATCATTGCTCATGATTTTTCAGGTATCTCACTCAAAAAGACTAAAACATACAAGCAAAAGTACTCAAAGAGTTTATTATATATATATAATACATATATATATATACACATATATATTGCAATTAGAGGCAACCATTAAGTAATTGAAAAGCATCCTGATGAGTGGTTAAATGTACAGAGTGAAATTGCTGTTATCTAAGCAAAAGGATGAAAACATCAGTCTAGTATAAATTTCAGCTATAGAATAAATAAGCATTTCCAGTAACTTTGGTGTAACACAATTGGTTAATGGGTCTTTTCAATAATTTCACTTTTTCTTCAAAATCCTAAAATTCTAAATAACCATTATGAAATTTAATAATACTCCCCTCTTCAAGGCTAAGGGGATTTAGAAATAAAATTCTCACAGTATAGTCATATTTCTGTCCCTAGTACAATTGTCATGAAAGGCTTCTTCCAGCAAGTGATGGCAACAGATGCACAGACCCACAGCCAAACATTAGGGATCCCCACTGAAGAGGAGGAGGAAAGTTTGGAGGACTCAGGGGGGTTGAAGACATTATGAGAACAAGGCCCACAGAATCAACTCACTGGGGCTACTAGGGCCACACAGAGAATGAAGTACCAATCCTGGAGCCTGCAGGGTCTAGGCTAGGTCCTTTGCAGATATGTTATGGTTCTACAGCTTGGTATTCTTGTGGGCCTTCTAACAGTGGAAATAGGCATATCTCTGACTCTCTTGCCTTCTTTTGGGTCCCTTTTACTTTTACTGGGCTGCCTTATCCAACCTTGACATGAAGGTCTGTATCTAGTCTTAATGTAAGTTGGTATGCTATGTTCAACTGATATCTCTGGGAGGCCTGCTCTTTTCTGAAGAATAAAAGAAGAGTGGATCTAGAAGAGAGGGGAAATAGGAGTAGAGACTTTGAGAAGTGGAGGGAGGGGAAACTATGGACAGCAGGTGTTGTATAAGACATAAATAAATTAACAACAACAATAATAACAATAATATCTATGAAATATTCTAAAACTAGGTCAAGCAAAAATCTGTAGAGGCAACATCACTGGAGAGATTTGTATACTTGTTTTGCCTAGAGATGGCTAGGGAAAAAAAAAAAAAAGGAGAAGAAGAAGTGGAGGGCTTAATTCCAGCCATTGAATGGAGTCAGCACTGTTTCTAGTATTCAGCTCCTCAGCAACATTCGTTATAAAAGTAACAGACATTCCTATCATGGGCTCCCCAATGGGAGAAACAGAGTTCTACCTTATATCACCTGTAAAGATGAAGCTACACTATATTAGTTAGGAGAGACCTTCTCAGTGTGAAGTCTGTCCTGTTCAGCCCTGAAACCATGCTCAGTCTTTGGCGTTACAAACACCGTGTTTATGGTTTTTTGACCACAATATTAAAACATTCACCTACAACATGGAAGTGATCACTATGGAAGTTAATATATTCTTAGACATTGGACTCAGGTATGCTAAATATCTGATATTACAGAAATTGGCTCGGCAATCTTTCAGTGATTCCTGTACTTTCTGTACTTTTTTTTTAATTATTTTATACAAAATATATCTACTTGGATTTTGTTCTCCCCCTTACCCCTTCTTATCCATCATGTCTTCTCATCAATTGCTTATCTGCCCAATAGCTCCCTTACCTTTCCATTTTTTTTCTTGTGTCTGTGACTCACTGCATTTACTTAGAGATACATACCTGTGAAAGTGATGGGTTAATCTACTTCAGCAAGTGCAATTTACAAATAGTTAATCTGCTGAGGAATAGTATTCATCTCCCCGCCAGCCAGCATCCCTTGGCTGTCTATACCCCCACAGAAAAGAAGGAAACTTTACATTAACCTTACTCATCCATGATGGAACTTAGGCTGCCTTGAACTTATGCAAGTCTTAATTGGAGGGAGTATTATAAAAATCCATTTTGAATTTAGGCTGAGCATTCAACAGTCATTGATTTTTAATATTTTGACCAGTTATGAATTCGTCAATAACCATTGCCCACTACAAACCAACACAGAGAGCTACAGTAATGTGTGACTATAAACATAAACATTTAGGACTAATGAGATTGATCAATGGGTACAGACTCTTGCAGCTACCACTGGTGACTTTAGCTCTAGCCCCAGGAGAACATGGTGGTGGGAGAGCAGGGAGAGCAGTAATTACAGCAAGTTGCCCTCTGTCCTCCATGTACACACCATGACACATGCACACCTATGTGCATATAAAACCACATGCAAAAATAATAAATAAATGCTTATAATTAAAAAAAACATGGCACCAGCCAAGGACAATACAGGAAGTAAACTTCAAACCCCTACCAAGATCTAGCCAATGGACAGGATATTCTTCACAGTTGAGTGGAGAGTGGGGTCTGACTTTCACACGAACTCTGGTGCCTCATATTTGACCATGTCCCCTGGAGGGGGAGACCTGGTGGCACTCAGAGGCTATCAAGAAGACACTTGATACCCTATGAACATATAAAGGGGGAGGAGGTCTCCCTCAGTCACAGTCATAGCGGAAGGGAGTAAGGGGAATATGAGAGGGAGGGAGGAATGAGAGGATACAAGGGGTGGCACAACCATTGAGATGTAACATGAATAAATTAATGAAAAAATGGAAAAAACCAAATATTTAGAATAGAGTTTGGCAACATGTTAAGCCTTGGCCATCTCACTGTTGCTATCTTTAGAATAAACATTAACAAATTGTATTTACTGGTGTTTGTTCATATATATATATATATATATATATATATATATATATATATATATATATACACACACATACATACTGGGAGACATCAAATGTCAACAAGAGTGAGAGCCATCCCTTCTGGCAGGTTGCCTTCTCAGGTGCCTTAGCTGGACGTAGTTTCTGCAGTGCTTGCTCTTCTCACTTGGATGAAATTTGAATCTCGCCAGAGAATACTTGCAACTTCCTTGAAAGGCACATCATTTCTAGATGATCTTTTATCTTGTTCTTACTTAGAATTTGAAGATTCAAATCCCTGAAAGCCTGGACACAGCCTTCCCTGATCATTTTCGTCATACTGTACAACATACTCTTACTCTTCTCTTTCTTTTTTATCCAAAATTGATTTCACTTAATAGTATCCCTTATTACAGCTCTATTTCCTGCTGAGATGCCTTTCTTGGTTTTTCTCTTACAGTTCTGTCTTCTTTGCAGGTTTTTGTCTCAACATTTTATAAGTTGGTGTTTTCCAGAGCTCTTTGGCCTCTGTATTTCTCCATGCTACTGTACTTTAATCATGCACTTCTAGGAATACTACATAGAAGTCTGGAGTCAGAAATGTACTGGGGTGGAAAAATATGTTTTTTACTCCTGAACTTTGTGGGAATATTTGGAAACTTTTCTTCATATATTATTCCAAGAATACATTTTAATCAAAAATATAGTTTAATACATGAGATTTTGTTGAAACTAAAATGAATAAATACATACAAATAAGCTGATGGGGCCGCTAAATTTGTAGTATGTGAAGTCCTGCATTCAACCCCCACCATTTTATAAAACATGTAACCATAGCCCACATTTCTCTTCATACACTCAGATAACAGAGGCAAAGATGGTCAGTATTTTGGGGTCATTCTCCACTTCATACATAATTTGAAGTAAGCATTTATCACATTAAAGAATCAACTTATAATTGAATAAATGAACATAATAACATGTCCTGCCACTGAGGATAATAACTGTTGACTATAGAATATAACTTTTAATTCTTTTTTTTTTTATTAATTTATTCTTGTTACATCTCAATGTTTATCCCATCCCTTGTATCCTCCCATTCCCATCTTATTGATAATTTACAATATACATATGATTCACTAAAACCTGCTGTCTGGTAGACTGTTTATCAGGACAAGTTTAATGACAAACTCATCGGAATTTTTTTTTTCATCAGTTCTTTTCTGCTTCAGAGACTTCTACACTAACATTGTGTATCTGTGAATACTCTTAGTTATGTAGTATTTTAATGAATCCTGTAACTTCTCTAAATTCAGTGACTTAATTTTGGCTAGTTGTATTTGGCCTCAACATTACTACCACACACATTTACACTATCATAAAGAGAAACTTCTAAAAGGTGCATCTTAATATCATCCAGTATTATAGTTCAAATTATAGCTAAATTCTCTAAGAGTTGTTAAATGATAATTTAAAAAGTTTTATGTAATATATTTATATTCTTTCATTTCAATTACATGATAAATAATATGAAGTTATTTTTGGAACAGAAGTATGTATTAACATGCTTATTATTATAATTTTATAAATTATAAACTACACAAAGAAATAATACTGTGATATAAAAGAAACTTTAAGCTTTATGATTTAAAATTTGGTTCATAAATCTGGTTCTCATGGGTTGTTTTGTTTGTTTGTTTGTATGTTTTACTTTTATTGAAGTCTATGATTTACATGTCATGCACCAAAATCCCTCTCCTCCCCCAGTAATGCTTCCATGTCCTCAGGGCCAGCTCTCCTGTTCCCCGTTCATTTTGCCAGATTGTTGCTGGCCTTCAAGGCCTGGATGGTCTCTTACTCCTGTGGGCACTGGACCTTGTAGGCCAACAAGCAGGTGGCAAGTGGAGGCCCCTCAAAGTCTTCATTGAGTTGCTCGCAGAAACCATTGATGCTGGTCCAGCTCAGCTCCTTGTCCATAGGAACGTGTGGCTCTGTTGATTCAAGCCTCCTGAGTTTCTGGTTCCATCATATGCTCCATCTGCCATGGGCTCTCAACTCAATGCTGCTGGCCTTGCCTCATGAGAGAAGGTCTATGGGGCTTGTGGTGTGGGCGGTGCAGCCCTCGCTTAGGCTCAACTCAAACAGCAACCCCTCCTCGAACGCCATCTCCTTGGCCCTCACCGTGCCAAGCCAGCAACCCGAAAAGCAGCGGAGGCGGCCACTCAGAGTTCACTGGAGGGTGGTCCCATGGTCCTGTGGCAGGAGGGCATGGACAATCAACATGACAGGATTTCCTTCCCTCTGATAAACACCAGCACTGTGTTTTGGAGCTTTCAGTATGGTCCTTTGGTGGCTGTACAGTCACTGCTGTTCTGCTAATCAGACACAGTGTGAGATTGATGCCATCTTGAATGATCTCTGCTTGGGTATTTCTAATACATTACCCTAAGTGTTTCCTCCCAATCAAGTGGTTCTCAGGGGTGAACATTTCTGTGTAGCTCTGGAAAACAACCATCCTCCTCAGAATGCATTGAGGACCTCATCTTTTGAACCCCGAGGCAGCACAGTTCTTATGTTTTTAAACAAGCTTTGTACATATTACAGTTACCAAGCAAATGAAAATTAAGATCATACAAGTTTTTCTCAAATATATTATTTGTAAAATAGAAAAACAGTTTTGCACAACTGGATTAAAAATTGACAAATGTCACGTTAAAATGAATATTTCTTTAATCCACTTGGATTTGAGTTTTGTGCAAGGTGACAAATATGGGTCCAGTTTCATTTTTTTACACATAGACCTCCAGTTAGACCAGCACCATTTGTTGAAGATGCTATCCTTTTTCCATTGAATGGATTTGGCTTCTTTGTCAAAAATCAAGTGACCATATGTGTGTGGATTCATATCTGGGTCTTCGATTCGATTCCACTGATCAACCAGCCTGTTGCTGTGCCAGTACCATGCTGTTTTAATTACTATTGCTTTATAGTACAGTTTGAAATCAGGTATGGAGATTCCTCCGGAGCACCTTTTATTGTACAAGATTGTTTTACCTATTCTGGGTTTTTTGTTTTTCCATATGAAGTTCAGAATTGAACTTTCAATGTCTTTAAAAAATTGTGTAGGTATTTTGATAGGGATTGCATTGAATCTGTAGATTGCTTTTGGTAGGATGGCCATTTTTACTATGTTAATTCTCCCGATCCATGATCAAGGAAGATCATGCCATCTTCTCAGGTCATCTTCAATCTCTTTCTTCAGAGTTTTGAAATTTTTTTCATACAAGTCCTTCACTTGCTTCGTTAGGGTACCAGAGACACTAAGCCACTTAGAGGAAAAAGTGGGAAAGAGCCTGGAACATATTGGCACAGGAGACAACTTCCTGAACAGAACACCAACGGCCCAGGCCTTAATGTCAACCATTAATAAATGGGACCTCATGAGGCTGAGAAGCTTCTGTAAGGCAGGAGACACTGTCAAGAGAACAAAGCGACAGCCTACAGACTGGGAAAAAATCTTCACCAACCCTACATCTGACAAAGGTCTAATATCCAAAATATATAAAGAACTCAAGAAATTAAACACCACCAAACCGAATAACCCAATTGAGAAATGGGGCTTGGAACTAAAAAGAGAATTCTCAACAGAGGAGTATCAAATGGCTGAGAAACACTTAAAGAAATGCTCAACCTCCTTAGTCATCAGGGAAATGCAAATCAAAACAACTCTGAGATTCCATCTTACACCCATCAGAATGGCTAAGATCAAAAACTCAAGTGACACCACATGCTGGCGAGGATGTGGGGAGAGAGGAACACTCCTTCATTGCTGGTGGGAATGCAAACTAGTACAGCCACTTTGGAAATCTATCTGGTGCTATCTCAGAAAAATGGGAATAGGGCTTCCTCAAGACCCAGCTATTCCACTCCTTGGAATATACCCAGAAGATGCTCCAGCACACAACAAGAAAATTTGCTCAACCATGTTCATAGCAGCCTTAGTCATAAGAGCCAGAATATGGAAACAGCCTAAGTGCCCCTCAGTAGAAGAGTGGATAAAGAAACTGTGGTACATATACACTATGAAATACTACTCAGCTACTAAAAACAAGGAATTCCCGAAATTTGTGGATAAATGGATTGAGCTAGAAATGATCATAATGAGTGAGTTAACCCAGAAGCAGAAAGAATCACATGGTATAAACTCACTTATATCTGCATACTAGCCCAAGGGGCATGTCCCAAGAAAGCCTTCACTTACCAGGAAACTGGGACAGAGGGGAAGGCATCCTATTGGGACTCTAAATTGATAGACACATGGGAGAATAGGAAAATAAAAGGATCCAGAGGGTCCTAGAAATCTACAAGTAGAACAATATGATAGGCAGATTTGGGCCCAGGGGTCCTGCTCAAACTAAGGCACCAGCCAAGGACAATACAGGAGGTAAACTTTAAACCCCTTCCCAGATCTAGCCAATGGTCAGAACATTCTCCACAGTTGAGTGGAGAGTGTGATATGACTTTCTCACGTACTCTGGTGCCTCACATTTGACCATGTCCCCCGGAGGGGGAGACCTGGTGGCACTCAGAGGAAGGACAGCAGGTAGCCAAGAAGAGACTTGATACCCTATGAGCATATACAGGGGGAGGTAATCCCCCTCAGGAACAGTCATAGGGGAGGGGAATAATGGGAAAATGGGGTGGGGGGGAGGAATGGGAGGATACAAGGGATGGGATAAACATTGAGATGTAACAAGAATAAATTAATAATAAAAAAATAAATAAAAATAAAAATGAATATTTCATTATTAAATAATCTATTTAAATCTTGCTCTTATTCTTTTTTGCATCTTATGTTACTAGTTAAGACTGTAAGCACTATTCTGAATAGAAAAGAGTGGACATCCTTTACTTGCTCTTGATTTTAGTGGAAAGAGTTATTTCCATTTAGCAAGATGGTGTCTACAGGTTTGTGGTGTGTAGACTTTCTTATGTTGTAGACATACAGCAGGCTGCAGGTAATCTTGTAGAGCATTTTCTTAATTAGTAATTGATGAAGGAAAGCTCAGCCTACTGTGAGTGGTACCATCTCCAGGCAGGTAATCCTGAGTTCTACAAGAAAGCTGAGTGATCAGGAAGCATTTCTATAGGGCCTCTGTATAATCTCTTACCTCTAGGTTTCTCCCCACTTTGAATTTCTTTCCTGACTTTGTTTGATGATGGACAGTGATGTGGAAGTGTACAAAAATATTAATCCAGCATTATGGATACTCTGGTAAAGAATCACATCAAAAGACCTGTGTTTGTGTGATCCCACTGGAATATAGTCACACCCTTAGCACATACCTTTAATCCCTCTGGATAGAATATAGATGCCCCACTCTCAGGAGACAGAGGAGAAATAGAGGCTACTTAAGGGCTATAAAAGCAGAGTGGAGTTCATTTGAATAAAGTTGATTTTAGTTGAATTTACATAGTCAGTGCAGACAGTACAGTTCAATTTGTCAAGTTCAGAGGCAATTTTCCTAATCAGAGCAATTTAGTGAGAAGTCAGTTTGAACCATTCATTTTTGACAGGCATTCTGAGCCAGAACAGCTGAGTTGAACCAGCTAGCCAGTGTTCAGAAATAATTAGAAAGGGATAGTTTATTCATCAGTGAGTCTCAGAGCCTAAATTCTTTTTTAGGCTTAGCATAGCAGATGGAGGCTGGAGGCTGAAGCCTTCAAGGTCTGAGATTACAGAGGATGAGATTGTACAGAGGCCAGAAGCTTCCAGGTCTAGGCTTGGGATAATTAGAAGAGAGAAAGAAATGTTCTGGCCTTGTCACAAGCCCTGTGTTCATGGCAAAGCTATGGCTCTCATCTCATACTTTCATCTAAGAAAAATAAAAACATTTACATGAAAGCATATGCCAAATAACTCACCCTCCAGATGTTGCTTTGATCATGGCATTTCATCTCCACAATGATAGGTCCGACTAAACAGATGCATACTAAGTACGCATATCCATCTGGCAGAAGACTGTATTAGATTTCTCACAGGTGGAGTCACAGGTAGTGTTCATTGTTGAACACAGTCTGTTTTCTGTTGGTTAAGAAAAACTACAGCATACTTCTTGATGGTAATACATTTGAATAATCAGATTAAAATGGTCTTTTGCAATAATTGAGCTAACTCTCCATTCCTAGAATTCATAGCCAAAGATGCATTCTTTCATTTCTACTCTAATACACTTTCTCTACAGCTGTTCTTTGGTTTTATTTTTATTTATTCTTCTCTCATACAAAATATTGAAACCACAGCCTCTCTTCTCTTTATGCCTCCTGCATTCCTCAAATCTCCATTTATCTTCAGGAAAAAAAAAGCATGTCTTCCAGGGATATTAACTGAATATGTTATAACAAAATAAAATAAGAGTAGGCACACACTTTTAATTCAAGTTTGGAAGACACAACTCAGCAGGGGGAAAAAGTTCATAAAATAGACAAAAGAGTCAGAGACACATTTACTGCCACTGTCAGAATCCCACAAATACTCCAAGCTAATCAAATGCAGAATATGTGCACCGGACCTAAAGCAAATCCATGCAGGATCAGTGACTGCTGGCTCAGTCTCTGTGAGCTCCTATGACCCATTTAGTTTTGTGGATGTTTTGGGTTGGGTTGGCATCCCAGGCCCAGCACTGGAAACCTTGCCTGGGTACATAAGATGACCAGTTCATGTCCTTTGTATCTCCCATTATTAAGAGTCCTCATTAAATCGCTTTCCTAGATTCCAGCAAATCTCCATTGCAACAGGTTTCCATATCAACCTTCAAATATCCCCTGTGCCAGGTTTCTCTCTCACTGTCTCTCTCTCCAGATGGAACTAGAAAAAACTCATCCTGAGCAAAGTAACCCAGACACACAAAGACAAGCATGATACGTACTCACTTTTAGCTGGATATTAGCCTTTAACTAAAGGATAAAATAATCACGTTACAGCTCACAGACCCAGACAGTCTAATTAAAACAGAAAGGTCTGTGATGTGGCACTTGGATCTCCCTGGAAAGGAGAAATAGAATAGATTTTGCAGGTGGAGTCAAGGCAGGAATGAATGGAAACAGAGATGTATTCTCTTATATGCTTGTGTTATGATGCCAGTTTTAGTAACTGCTTAAGAGTCAGTAGAATTAACGTTTTATGTATATGGAATGAATGAGAATAAATGATCCTAGCATATTCATTTTAAGATAGCACATATCATAAATGAAATTAATTTTGCCTAACTTTAATAATTTAATTAGGAGATACAACCATAGTAGCCATGACATATGGTTCCCCAAATCATATTGGAAGTTTATTTTTTGTATCTAAGTAGACCCAAGAATAATATCCTCTATCAACACTCAATTAAATATCTCAACATATTTGGCTCAAAATAACTGGTAACATTGCTTAGAAAACTCTAATTATTTTAATTTAATCCCACCAAGCTTTTATGCAAACAAAATCAATAATCAGGCTCATAGTCTCCCTTGATTTCCCACACAATATACCTCTTGATAATACAGCAGCAAAATAGATCAGTTATTTTAGCATGAGACTCTCAGGATACCGGTGTAAACCCACCTTACGTAATGATACTATGCCAGACAATTTAAATAGCAGGTGGCCATACAAGCTATAAATAAAGCTGTTGATCCTGAAAGGGAAAAGCAAAGTGAAAATTATATTGTTTTCAGGCATTAACTACGTCTCATAATATCACAAACACCAAATCAATGCCTCCATGCCAATCAGAAGTAATTACAATCATTTTTAATCAGTGATATGGTCAGTAACTTATCTTCTAATTGGTGTTTAAATATATCAATAGTTCTATTTGTATTCCATAAATTATTACTGGAACCCATTTGAGTTTTTGTCTCAGTGAAATTGAAATCATAATTAGGATAACATTGAAATTGGGCATAGCTTATTACTTTGCTTTTTGTTTTTGTTTTTTAATCTTATAGTTAAAGATCTACATATACTTTCTTCAGGATGACAATCAATTTTCTTGTGAGTAGATGATTTTGAAATTTACATTTTATGTATTCAGTAAAGAACTTCTTCCAATAATTTTCCTTTTACTTTTCTCTTCTGTGCCATAGGGAGTGGGTGTCTGATAGGTGAGATGATGTAGTCTATTTCATGTGTATGCTGTGTAGGCATATATTTTCTTTCATTATTTAATTAATCATTATATTAATTAATTATTCACTTCACATCCCAATCTTAGCACCAATTCTCCTCCCAGCCCCACCCTGATTCACCTATTCCTCAGAAAAGGGGAGCACCCAACCATCCACACCAACTCATCAAATAGCTTGAGTACTGAGCATGCCATTTTCCCCTGTGGTCTGGTAAGGCAATCCTGCCAGAGGGGCGTGATCAAAAAGTAGGCATCACAAGAATATACATCTTCAAAACCTAACCTCAGAGACTAGCAGAATATGACATTTACAAGGTATTATTATTATTATTATTATTATTATTATTATTATTATTATTATTATTATTATTATTAATACATTCACTGACAATGAGACAGGTTAACTCCTGGCAACACCCTACCTAACTCAAAAAGATGATGAGCATCAAAGAATCTCCTTATGGAGATGGCTTCAAATATGGCAAAAAAAGCCATTGGGCAAAATGTTCTCATTTAGAATTCTGTCTAAAAAGGGGCAAGCTTGGATGCACACAGAGTCAACAGCCAAACTCTGCCAAGACAGAGTAAGCAAGTCCTCAATAGTTCCTGCCTCACAAACGTCTATTGGAGATGTTGGGCCAAAAGGCTGAAGAGGAAGATCCAATATTATAGAGAGTTTTGTGTGACTATTCAGGTAGCAAACTGTCTCTGTCATCTTCTCATTAAGAAAGCTACTAACCTGCACTCCAATTCCCAGCATACTCAGGTAATCAAGGTTATTCCTTCTCAAGTCTCTGATGGAGTTGAACCAGGTAGCTCAGTTTTACAATGAAGTTTAGTTGTTTGGGAGTTAAGATGTTTTTAGTCTACATAAATGTTTTAAGTTGATGATGACAAGATGTGATGGAGAGTCAATTATGTTCAGAATTTTAGATGCATCAAGATAGGAAAGATGTTTTCTTCAAGGCTGTCAATTACAAATAGCTGAAATACTAAGAATGTAACATTTATATAATTCCTGATTGTGTAATGGTTCTTCTTGCTCTAGGTAGTTTATTGTATATATGTGGAATAATATAAATGTATATGTAATAAAAAGCAGGCAACAGAGATCTTTTCCGAGATATCCCAGTTCCACTTATTAGAACTCAAATGAAGCCTGAGTTGCCCATCCACTACATCTGTGTAGTGGGTCTAGGTCCAGTCTGTTCATGATCCTTAGTTGGTGCTACAGTCTATACAAGCCACACTGGGCCCTGTTTACTTGACTTTGTTTCTACTGGAGCTCCTGTAAGCTTCAGATCCTCCTGTTCACCACCCCACCATCACCACTGTGGCACAAGACTCTCTATACTTTGTCCAAAGTTCAGCTTTGAGTCTCAGCATCAATTTGGGTCTGCTGTGGGGTGTAGCCTTTCAGAGGACAGCTATGCTAGGCTCCGGTCAGTGAGCATAGTGGAGTATCATTAATAGTGTTTGGGTCTTTTCTATGGTGTGGGTCTTAGGTTGAGCCAAACACTGCTTCGACAGTCCCTCAATCAGTGCTCCATCTTTATTCCTACATATCTTGTAGGCAGGGTAAATTTTGTGTAGAAGGTTTTGTGGTTGGGCTGGTGTTCCTTCCCTCCACTAAGGGTTTTATCTAGTTAGAGGATGTCCCCTTCAATCTCCATGACCCCTGCTACTAGGAGTCTTAACTAGAATCACTTTCTTACCCTTCCAGAAGCCTACACTTTCTTAGGTCTCCAACTTGTCACAAAAAAAAATTCTAACCATGGTTTCTCTTCACTCTGCATGCCCTAAGTCTTTCTGTCACCCACCCCCCCACACACCAACCCCCAGCTCTGATCTTGAAATTTGCAGGAAAATGGATGAAATAGAAATGATCATCCTGAGTGAGGTAACCCAGACCCAAACTTTATGTATTTACTTATAAGTGGATTTCAGCCATATAATACAGGACAACTATATTACAACTCACAATCCCAAAGAAAATAAGTCACAAGGAGATCCCAAGGAAGGATGTTTGAATGTTCCTCCTAAGGGGACTTAGAATAGACAGTGGATGTGACTGAAGAGAGAGAGCAAGGGATGAGAGGAAGGGCAGAGAGAAATGAGGGTGCAGTCATGTTTTAACATTTGTTTTCAGTTTTAGGTTTACTGTAACAAAGTAGGGAAAGTGGTGTTTCAATATACTCTAAAACAAGTCTCATAATTATGGATACTGGAATCCTGAAACTGAAATATCTGTTGAGTTATTCTCTAAAATTTAAGAGGATTCTCATATGCCTCTACCTGACTCCAGTGATTTATGAAAATGTTACCATCACAGGGCTTAAGGATAAATAAATTCAATGTTCAACTTATACATGACTAGCATATGACTTCATAGAGTGGCTTTCTAAGTATGCTATTTGTTTAGTGATAGAGACATAGACTATTGATGTATGACCATTGAATATAGCTTATTACAATCAGAAAACCCAGTTTTTCAATAAATACACACTTCTTTGTACTGTTAGAACTTGACCATATCCTACAGGAGCTCAATTTTTTCTTTGTCTCTGTCTCTTTTGCCTCAATCTCTATGTCTCTGTTTCTCTCTCTCTCTCTCTCTCTCTCTCTCTCTCTCTCTCTTGCCCTTTTCTCTCAGTCACTTTTTTCTCTCTCTCATACATACATTTGCTTTATTTTTTAATATATTTTATTTTTACTTTTTTATTAATTTATTCTTGTTACATCTCAATGGTTATCCCATCCCTGTATCCTCCCATTCTTCCCTCCCTCCCATTTTCCCCTTATTCCCCTCCCCTATGACTGTTCCTGAGGGGCATTTCCTCCCCCTGTATATGCTCATAGAGTATCAAGTCTCTTCTTGATAACCTGCTATTCTTTCTCTGAGTGCCACCAGGTCTCCCCCTCTAGGAGACATGGTCAAATATGAGGCACCAGAGTACGTGAGAAAGTCATACCCCACTCTCCACTCAACTGTGGAGTATGTTCTGCCCATTGGCTAGATCTGGCCCTCGTCTTTAGAGAAGAATTGGAAATTGTCAATGTGATAAGTTTGGGATAGTTGGTTTTACCTCTGATTTCTAGATTGCTAAAACTCGATAATGTGTAGACAATTGTCCCTATTCAAGTTCAAATTATTTTGTGAATGCCTGAAAAAATTGTTCACGTGTGTGAATTTTTACAACTTTAAATTGATGCCCCTTAATAACCTGCAAGAATGTAGAACTTTAACAAAATTATTCAATGTGAATTTCAGGTTTTAAAAATGTCATGTTATTCATCATTTAAGCATTTGATGAAGTTTATACATGTAAGTACAAGCATTTTCTTCAATAACTTTGTAGAATCTTTAATGTTTTCCAATTGCACATTATGTTTATGTTCACAAATTGGGACATTTCTATCTTTATGCTTTACCTCGTCACTTACACTTGGTTTTAAAGCATTTCATGAATTATATATTTCCATTGTAAAGTATCCATATTGAGGCCCCAGAGTGCTCCTAGTCCTTCCTATCCAGTTGACTGGTTATATCTTGCTGAATTATCAAATTTAATATTATCATGTGGCAAAGAGCAAATGGCAGACCATTTTAACTGATCTGGTGGATAGAATGAATGACAGGAATTGCTATAAGACTTGGAGAGTTTACTTTAAGAATTTTAAACAATCTCCCCTTCAGAGCCATTGACAAAGCAGGCCCACTTGTTCCTACCAACTCATGCCTGTGAATAGTCTTAGCTAATCTTAACTACAGTTTCTAAGCAGCTTGTCTAATTGTTTGTTTCACTGTAATAAACCAAACTATTTTAATTACTCATTGTTTTCAAAGATGTTTGGATAACTCTAGGGCTAGTTTTGAATTTTTTTCATCTCACTTGGGATCTTTTTATATAACTACCACCAGCTGGAGGATTGTTTGCGGATGGTTTTTCATTTTTCTATATTTCTCCCCATATGTTTTTAAATTATTTATTACTCTAGCCTGGCTTTCATAAGGCATAGCTGTCATGTTCCATAACACTGAATTTCACTGTCATATTCTATCTATCAATGACAGACACAATTTTTTTTTATCAAATTCAAATTCTGGGAAAAGATAAATAGTATCATCTCTTCTGTGAGAAAATTCCTGTGCGAATGTGTCAGCATTGGGAAACTGGGTCCCAGCCATACTGTAGACTATGGAACAAATGAATAAATACCTATTTTTCAGGATTGTTCCTACTTCTAGTTTTTTTTTTTTAAATTTCTAAATCCATGCAATTTCTCAAATTTATTTATTTTCTTAAAGAAATACTTCTAGCTCAATGCATTGAGCTAGAAATGATCATAATGAGTGAGTTAACCCAGAAGCAGAAAGACTTAAATGGTATATACTCACTTATATCTGCATACTAGCCCAAGGGGCATGTCCCATGAAAGCCTTTACCTACCTGGAAACTGGGACAGAGGGGAGGGCATCCTATTGGGATGCTAGATGAGAAGCACGGGAGAGTGGCAAAGTAGAAGGATCCAGAGGGTCCTAGAAACCTACAAGAAGAACATTATGATAGGCAGATTAGGGCCCAAGGTCCGGCTCAAACTATGGCACCAGCCAAGGACAATACAGGCCATAAACTTCAAACCCCTACCCAGATCTAGCCAATGGACAGGACATTCTCCACAGTTGAGTGGAGAGTGGGGTATGATTTTCATACGTACTTTGGTGCCCCATATTTGACCGTGTCCTCTGGAGGGGGAGACCTGGTGGCACTCAGAGGAAGGATAGCAGGTTACCAAGAAGAGACTTGATACCCTATGAGCATATACAGGGGGAGGTAATCCCCCTCAGGAACAGTCATAGGGGAGGGGAATAAGGGGAAAATGGGAGGGAGGGAAGAATGGGAGGATACAAGGGATGGGATAACCATTGAGATGTAACAAGAATAAATTAATAAAAAAATTAAAAAAAAAAAGAAGTTCTCCTAATCTCTGTCAAAAGGGAGGTTACTAAAGGGGTACCTGTTCCCTTTCAAACACTGAAACACAGACCTGGGAACCTAGAATCATCCACAAATGCCAAAAAAAAAAAAAAAAAAAAATGCATTTTATAGAATATCAACTAAAATATAATTTACATGGGTTATACTTTCATTGAAATTCTACCAGCTGCATTTTCATGAATGAAAAAGTATTTCCACATCTAAAGAGATTGCAAAAACATTTACTATCGGGACAGCAGCTCCTACTTCATGGGAGACCTTATCTCTTCTTCTGTGGGTGAGGCTGTGCTCCTTGGGAATACCCTGGAACAAGCTGACTCCAGGGTCAGCAAAGCATTGTAGCACAGGATAACATTCAGAGCCCCGACAGGAAAACAAAACCACAGAATAAAGGACACAGGGGGAGCTCTACTTATAAAGATAGGAGACACTGAGAAGATCACTGTAAAGCTGCAAGGGAAAGAAGCCTAAGGAAAAGGGTATAGCCATCGAGCTGAATTAAGGTGTCATTGAAAGGACACTCCGGCCCTGCCTAGGAAGTGTCATATGATGACAGTTTCAAAGAAAAGAATTCTATTTTTTTTTTATCAATTCCACTGAAGCATAATTATGGATACTGATAGTATATAATTAAATCATACTCTCCTTGCTCAAGTTACACTGAAGTGCTTTCACATTAAAACAAAGAAATATTAAAAATAGCCAAGAATGGTTATTTGTGATCGGAATATAGATATTAAAGATGTCACCAAGATGGGGATTGTTTTTATTGTATTTGATTGAAAATTCAGAAATTTTCTTAAAGATTAAAGCCTTCAGAGGAATTTTCATTTTGTTATGTGAGGAAAATCAGTATCAAAATTTTTCTATTTTTTTTCTGGATGATAAAATGCCTTTTCACACAGCCAATTGCTCAAATCTTAGAGCAGATTTTTTTTTCATTTATTTACAAGTAACTATGTCCTAGAAATGTTTATGATATGAAAACTTAACATTTTAGATGGATTTTTCAAGGAACACTTAAAGTATTTTGAAACAAAACTTTAGCAAATACAAAATTTATATATCAAAGCAGCTACACCAAATGGAGCATGAAACCATTTTTAATAGAAAGTCATAAGTTTCATGAACTCAGATTACAATTAACATTTTGGGATTTGTATTTTAATTTAGAGATCAACTTTGACATTAGTGTTTTTTATTTTTCTTGATAATGATTTTTGTGTTGTTAAAAGAAAATATAAAATATAATCACTATTACACTAAAAACTTGATGGCTAATATGGTAACTTTCTATAAAAAATAAATATTTCTTATTCAATGCTTGAAAATTAATAACACGTAGTTGCCAAGATCTTATATGGAATAAAATTAATGGAAGGATAAAATACTTATTATATAAAATAAATTGTATAAATATTAAAATATAACATGAAAATAATTATATATTAAATACAAATGAAATAGGAAATTAAAATGGTTTGAAAGGTCTTCTTGTAAAAAATACATAAAGATTCAGAAATTGATAAGAAAATTGCTTCTTATTGAGATCTGATTAAATTAATAAAAATTCAAATCACCATAAATATCAAAAGTGAAATATTGATGTATGACAGTTTAACTGAATTATACTGAAGTGGCAGAATCAACTTTTTCTATGTCTTTCTAGAAATACCTTTGCAAAGGAACAGGTAGACTATAAAAGGAAGATTATTACCAGTTAAACAGAAATTAATATGTTAAACTCGCCTATGCTTGATGAGAAATACTAAGGAAAAGGAGAAACCACTGGGGATCTAAGAGCCAGGGTTCCTCACTCATTGCCTTTGTGGTGAATGAGAGGCAGCATCTAGAGCATATTAAGAACTGAACGATAGGACGGTCATCCAGCCAAGAGCATGTAGCTCGGTGATGAATACAAAAGATATATGGAAACAGAACAAGGGCTGTGTTTCTGTATTGCCTTTGTACTGCCTATCTTTTTTTTTACACTCGCAGAAGATTCTCACAAGTCAGTTTCTTTAGCAATGGAACTCAGAACCCGTATTTTATCTTCAAAAGATTATAGGGTTGTAAGATGGAAGTGAGGATGGCCGGTAGTTACTGGGGAAACACCTATAAAACAGCAAGTGTTATATCTTCTTGCATCTGACAACTTCTCATCCCAAAGAATTGCACCAGCACTGAACTGTGCAGTGTGCACCAAAGTTCACATTACCTAGCTCTGAAATCTGTGAAGAGATTTCTCACAGCAAGGCAGTCATAATGAAGCTTATTAGGAATGTTTCTAGTGGATCCCACTATATTTGCACTTTGAGGGAAAACTATGTAGCGTTTGGGCAATGAATAGAGGATAGACTAGTGTCCACATGAATAATGGCACAAAAAATAAATAGAAAGAAAGAAAGAAAGAAAAGGAGGAAAGCCATACACCAGTCCAAAGCTTGGAACGTGTGACAAGAAAGAAAGTGTTACTAGGGTATTACATCATGGTCTGCTGATGTGGGGAAGAGGAGCAGTTTCATCCAAGAGACAACCAAAGTTAGTTGAATAAGATACAATGGATTTTCATTTGGTGGTTGGAGAACCATTGATAGTACAAGGAGTCAAGATGCTGTTGTTCCAAATTTGAAGGACTAATTCACACAGGAATTTATTATCGCCTGTCCAAGAGGCTGGGTCTCAAACAAAATAAAAAATAGAATCAGAGAAAGCTACCTGAGAATTTGGATTCCCCTTTCTCTGCTTCCTAATACCCTTCTGTTACTGTGCCTTCCCTGCCATCATAGATCACACCATGACATCCTGATCCAATGTAACCCTCTCTATTACACTGAATTTTGTTGATGTGAAAAATATCTTAGAATAGCCGGGCGTGGTGGCGCACACCTTTAATCCCAGCACTTGGGAGGCAGAGGCGGGTGGATCGCTGTGAGTTCGAGGCCGGCCTGGTCTACAAAGTGAGTCTAGGACAGCCAAGGCTACACAGAGAGACCCTGTCTTGAAAAAAAAAAAAAGAAAGAAAGAAAGAAAGAAAAGAAAAATATCTTAGAAAAAAAGTAATGTAAGGAGAAGAGTTTATTTGGGTTACAGTTAGATTTGAGAACCCCAAAGAAGGAACTGGAAGCATCCACAGCCAAACAGGAAGAAAATGAATACATGTGTGCCTACCTGTACTCAATTGCTATCCATTTAATATTCTGCAGCCCCAAGTGGGAGGGCATTCTGACTTCAGTGTAATCCAGTCAACTCCCCACAGACATGCATGGAAGTGGCTTCATCCAGACAATTCACTGATTTTGCATTGTCAGATAGTTCTGGCTTATGTTAAATTGACAACTGGAAGTTTCTATACTTGTTGCTTGAGAAATATTTTGTCATAATAAAAAGAAAAGTAACCAATAGTAACACTTTACATAGGAGAGATATAATGTGATACATTACGGTTTAAGTTCATTAAAAAGGGAAGTTTACTATAAAGAAATTTCATTGCAAAGTAAAAAATCTGAAAAATTCTATGTAAATCAATAAACATATATACAATAAACAAAGGAAATAAGTATCCAATAATATTGAGTGGTGAATATTAGAACAAATATGATACAGTAAGTATGAATCATCCCATTCAGTCAAAAGAAGAACAAGTACATAAATTGAATAGAGAAGCCAGTTTTAGTAGATTCTATTATAAGAAGTAACAGCAAATATGCCCGAAGAAAGGAAGGAAAACTCACAGTAGTTGCATTTGGATCAGTAATGTCCTCTGGCCCTGAAGGCAGTACATACCACAAAGAGGGCAGGATCTGAAGCGGTCTCTATGTTCCTTGCCCAGAACTATTTCTTACAAATCTTGGGAAGAAACATGATAAAAATATTCAAAATTATTCTATCACCTAAGGTCTAAAAGACCTCTATGTGAAATTTCTCTTTTAGAAACCAAAAATGGAAGTCATATTTTAGTCTGTGAGCTAAATTGGTCTTTCTGACTTTTTATCTCACCATTTGCCAGTACAGAATCTCAAATAGATCATCTGTTTCAGCACATACCCTTATCTAAGATAAAAAATAAAAGTGCTAACAAGAAAAAAGGAGAGAAGAGACTGCTGGCCTCACACTGGGGCCATTGGCAGGATTAGCTTCCTGCTGTTATAGCTCATCCAATATTTGGGCAATAGGTAGAGTGAGCAATGACTTCATGGATGTAGGAAGAGTCCTTATTCATAGAAATGAAGAAAATGGAGACAAGGAATTCTCTTTTTTAAATTTTATTTTATTAATTTATTCATATTACATCTCAATGGTTATCCCATCCCTTGTATCTTCCCATTCCTCCCTCCCTCCCATTTTCCCCTTACTCCCCTCCCTTATGACTGTGCCTGAGGGGGACGTCCTCCCCCTTTATATGCTCAGAGGGTATCAAGTCTCTTCTTGGTAGCCTGCTATCCTTCCTCTGAGTGCCACCAGGTCTCTCCATCCAGAGGACGTGGTCAAATATGAGGCACCAGAGTACGGGTGAAAGCCATACCCCACTCTCTACTCAACTGTGGAGAATATAAACTTCAAACCCCTACCCAGATCTAGCCAATGGAAAGGAATTCTTATAAACATTAAAACATGTAAACATTAAAAATATTTAAATCAGAATTATTTAGATGCAGCTATGAAATATTCTAGCTATCTATCTTTGGGAATAGCCATCTTGTTTGTATTTTTATCTCATTTCGACCTTCTATAATGAAATAGTACCAAAATCTGGAACATTCTTTTCATCATCAAGGGTTGAAAATGAACCTTCTAAACATTATGTTCACTACTAATGTGTTGAAGTTCATGGGAAAGATGGATAGTAAAATTAGCTGCCATGATATTCATTGTAGAGACTGTAACATGATGTGTCCAACCTCTTGGTATTTAATTTAAATTCAACAAGAAACATTTTGAAACATGTTACCACAAATTTTTCCAGTTTTGATATGTGGCCATCACACTGTGGCCTTCATTATATAAAGACTATTGATTAACACCAATAACAAACAAACAAACAAAAACAACAACAACAACAACAAAACCAAGAACAAAGTGGTTGTTCTCTCCTTTTGTCCGCAGAAAGGAGCCTTCTTCTCCTTTATCATCTGACCTCAGCCTATCAAGTCTCCTCTGTACTGCCTGTATCCTCTACCTCTGTGGCCTGTCAAGGCTGCCCCACCAGAGAGAAGTGATCAACGGGTGTGCACCAGAGTCCATAACAGACTGTGCTGCCTGTCGACTGCATCTGATCTGAGCATAGGGTTTAGGTCCACACCATGCATGATCTTAAGGACAATTTAATAAGTTAAATGGGAAAAAGGTATATAAGCAATATGATGCTGAGTAGATTTTTTTTTTTCATTTCAACATGGTAAAATGCTCTGAAAAACGATTACCCTAGCCAAAGAAGAAAAATTATTTTATCTCTCCTCACTGCATTAAAGCATGATGAAGGTCAGCCACTGGATATCCAGCTGCTGATGACCATCAAATTGACCTTAGGAATAATGAGGGCCCATCATTAATAAGCATAAGTAGATGCCAGAACAGTGGTGCCCTGTGGAAATTTCCTTAGCATAGTTTCCAGTGTATTCACCTTAAGAAAAAAATGGACTGTGCTGATATATTGAAACCTAACAGTCTTCAGAGTGCTAATGTGCTGTTATTTCTTGTACGGGAGCCAAAGAAAAAAAAAGGTTGGCTAAACCACTTTCAATTGAAGAATTTAAACTTGGAAATAAAAGTGTGTTAATGTTAGATATGGTTTCCTGCTCTGCTTCTCTCTTTCCACTCTCCTTCTCCCCCATCCCCCCTTTACTTTTCCTCTCTTTCCTTCATACGTTCTCGCTCTCTGGGGTACCCCTTTTCCCCTTTCTCTTGCCCCCATGCTCATTTAATAAACTCTGTATAACATTTTAAAAAGATTTCTTTTCAAATATTCATACTGCATATGACTTTCATACATAGTGCCATCTTTCAGAAACATTCTTCTTTCTTATATTGTAGCTTGAAGAAACAATTCAGGTCTAAAGTAATGTCAGACACACAGCAATTTCCTAGAGTTGTTTGATTTACTTCTTGGGAAATTCTGCCCCTCAAAGTACTGCTGAATAATCTATAAACCCAGAGAAACATCGTTCATTTCAGAATGTAACTTAGGTTTCTTGGTTACCGCATGCCAATCAAACAGAAAACACCAAAAGAAGCTGAAAGCAGAAAGCTGCTGCTTCTGTGCTTCGTTCTGTATTCCCCACTGCCTGTGTTTTAAGTGGGGTTTCATTGCTGTAAGAGCTTATAAAAAAGCTTAGAGGATGTCTGTTATTATCTTGTCAATAAAAATTAATGGATTCTATACCAGGAGTCATGTGGGAACCCATATATTACAGAGAGCATGGTAATTTGATTTATAAATACAGTTTTAAATTAGAAATAACTCTGAACTTCAGAACCAAACTATATTGTTTTGAATAAATGCTCTGTTGGCTGAGGGTGATACTTTAACAAGGTATACATGCAGTGGATGGGTGTCTCAAGTTCCTTAGGTGTTCATGCTTTGTTTTGCTTTCAGTTTAAGCAGGATAGATTATTGTCAGACTAAAACTATATTCCCCATTGTTCTTCCACTCATGCATTTTAAAAGCGATTTTAAATTTTTATTCCTAATATTATTTTATTTTTCAACTAGGTGGATATATTTATAATCATAGCTTGCTTCAGATCATCTGACAGAAATATTTCTTCACTGCCCTATTTGGATTTTTTATGTGTTCTTTTTTTTTCCCCCATAAAATAAATAAATCTTGTCCAGTACAGAAGAACTGGCATTGTTAGATTCAGGTGTACCTGATCAAAAACCATGCTCCCTTCAGTCCACTCAACTTTCCTATTGAGCTTAAGGACCAAAAAAAAAAAAAAGAAAAAAAGAAAAAAAAAGAAACATCTAGGTCATGTGCTAAGAATTTTAAGGCAATATATCTGAAGCATTGTGACCAGAATAAATGGCAGCGACAAAGTGCAGAGAATGCAGATATAAGTGAGTATATACCATTTGATTCTTTCTGCTTCTGGGTTAACTCACTCATTATGATCATTTCTAGCTCAATCCATTTATCCACAAATTTCGGGAATTCCTTGTTTTTAGTAGCTGAGTAGTATTCCATAGTGTATATGTACCACAGTTTCTTTATGCACTCTTCTACTGAGGGGCACTTAGGCTGTTTCCATGTTCTGGCTATTATGAATAAGGCTGCTATGAACATGGTTGAGCAAATTTTCTTGTTGTGTGCTGGAGCATCTTCTGGGTATATTCCAAAGGAGTGGAATAGCTCGGTCTTGAGGAAGCCCTACTCCCATTTTTCTGAGATAACACAGATAGATTTCCAAAGTGGCTGTACTAGTTTGCATTCCCACCAGCAATGAAGGAGTGTTCCTCTCTCCCCACATCCTCGCCACCATGTGGTGTCGCTTGAGTTTTTGATCCTAGACATTCTGATGGGTGTAAGATGGAATCTCAGAGTGGTTTTGATTTGCATTTCCCTGATGACTAAGGAGGTTGAGCATTTCTTTAAGTGTTTCTCAGCCATTTGATACTCCTCTGTTGAGAATTCTCTGTTTAGTTCCAAGCCCCATTTCTCAATTGGGTTATTCAGTTTGGTGGTGTTTAATTTCTTGAGTTCTTTATATATTTTGGATATTAGACCTTTGTCAGATGTAGGGTTGGGCATGTCCCACAAAAGCCTTCACTTACCAGGAAACTGGGACAGAGGGGAAGGCATCCTATTGGGACTCTAAATGAGAGACGCATGGGAGAATAGCAAAATAAAAGGATACAGAGGGCCCTAGAAATCTACAAGTAGAACAATATGATAGGCAGATTTGGGCCCAGGGGTCCTGCCCAAACTAAGGCACCAGCCAAGGACAATACAGGAGGTAAACTTTAAACCCCTTCCCAGATCTAGCCAATGGTCAGAATATTCTCCACAATTGAGTGGAGAGTGTGATATGACTTTCTCACATACTCTGGTGCCTCACATTTGACCATGTCCCCTGGAGGGGGAGACCTGGTGGCACTCAGAGGAAGGACAGCAGGTAGCCAAGAAGAGACTTGATACCCTATGAGAATATATAGGGGGAGGTAATCCCCCTCAGGAACAGTCATAGGGGAGGGGAATAATGGGAAAATGGGGGGGGAGGAATGGGAGGATACAAGGGATGGGTTAAACATTGAGATGTAACAAGAATAAATTAATAAAAAAAAAAAGAAGAAAAAAAAAAAAAAAAAAAAAAAAACAAAGTTGGTGCCTTAGTTTGAGCGGGACCCCTGGGCCCAAATCTCCCTATCATATTGTTCTACTTGTAGATTTCTAGGACCCTCTGTATCCTTTTATTTTGCTATTCTCACATGCGTCTCTCATTTAGAGTCCCAATAGGATGCCTTCCCCTCTGTCCCAGTTTCCTGGTAAGTGAAGGCTTTCGTGGGACATGCCCCTTGGGCTAGTATGCAGATATAAGTGAGTATATACCATTTGATTCTTTCTGCTTCTGGGTTAGGATAATACAGGAGGTAAACTTTAAACCCCTTCCCAGATCTAGCCAATGGTCAGAATATTCTCCACACTTGAGTGGAGAGTGTGATACGACTTGCTCACGTACTCTGGTGCCTCACATTTGACCATGTCCCCTGGAGGGGGAGACCTGGTGGCACTCAGAGGAAGGACAGCAAGTAGCCAAGAAGAGACTTGATACCCTATGAGAATATACAGGGGGACGTAATCCCCCTCAGGAACAGTCATAGGGGAGGGGAATAATGGGAAAATGGGGGAGGGGAGGAATGGGAGGATACAAGGGATGGGATAAACATTGAGATGTAACAAGAATAAATTAATTAAAAAAAAAAAAAAACAAAGTGCAGAGAAACACAAACTATCACAATGATTGCATATAGACCAAGGAAAACATTGTAATGTACATTTAAATTTTTATTTATTTTTATTTTATAGGCAAGAGGATTTTGCCTGCAAGTATAAATGTGGATCATGTGTGTCTGGGCCTGTAGAGGGCCAAGGGGTCATGGAGTGAAACTAGGTATTTCTGTAGGGCATCGGGTGATGAGCCATCGCCAAGAACAAAACATTTAGAATAATCTAACACTCTCTATTATGCCTCATTTCATATACCTTAACAGCACAGTAATATGCAATAGGGGAAGTAAAAAAAGTTTAAAAAGCTAGGAAGAAGAAGGATATGAATGAGGAGGAGAAGGAGGAGGAGTGGGAGGAAGAAGAAGAAGAAGAAGAAGAAGAAGAAGAGGAGGAGGAGGAGGAGGAGGAGGAGGAGGAGGAGGAGAAGAAGAAGAAGAAGAAGAAGAAGAAGAAGAAGAAGAAGAAGATAAAAGGTTATAAGCAACTCCCCTGCCCCTGAGCTGCTGCCCTTGACCAACCTAGGTCACCTAATGCAGTATGACAGGGGGCCTGTCTCTGTCTCTCTGCAACATGGCAGAGCATGCTAGACTCCATGATCAGTGTGAAAACTGACTGTCAGATCACTCTGAAAAGCCTTCAGTGCATTTTTCAGAAGCAAGAAAAAGCTGGGTCAGTGTAAACCTAGCAGAACCATGGCTCTTTAGCAACCCACACACAAATGCGGAAGCTTTCCAATTTGAGAATTCATTCACAGATTGGTTTTGCTGGGCCTTCAGAGTAATTATGGTGAAGTGCAGGACAAACAAGGAACTGGTAACCTTTTCAACAAAATGTTTGAAAAAAAATAAGCGAACTAAGTCAGGGCAGGATTAGGTCATTGAAACATTCATACTTCCCACAGAGATACTGTGCTATTGTGATGGACAACATGCATATAGCCAACTAGTGTTGTTTTACTACAGACTTCTACTTCTCCAAGTATTTGGAAATTTTGTCACCTTTCCTGAGGTGATTCCTGACTCTTTCAGAAAGAATTATAACATAGATGTCCCATTTAAATATCAGCAATAAGCCTGGAAGCTTCCCTCCCACTGGATTACTTTCATATGTAGGAAGGTGGGCTATATACACTTTCAGAATAGATGTCATCCCGAGTCTTACCTAGCTGTGAATCCTGTGAGTTTCAATAACGACTGGTATGGCAATATATATCTTTTGCAATAGTAGTAGGAATGTTAGGAGAGTTAGCAACCCGTTATGATCGAACTTAAAGGCCACTTCATATGAAGGTCCTCAAGTCTAGTATCATGAACTGAGCCAAAAACATCTGACTAGCTAGGTCATATGTTCTAGGAGAGATATTAGTACTATTATTCTGCTAAATGGAATGCTAAACTAACTCTTACTACATTTCTCAACCCTAATCAGAGCTTTTACACAGTTGATATGATTAATACAAAGACCAACATGTAATCAACCTGCAAAAATACTTTGCATCTAACAGAAATTCATTAAACAGCCACGTACAGTGGATGCTTTATTTTATTTCATGGATGCCTTAAATATATTTGAATATTTTAAATGCTCTATGTTCAACTCTACCTTAAGATTTTGGATAGTTTTATTTCTCACTAAGAAGAATGATATTTTACTACTTGTAAACTCTCATTTTTACAATATCCTACAATTTAATATCCTTCCTTTTCTAAAATTCACAATAACATGTAAAGGTCTCAAATCAAATAAAAATCCAACTGCTCTTAAATTCTCTCTCTCTCTCTCTCTCTCTCTCTCTCTCTCTCTCTCTCTCTCTCTCAGGTGTGTGTGTGTGTGTGTGTGTGTGTGTGTGTGTGTGTGTGCGCGCGCGCGTATGGTGTATGTTTGTTCATGTATACATGTTATCCATTTTGTGTGTGTATATATCTGTAAGCACATACATGTTTGTGTAGATGGAGGCAAGAGGGCAGACTTAGATGCCCTTCCTAAGAGACTATCTTTTTTATGAAGCAGGTTTTCACACTAGCTTGGAACCTTCTTCATAGGATGATTGGCAAACAAGAATCAGGCATCTACCTGGTTTTTTTACCATAGTCATGGAATTGTAAGAACCACACAAGACATTTTATTTAATATAGGTTTAGTGTATTAAAATAAGTCCTTTATATTGACAAAAATACTTCAGCACATTATTTTTCTTGTATTTCCCAGCTAAATAAAAGCATTGTTGCTTTTAAAAAAGTAAATTTTATTTACCCATAAGAGTCTAAAGAGATACCTAGGGATCACATCCATTACAGCATCTTCTCACTATTCATCAGCTACAAAGTAAATCCAGTCATTGAACCATTAAAAATAGGAAATACTCTTTCTATTTTATAAAGAAAAGATTAATGTATATGAAATTGTATCAAGTAAAAAAGAACAGGCAGCCGAAGAGAACAGAGATCTATAATGATGGCTTAATAAAAGTAACTAGTTCCCCAAGGGGCTACAAGCTTTTTTAAATATTCAATAGGTACTGAACACATTCTATATTTTAAGAATTCCTATCATAATGGCTACTTGCCATGCATTGTATAACACCACTAATATTCTATTATATATCATCTTTAAAGGACAGGCACAACTCAGTTTAGCAACAAAGCACTCTACTTCCAAGATTTTGACTTGTGATTAATACAACTATCTCTTTTGCTATAAGGAGAAGAGATTATATTGAATCGTTCTGTTTCCTGCAGCAATGTAATTTTCTGCATGGCCAGCAAAGATGCAATGTTGGAGATTTTAATAAGGAGCCATTATATTTAAAATTAAAACTTAAAAAGAATGAATATTGTAACAACATGGTAGAAAATTATGTCACTTTTTAAAAAAGAACTCTTAATCTTACAATGCGCTTTTGTGTGGAACCATGACATAAAGGACACATGATTGCAACAGAAAGAGATTTTCATGTCATCTGGAAATGCACACAAGCTATTGGAGCTGACAAGGTAATACTCTCCTTAATGTGTTGCATAATTGAATGTGCTATATTGCTTTCATCTTTGAAATAAAATATTTTTATTGAGACAAGAAAACATTTGTGAAACTTAGTATTGTAATAACAGTTTGTTTATCAAACAGAAAATGTTAATATTAGACTTTGGAAAATAACCAAGGATCCAAAGTGAATTTTAACAAAACTAAATCATCAGGCGTCTACTTAAAAATAGAACCAGCAGAAGCTATCATTGGTGTATTGAAACTGGGGTCATTCTGAGGACATCTAACAATGTTTTAAAGCAGTTCACATTCTTCCATGGATAATCCCCCTTTGAAATTAAATTTTATATTTAAGGATAGTGTCAGTAGGATTTAGGAAATTACTTGAAATTCACCTCAAAGATTGGACAGAGAGGAAAAGGAACTTAAGAGAGTGTTTAATATTCTATATGAGAACCTTATCTATTTTTATATGAATTATTTCCCATGAGTTTTCATTAGTGAGTATTTTCTCTTTTAAAATGAATTTTTTTGTCCTCCTTTCAAAATGTTATAGTATACACACAATTTTATTTTTTAATTTTATTTGCATACATACAATATATTCTAGGAATTTGATGAGTGAGGAAGAAAATTAGTTGTTTATTTTCTGAGATCAGGTGACTTCTCTTACATATTATAAACTCTGATTCCATCTATTTTCTTGCACATTTTGTGATGTTAGTTTTTCTTTGCTGTGAATAACATTTTATTTTCATTTATACCAGATTTGCATTAGCCATTCTTTTATTGATTTACAATTAAGTTGGATCCATTTTCATGCTATAGTCAATAAAAAAGGAAACAACATAGGGGTGCAAATATCTCTCAAGGCAGGTGTCAAGTTCTCTGGGTATATGCCCAAGGATGAAATAGCGGGCCATACGATATTACTATATTTGCTTTTCTTAGTAAGTTCCATATTTATTTCGAGAGACTGATGCACCAAAAAGGACCATGCATCGTGAGGACATAGACCTTCTGTTCAGCTGTAGTAGGTAGGCGGTCCAGTCTTGTGGGTCTCATAAAATGAGAAGTAAGGACTACTTCTGATATGGACAATGGCCCCCACCCTTTGATCGCTTCTCCCTAGCGGGAATCCTTGCCAGGCTACAGATGAAGAGAGTACAGGTAGTACAGATGAAATTTGATAGGTTGGGGCCAGATGTTAGGGGAGGAGGGCTCCCCTTTCTGAGGATTAGAGGGGGGAGAAGGGATATAAGGAAGAGAGAGTGGGACCAGGAGGATATGAGGGAAGGGGCTACAATCAGGATGAAAAGTGAACACATTTTTAAAAAAAGAAAAGAGAAGGAAGGAAATCAGACATCCTCAGTACCACAGTTTAGAGCTGGATATTTGTCAAAGCTCTACAGATTAGAGGATTATTTCTCGAATGGAAAGGGTTTCCCATAACAGTTTCTTCTAAGACAAAAACCTTCCTTCCCTTCTTTAAGGTCAGAAAATCTCTGAAACTGATGTAATTCACCAGCCTCCTCACTCTATAAACTCCTATAAGGGTAAGAACTGCTGAGAAACATTTTCAGATAAACCGAGTTGCTTGGGAGAGGCAAAGACTAACAGATCTCTGAAAGACATACTCTCCTATAGGTGGAGTTGCCTGCAAGTTATGCAATGAGTCTGAGGCTTCCAATTTCACAAGCTTCTTCTCATGTAAGCTTTTGGTGATACAACTTTCTTTGATTCAGTTTTGGTCCTGTAAGTATGCAATGTCAGCAAAACTCATTATTTTCCTAAAGTTGGACTTTGGTGGTACTCTTACATTTGTCTGCCATTTGTTCTCTGTATAAGGTAGGGGAATGTCTGTTTACATCCCACTACAAAAAGAACCTTCATATATTGCGCTTCTGCACAACGGAGAGAGTTAAGGAGTGGAGCGCAGAGGAAGGAGCATAGATCACGGAGTGCATGTCCTTGAATGGCATACAATGACTTCAGATCCCTCACGTCTCACTCTAACTTCTCTCTACCGGGAGCCAAGCCACATGGACTACTACTCTGATACATACAAGATGGTCCACGTTTCACCAAATGTAAAGGAAAAGGGCCTAATCATCTGGGTGATGCTATCTATGGAACCTTTCCTTCTATATAAGTTCTTATGTAAAGTAAGTTTTCTTCATGATGGACAGCTGCCTAACACATATGGGCAGGAAGATTTTACAAGTAAAAAAAAATATGCTGCTCATTTTACTAAACTAACATAAATTGATTGTGGTGCTGTCAAAGTGTGGGCTTTCCCATAAAAAAATAGAGAAATAGTTTCTACATAAGTGATGGAAAGAAAAACTTCATTACTATGTATAAGGACCTCATGTAGGCCTAAAATACCACTACAACATTGATCCATATTCAATTTTAACGTAATTCCAGGAGTAAAGCGCTTTCACTTCTCTGAACATATATTCTGTTTGTGTGGACCTTCGCATCTCCTTTTCATCTGAGACCAAAGTAACTTTTATTTTTAATAATTTTTTAGAAGTATTGATTTTTAAAGTAAACTTTGAAGTCTTTTAGTTATTATGTGAGTAAGTATGTAGAGAACACTTTTCAGTTAAGTGTTTTGGACTTTTGATGATGAACCCACCTGTGGACAGAGAAAATTCACATGCAACACTTCATTCCAAACACATGAGTTTTATGCTAGGTATTTTAATGGATAACAACTTGTATATAAAAAAAATAATTGTAACTCATTCAGTCAAATTAATCTATCTGTCAACTTCTTACTGACTTTAAGCTATTGAATGAAAATGCAAGTATATTATATGTGGTAGTTTTGGTCTGGTTTATTTTAGTTAACAATGCTTTGATGGTACTTCTGTGCCATACACCAGTCTTTCAGTGCTACCTTTTTTGTCATGGCCAAATGACAACTTATTACAGAATATTACAGTATATATATACTTATGCATCTACTATTGATGGAATTGAGCTGCACCTTGATTTAGCCTTTCGGAGTGGTTCATTGAAACACATGTGTTTACATTTCTTTTAGATCTTCTTTGAACTTTAGGTGTGGGATTAGGGAGGCATATTGTTACTCCTATCCTAAACTTCTTGAGAAACTTTGCTCTGCTTTACATGGAAACTGATTGTTTTATGTTCTTATAAACAGCTTATATAGGATCCTGTTTTTCCAGATTATGTCAAAATGTACTTTAATTATTATAATATAGTCATTATAGAATATACAACATTTGTAGGATTTTGTTGTTCTGATTTGCGTTAGCCTACTGTATAAGTATATACAGTATTTTTGTTTATTTTCTAGCTGCAGAATTTTAGACTACTGTCTATTGCTATCCAATCATTTTTAAAGTTGAGTTGTTAAGTTATAAGCATTCTTTATATATTATGAATATTAAACCTTTTTTCCTAAGGTATTGTCTTTTTATTTTATTAATAATGTCTAAATCCCCCCTTTCCCAATTATATATGTATACTAGTCATGTGTGTTAAAACATAGGTTTTAAGTTAGGATCTTTAATGGCAAAATGAATATAAATGTAGTTAATACAAAGGATACCATTCCCCTCTCTCCTATTTCCTTAGTAGAAGAGTCACATGAATCCTGAACTGCCCATAGACTGCATCTATGTAGGTGGCCTAGGTCCAGTCTATGCATGGTCCTTGGTTGGTGCGTCAGTCTCTGTGAGCTCCTCTGGGCCCTGGAGAGTTGGATTTGCTGGTCCTCTTGTGGAGCTCCTGTCACTTCCAGGTCCTTTTCCCCATATCCCCACTTTTTTTCCAAGACTATGATTTATCCAATGTTTGGCTGTGGGTCTCAACATCTGTTTCCAAGCACTTCTGGATGGTGCTTCTCAGAGAACAATTCTGCAAGGCTCCTGTCTGCAAGCATAGCAGAGTGTCTTTAGTAGTGTGAGGGGTTGGCTCTCTTCCATGGGTGGTTCTTAGGTTTAGCCTGGCGTTGCTTGGAAAGTCCCTCAACCTCTGCTTTTCTGCCTTATCTTTATCCCTGCACGTCTTGTAGACAGGGCAGTTTTGGGTCTAAGTTTTCATTATAGGTCTTTTTAAATCAACTGAAAATCAACAACACTAAATCATTCATGAACATAAAATGTTTTTATTTAGATTTTTCTTTAATACAGCCATGTTTTGTGATTTTCAGTTCACTAGAGCTTAAAATTCTTAATTATTTTTTAGGTGTTCATTCTTTTCCCTATTCTTATGAAGCCAACTCTCATTTTATCTTTAATTTCTTTCTCAGATTGTATATTTTGGGTGCATGAAATCACATTAATTTTTTTCTTCACATGTACATTTTATAACTGTAGCAATTTTTTTGGTTTCTTTTTAAAATAAAACCCACCTATGTTACATGAATATGCTTTTGTTTGAGTCCTAGGTCTAGGGTATGGGTTTTTTCAGGTGGTTCCCAGTCATTAACTATGATTGTCATGGGCTCTAGGAGGGCATGGCTTTCGCCAGCTGCAGGCAGTTTGATTCTGGAGAGTATAAACGCAAGAGCCCCAAGAGGCCCTGAGGCAGCTACTGCTTGTCCCTGCTGCTGTCTGTTGCTGCTGCTTTTGCTATTGCTGGATACTGATGAAGATGAGACTTGCCCTTAGGAACTCCATGGCCATAATCATCAGGAAGTAGTCTAAAGAGCTCTATGCCCCCTTTCCCTGGAACCGTCTTTATCTCCTACCTAGTGCTGGGGGATTAGAGTGGAATAAGGTTTGTAAGTGTGGTAGATATAAGAATCCAATAAAGTAGCACTCTAAATATGCATGTATATATACCTTTAACCCTCACTGAATATAGTTGTAACAGGAGTGTCCAGGAGTCAGATGATTGGGCAGTGTATTCTCTGAGGCTTTTTTTTTTTTTTTTTTGTCTTATTTTACTACCTGCATTATCATGAATTTCATTCTTTCACATAAACATATGCTCAAATAATTACTGTGTTATAACATAGCACTATCTACTCCATGCCTTGTCCTTATTGAAGAATACAATTTAAAAGAGAGACCAAAGCATTGTCTACTAGGACTATTTGTCACTAAACAGTTAATGAGCATATGAAGTTTCCTGTTTCTGTTTTTTTTAACTTTTAGTTTCTTTTTCTTAGAAACTTTTGTCTGAGGCTATTTTCTTTCACTTAACCAGTGAAACTTCAAGTCATAAATTCTTAGTTCTAGAACTAGCAACTGTTTATAATAGTAAGGTCTCAGTAAAGACAAAGGCATTAATTACTGTCTTTCTCAGTTGTAAAAACATTTCAGCAGATAGAACTCCACCACTGAGTTTTGAAGATGATCAAAGTTACTGTATTTCATCGTGTACCTATAAAATGTTATGTTGAAAATACACAAAGCTATTTCTAAGGTATTGATATATTTTGATCAAGTAAAACAAAAAGAAATGAAATAAAAATTACATATTTCTTATATTACTATTTTTCCCCTGAAAGGGAAAAACAAAAAGAAATAACATTTGTTTCACATTAGGGCATTTTTGTAAGATTTCTTACTTGCAAGATTTCCATTTCTTTGTACTTTGCCTCTTTTCAAAAGAAACTGTTTCTTTAAATTTTGTTAAAAATAAACTCACAACTTTAAATTTCATTTACAAAACTTTTCACATTGCATATAAGTGATCAAGGAACCAGAACTTATAAAATTAAATTTAATTGTCTGGAAATACATTGGAATTGGAAGAGCAATTAAATGGACACTGAAATTACTACTCAAAAAATCATTCTTTTAGGAACTTATGGAGTACAATCTATCTCATTAAGACTCAATCTTCTGAAACACTCATAGTTAGCGATGAAAGCTTTAGATAAGAAGCAATAGCATAAGCAGGGAGAAATTTCACTTCCGTGAATCCCAGACTGAGATCCCAATGGAGTCTGAAGTAATTTGCAGTTCTGAAAATATTCTTGAACACAGTTGCCAGTTCTGGAGCTACAATCCTTCAGCGCCAGCCACCTTTTGGCCTCATAATACTGAGACAGCAAAAATAATTCTATTGACATTAAAAGTATCCCCTAGTGTTCTAGACTAATTCCTGAATTTTTCAGGTTTTGCAAGCTACGAGTGTCTGACAGAAATATTTTTGGGAGCGCACCATAGCCTAGCCACGTGTTTTCATGATCAAGATTGTTACCTACCAGTGACATGTTGAGAGAAGAAATAGCCAGGAGATGTAGTTCTAAACAAGAAGGTAATAATGGGAGAACAAAATAACAATTAGTAGTAGACATGAAATTAGAATTAATCAGTCTAAGGAAGTACATATATATATATATTATTTCAGGTTTGTTACTTTTTACTAGAATTAAGCATTAACTTAAAAAAATCACTGCAGAAGAAAAAGTGAACTTTTTTTTTAGAAGACAAAATAGCTCCTTAGTTTATAGAAAAATGTGGGTATGAAGGGTGAAGTCACCTTCCCAAACTATAGGAACACTTGCCAACAAAGGCAGGGTTTTTATTTATTGTTCTTTCATTCTTATTCTTTTATTTTAAGTTGTTTAAAAACTTTGATAAAAATAAATAAATATTCTTCTTTGTATATATTCAGAGCATAAAGGTGTAAACACACACCAAATCTTTATTTGGTTAAGTTTTCCCCAAACATGTTTGCATTATTCTTGCTGGAGACAGTGTACTGTCACTGTAGCTAGATAAGTCTTTACCCCTACTTATGCCAACACAGGCTCCTTGGCTTCCAAAGATCTCCCACTCAAGAGTACATCTTTCCATTTGAAATGTTTGCCCAATTTATTTCGAAACTAAGGTTTTATTTTAGGATTAAAGTATTTTTATTTTAATTGTTTCATGTACTATTCTTTAAGTAACTTTAAAGATTATTCAAATTACCATGTTTTAGTTTCTTGTTCTAGTGAACTATGCTTCTGTACTCTGTATCAAATTCCTGACATCACTCTTCACTTAAAATTACAGCATCAACATGGGCGCAGTCACATGTAATGTTAATAGGACAGACAAGTGTTCTGGACGGTATTCATGTTCATTTCTAGTAGAAAGGTCCAAAGTCTTTATCCCTCTAACCTATTTACTCTTTTCATCACAAATCTTCTTTAGAATGAGACATTTTTGCACCCTTTGAGAAAACAGAGGTCTGTGTGTTGGCACGCTGACCCCGTGAAGCATGAGTCGGCTAGAGCATCAAGTTCTGCTGCTAAAAGTTACAGTACATTTTCTTGAATGATACGCGAGATCTGTTGTAAAGAAAGTTATTTGTACATATAAAACTGGAGAAAATTGACCAGGAAAACCACCTGCCTGAAGGTCTAAAGTGAAAGGCTTAATGCATTCTGCACCTTTATCAGTCAGAAATCTACTACAGTGGCCACTGAGTGTGCATAGGTTCTGGCCAACTTTGCTTTCACTGAGGATGTCTAAATAGTCTAAGCCAAAGAGAAGCATCATTGCTAACTAGGTAAGTTCTTGAGTGGTCACACAAGGAAAATAGTATACCAAGTGTAATGAAATGGATCTTGGGCAGGTGGTTCAACCCATAAAGTACTGAACATGCAATTATGAAAACATTAGTTTAACTGCCAAACACCCACATAAAAATGAAGATGCTAGTATGATCCTATTATCCCATGGCTTGGAAAACAGCATAAAGATTCCATAGATTCAATGGCTACCTATTCTAGCAAACGTTTTAGCTCCAGATTCAATCTGATTATTGTGTCAATCTGTTAGCATTACTGAAAAAACATTCACATTTGCATACAACCATTAGCATACGCATCATGTACATGCACTTGTATTCACAAGTATGCACCAAAGGATAGAGAAAGGTAAAGGAAAACAAGAAAGAAGGAGCAACAGAGGAGCAGTGGATTCAAAATAACATTAAAGATATGTTTGAACACATAAGGAAAATGTAAATAGGGAAGAAAAATTAGGTTTATGTACTCTTTTGGAGCTCAGACAATCAGGAAGAAAATTATAAGCAATTCTAATATTTAGGAAAATGTTTGATCAAGGACCACATCAGACAATTCAACAATTTAATTTATGTGAATATAATTCTATATACATAAGCAACAAACTGAAATATTTAAATTTTATTTGCAAAGATATGCCCTCATAGCCTCAGTATTTAATATCTATGTGTAGCTCATGGTTAAAATGATATAAAGCATTTCTTTCATTGTAGAAATTTCATTTTAGCCATGCTGTGCTTGTCAAATAAAGGAATAGGAGAGAAAGAAAGATAATATTTTCCCATCTAGAGAGCCTCATGAAGCAGCATTTTTTGCAGAGAATTAAAAACATTTTTCATTAATAAAATATAAATTATAAGGTTATGAGTAAAGGAAAATGTAATTGGATTTTTAGCCAAAGGCAAGATTATAGCCTTTTATGTCACTTTAAGTAACTTGGAATTTATACTCTAGGCCAGGGCATATTTCTGCAATAATGTTCCTGTAAGCAGGAATTCATGAGATATTAACAGTGCTGAAAGGAAAAAGAAAGTGAGAGAGAAAGATTTCCCACACAATACAAAAAAGTGTAAGGATTTGCACTAATTTTAAGGAGTTTACTCGCTGATGCTGAGATGAAAGAAAAACCAGCTTTATGGTGGGGTGGGGGTGAAGGAGAAGGAGAGAAACTGTGTATGGTGAGTCTATTAAGAGCATGGACTAACATTGTAAGGTGGTGATCCACGGATAAGAAGAAGAGGATTAGACACAATATACTCTGAAAGCTACTTTATTAGTCTGTAGCAGTTAACATGTTACAACATATTGTTTAAAACAAACAGAGGGTGTAGTTCAAACAAACACTGCAAACAACATTTCAATGATGCCACGGCTTAAGTTACACCTAGAAGGTGTTACAGCATTGAGGGAAAAGGCTTCTCTAGTGGAGCTGTGCTACCTCTGCCCGTGCGTGTGTGAGAGGAAGGTTTCACCATTTCAAGTGTTACCGCACTGCTCCGTTAAGGGAAGCTTTCCCCCAAGCTCTGAAGGGAGAGGGGCGATCTCAGGGACTGGTGTGATTTCAATTCATGATCCTGGGCTTTTTACTCTGTTGGGGGCGCGGGTCTGGGTCCAGGTGTTAGAGCAGTTATGGTGTTCCTGGTGTGGAACCTGGCGGTTAGAGGTCCTCAGAGGAAGCATTACTCCTGTGTCTGCAGGGACTTACAAGGAACCCTAGAGAAAGCACCTTGCATTTTTGTCAATGAATAACAGCAACACGACTTTTTACAACACAGTGCTATAGACTAACACTTCAGTTTCACATAAAAACACAGCCAGTCATTTTATAGTAGAAATCGTCTGCTAATACCTTAGGTGCTTGACTGTACACCTGTAATCCCAGAGAGGCAGAGGCAGACAGACCTCTGTGAGTTCAAGGCCAACCTGGTCTACAACGGTAGTCCAGGACAGCCAAGGCTACTCCTTGTCTTGAAACACTGGCTTGAAAAACAAAACAAAGAAATGCTTGTAATACAAGTGCCTCCTGGGAGAACTATGTCATTGCACTTTGTCCTTCAGCTCTTATTGTGTCCTACACTAAGGTAGACTTTCTAGATCATTACCACTTTTCTTACATGAAGCTACTCAGGACACTTCTGTGCACATTCGAGAAGTGTTAGTATGTTGGGTCATGGAAGGAAATGCACAGCATTTACAATTTACTTCAGTTTGTCTTTATGCCAGCCAATGGTTTGTAATTCCACTCTCTTTTAGATAAATTACATAGTTGGGCATATTCAATCTGTTTATTCTTGATATTTCATTGCAAGTTTATATTAGTTGATTATGTAGAATAGTTGAATTTTTTTCCCTTTGGTCATCTCTCTTTCTACATATTATGTCAAGATTAAGTATTCCTTCTTATCCAGATAGTTTTAAAGATGCTCTATAACTGCCTTATAATTCATAATTGCATCCTAAATAGGAAAATATTTCATTTTTCCTTTTTTATTTTCTATAGTAGTGATTTAAATTTTTCTTTGGATATTAGAATAGCCAGTTCACCAAGTCTTGTGTAAAGTACTAAGTATTAAGCCCAGTTGAACTCAACAGAAGCATTTTCAGTATCTTTATGGCATATCAGTTTATCACACAAGCAAAACCCCAAGTTTGCCAGTATGCAGCCGAGCCTTGGCACAGAAATTCTAGAAATAAGTATCTAGTATCACTTTATTTTCTACTGTAGCCCAGAGATGTAATCACTACAATAAACTTTATTTCTTAGGAGAATCAAATTGCAGACACTTATTTTGTCCTTTATGACTATGCTTAATCAAGCTTAAATTTGTTTGGATGTCATTGTGGTTTACTCAGCTGGTGAGTTTTTTTCTAATCTAGTAGTTGTACACAGTTGATATTCAAATGAATATTAGACCACATCATTTATTTGTAGCTATAATCTGCCTTTTTATGTTGCTGTTATCTTAAGTCATTTATTTCATTAATGAGGTTATAAATTTTTCTTTTTAAAAGCAGCTTGCTGAACTTGAATTGCTTTCTTCCTTCTGTTATCTGTAGGGCATCAACTTATGTATACATATGTGTTTTTGTAAAATCTAAAATTCAGTGTATTTGTAAATACAGAAGGGCTGGAGAGATGGTTCCATAGGAAAAGTGCTCATTAAACAAGACTGAAGATCTGAATGAAAAGCCCTAGGAACTACATTTTATACTATGAGTGTCCATATGTACTGATAAGGTGTACAGAGGAGATAATCCATAGGGCTTGCTGCCCACAAAGCTATACAAATGGGTAAATTATAGGTTAGTTGAGTGACCCTGTGTCAGGGAAATAAATTATAGGATAGCAAAAAGAGATAGCTGAAATTTTCCTTTACATATTTGGAGTTGACCTACAATATAATCAAATCGTGGTTGTTTACTCAAACAAACCATATCCAACACTGAATGGGTAACAATATGCCTGAGACTAGATAGGTCAAAGATATAGAGGAAAAACAAATAATACTATTCTGTTAATTAAACTTAGCAATAAAACAAATGCTAATAACACTCTGTTGTTCTCATAGATCACAGCCTTGCTCAGCCGTCATCAGAAATGGGAACAAATCAGACCATGTGCAAAGAGTGTGAGACATTGGAACACTCAGCTCTAATGTTGCATCACAGCAGTTTTAAATATTTTTCCTTAAAGTCCTTTGTATACATATAATGGCTTCTGGTTTATTGTCTTTATGGCCTCCAATGTGTGTTGTGGTAACTGTACTCAGGTCCTCTACAAAAGCATGGGCTCAGTTACCTACAGAGTCACTTCTTTAGCCTAATAATCTAATTTTCAGTATTAAAAACAGAAAAGAACAAAATGTTGGAGAATATTTTATGTATCAAGTAATATGTTAAGTATCATGAGTTATGTCATGGTTAAAAAAATGTACTTTCTTTAAATTATCCTAAATTTTAAAGAAACATAGTATCTTTACACAGCTTGAGCTGCAACAGATATTTAGCTTATTTACCATCATGCACTTTTCCAATTTTATGCTAAGCACATTCCATATCCTCTCTTGTAGCTAACTTGAGGCTTACAATGCATCGCTGTTCATGACATTTGTACTACTGCCCCAGAGAATCAAGCCATTACTATTGTCATTTAACTGCAACACTTCCATTGATGAGCTATTCCCCATCCCTCCCATTGCACCCTTTAAATTTAAAGTATTTTTATTAGACTTTTGCAAAAGATAAAGGGCACAATACAAAAAATTAATATTCTTGCACAAATACAGTAAACTTTCAGAGAAAATAGACACAAAAGTCTTCTTTCATACATACCACAACAAAAATACATTTGCATATCTCTCTCTGTGTGTGTGTGTGTGTGTGTGTGTGTGTGTGTGTGTGTGTGTGTGTGTGTGATGATCTGGTAACTGAGCTCTCATCCTGCACAAAGGCATTGAGTGCTCTTACCTGCTCAGTCATCACTCTAGTCTAAGGATTCTATGTTACAATATGGAAAGTGACATATTTTTGTTTCCCTGGGAAAGATAATAATTTATCAAACTAAAATTTTAATACATCCACTAAAGTTTCCCAATTCTTAAATTATTTACTTAACGATTATGTCATTTATACAGAAAGACATCTCTCCTCATTGAAGAAAATGGCAAGTACCTGAACTTCCTCATTTCAGAGATGATGAATCTAAAAACCTCAATGATATTTACATGTAAATTTTTATAAGTAATTCAAAATTATAAGCTAAATTTTTCAGGGATTATTTGTCTCAAAACAAATAGTTTTCTGAGAGTATATTTTAATGTAGAGAAGATAACTTCTAAAGACAGACAATACTTATGATTCTTTTCGTAATCCCCCTCAGGAACAGTCATAGGGGAGGGGAATAATGGGAAAATGGGGGGGGGGAGGAATGGGAGGATACAAGGGATGGGATAAACATTGAGATGTAACAAGAATAAATTAATAAAAAAAAAAGAAAAAAAAAACCAAAAAAAAAAAATTAAGATGTGGCTTCAGACCCTCCTCAGAATGAGATCAACACTACTGAGCTTCTCTGCATGTGTGAAATGCCTTACTAAGCTTTCTTCATGTAACAGTGAAAGGTCTTGGCATAAGGCTAATAACAATTAGGATCATATAAACAATTTACAAAGACTGGAATGAATACAACCAACAATAATAAAAATAATACCATGAGAGAGATTGTCACGTAAATTACAAGGAATAATAGTTATTTAATGCACATGGGAAGTGATCTAGGAATATTTTATGTTTTCTTTAAAAGATAACTTAATGTAAAGGAAAATCAGTCAATTTTTCATGGCAAAGTACTAAAGAGAGGGGATGGATTCTTGTTTTCTAGGATAAACTTTTATAAGGTAATATAATTTAATAAACCATAAGAATTTATGATAGTTATACAAGAGCACTTTTGTTTACTATATTATAATTATACTGTAAAATATTTAACTTGATGCTAATGAATTATGTAAATGAGCTTTAATAACATACTTGATAAATAATAAATGCAACTATCATCAGTGTGAGAAAGGATAATTTCTCTTTCTCCTACTTATCATACTTTAAGCTCATTTCACTTCTTCATTAACTAATTAATTAATTAACATCCTGATAGCAGGTTCCCCTCCCTTCTCACTTTCCAGTCCTTCCCTCTCACGTCCCTTACCCAGTCCCATCCTTCTCATCAGAAAAGGGAAGGCCTCCCATGGGTATCAACCAGCCTTGGAACATCCAGTTGCAGTAGTACCAGGCACATCTTCTTTTGAGGCTAGACAAGGCATCCCAGGTAGGGGAAAAGGATCTGAAGGCAGCCAATGTAGTCAAAGACAGATCTGCTCCCACTTTAAGAGTCCCACATAAAGACTCACCTGTACGACTGTTAAATATGTGCATAGGCATGCTCTCTGTTCGGCAGTTCAGTCTCTCTGAGCCCAGGTTGGTTGATTCTGTAGGTTTTCTTCTGGTTCCCTTGATCCATCTGTTTCCTTCAATCCTTCTTTCCTTTTTTGCTCAGAATTCACCAAGCTCCATTTAATGTTTGGCTGTGCATCTCTGCATCAGTTTCAATACTTGCTGGGTGAAGAAGCCTCTCAGATGACTGTTATGCTATCCTTCTGTTTGCATGCATAGCAGAATATCATTTTTGGTGTCAGGATGGGCTTTCTCTAACGGCATGGGTCTCAAGTTGTGCAAGACATTGGTTTGCCCTTCTAATGATTTCTGTCCTTCATTTACCCTTGCATATCTTGTAGCCAGGAAAAATTGTGGATCTAAGGTTTTGTGGCTGGGTTGGTGTCTCAATCCTTTCATTGGAAGATTTGCCTAGTTATAGGACATGGCCTATTCCAGCTTCATAATCAACAATGCTAAGAGTCTTAGGTGAATCACCATTATAGATTTATGGGAGTTTCCATTGTTTCATGTTTCGAGATCATCCCCGACATGCCCCTCACCCCCAATCCAGTTGTCTCTCCCAGTAATCCCTCACTTCATCCTCCCCCTATCACATTCTCCCACTGTCCACACTCAGTCAACTCACTCCATTTATTCCTGATATCTAACTTATATCCCCTTCTCAGTGACACTGAAACCTCCGTCCATGGTCCCTCTTTGAAAATTACCTTCTTTGGATCTGTGGATGGTAGCATGGCTATACCATACTTTATGGATAAACTCTACTTCTAAGTGAGTACATATCATGTTTGTCTTTCTGGGTCTTAAGTTACCTCACTCAGGATGATCTTTTCTAGTCACATCCATTTGCCTGCAAGTTTCATGATGTTATTGTTTTTAATAGCTACGTAGTCTTCCATTGTAAAACTGTACCACATTTTATCTGTCCATTCTTCAGTTGAGGGGTATCTAGGTGGTTTCTGGTTTCTAGCTATTATAAATAAAGCTGCTATGAACATATTTGAGCAAGTGTCATTGTGGTATGGCAGAACATCGTTTGGGTGTGTGCCTAGGAATAGTATATCTGAGTCTTAAGGTAGAACTATCACCGATTTCTGAAAAACTGACAAATTGATTTCTAAAGTCGTTGTACAAGTTTGCATTTCCGCCAGCAATGGAGGCATGATCCTCTTGCTAAATCATGGAGAGGATTCTCCAGCCTGACCTGTCACTTGAATTTTTTGATCTTAGCCCTTCTGACAGGTGTAAGATGGGCTCTCAGAGTCATTTTGACTTTCATTTCCTTGATGACTAAGGATGTTGAAAATTTCTTTAGGTGGTCTTTGGACATTAGAGATTCCTCTGTCAAGAATCCTCTATTTCGATCTGTACCTCATCTTTCAATTGTGTTATTTGATTTGTTGATGTCTAGTTCCTTAAGTTCTTTATATATATTTTTTTTATATCAGCCCACTGTTGCATGTATGATAGATGAAGATCTTTTCCCATTCCTCAGGCTGCCATCTAGGCATTTTGTTTATATCCTTTGCTTTATAGAAGCTTTTCATTTTCATGAGGTACCATTTATTAATACTTGATCTTTGTGCTTCAGATATTCCTGTCCTGTACAGGAATTTGTTTCCTGTGCCGATGAGTAGAAGGCCATTCCCTACTTCTTCTTCTTTTAGATTTAGTGTGTACAGTTTTATGTTGAAATCTGTCAGGTAAATTCAGTTAGTTCTAGCAGTCTGGTGCAGTTGTCAGTTCATTGCACTGGAGGTGAATTCATTTGTGAGTTTGTGCAGAGGCAGTTGACGCCAGAGTCCATAAAGAACTAGGAAGGGGGAGCTTACTCAGCAGTATGTTTCAGAGGCTGAAAACACTGTAAGCCTAGATAAGACTGGACAGAGACTAGAAGCTTCCAGGACTAGGTTTATGTTAGCAGATGGAAACAGTAAGCCTTAGAAATGACAAGAACAACAGGAGAATAAGTTACTATTAGAAGTTTGAGCCAGAGCAGCTGATTTTAACTAACTAGCCAGAGTTCCAATAGAAGCAGAAAGGATGAGCTTATTCAGCAGTAAGTCACCAAGATGACAATCGCATACAGCAAATACAAGTTACTTTTACAATAATCTATTTTTTAATTTATTATAACATATTCAGATTAGGTTCTGATTGTTATCCCCTCACTTGTATCTTACCTTTCCCTCCCTCTTCCACCATATTCCTGTCCCCTAGACCTGTGGCAGAAGGGGACCTTCTTCCCTACCATCTGACCACAGCCTATCAGGTCTCTTCCATAAACCTTGCTTCCACTTCCTCTGCGTGCCCTCCAGGCCTCCTCACCAAAGGGAAGTAATCAAATCAGGGGCACCAGAGTTCATGTCAGAAGTGGTCCCATTTCTCCCCGCAACAATGGAGAAGGAGCTATCTATTGCCTATATCTGGACAGGGGATCTAGGTTTACTTAATGCATTGTCCTTGGTTGGTGCAACAGTTTATATAGGCTTCCCTGGTTTCAAATGCCCCAGTCTTGATGGTCTCCTTGTGTGGCTCCTGAACCCTCTGGGCCCTTTTATCCCCCCACCCTATTCTTCTATACCACTTTCAGCTCTCCATGTGGTGTACAGAAGCAAGTCCCAGCATCTGTCCTGATCATCCATTGGGCATAGTCTCTCAGAGGACATCTATATAGGGCTAATATCCACTTATAAGTGACTATGTACCATGGGTGTTTTTCTGGGTTGTGGTTACCTCACTCAGGATGATCATTTCTAGTTCTATCTATTTGCCTGCAAATTTCAAGATTTCCTTGTTTATAATAGCTTAATAGTATTCCATGCTGTAAATGTACCACAGTTTCTTTATTCATTCTTAGGTTGAGGGACATCTAGGTTGTTTCCAACTTCTGCATACTATGAATAAAGCTGCTATGAACATTGCTGATCAAATGTCCTTGTTTTATGGTAGAGCATCTTTTGGCTACATGCCCAGGAGTGGTATAGCTGGGTCTTGAAGTACCACTATTCCCAATTTTCTGAGAAAGTAACAGATGGATTTCCAAAGTGGTTGTACAAGTTTACACTCACACCAGCAATAAAGCATTGCTCCCCTTTCTCCATAACCTTGACCGAATGGGCTGTCCCTTGAATATTTGATCTTTGCTATTCTGGCAGTTGTAAAATGGAATCCTGAAATCATTTTGATTTGTATATCCCTGATAACTTTGGAGGTTGAGCATTTCTTTAGGTATTTCTGGGCCATTTGATATTCCTCTGCTGAGAATTCACTGTGTAGTTCTGTACCTCCTTTTTTAATTGGGTTATTTGATTTGGTAGTGTTTAATTTTTTCAGTTCTTTATATATTTTGGTTAATAGCTCTTTGTTGGATATAGGATTGGTAAAGATCTTTTCCCAGTCTCTAGGCTGTTGTTTTGTTCTGTTGACAGTGTCCTCTGCCTTACATAAACTTTTCAGTTTCATGAGGTCCCACTTATTAATTCTTGACCTTAGAGCCACGTACATTAATACATTTTAAGATAGGCAGAAACCACATTTGGAGGGCCAGGCTTGTGACCAGACTGCAAGCTGGAAAAAGCCTTCACTAAGGCCAAATAGCAGCCACCCCAAGAAACCTGCAGTTCCAGTGTCAGCTTGGTGCTTGTTCAACACAAATGCTGGGACATTTTAAAAGACAAGGGGGAAATAGGCAAACCCAGCAAAACTGTTTCCACACTCAATCCAGAGAGTGCAAGCAGATGTGGAGCAGGGCGTGCCTCAGTAGGCTGAGGGCTCCTGTGGATTTAGCTAATAGGCTTAGGGGTCCCCAGAGGACTTTTCGTGCTTGAGACTTGCCCCATTTTTAGAACTGAGTTAGTTACAGAAAGACAAAACAAATGTACCAGTATGGTGAGAGAAAAGGACAAAAATTCAGAACTGCCACTGTCCTGACAGCCAGCCGCCTCCGTTCTACTGGAAACCAAACTGCAAGCTGCCTATCCTGTAACCGGGCTCTGCTTGTGTCTGAAAACCACACCTGGTCTGGAATGCCTAAAAAAGATTCACGCAAAGACAGAAAAGGAAACAAAACACAAACCAAAAAAATCAGACTGCAGGAGCAACCCGCTTTGTCTCACAAACTTGAGGTTTCTGTCTCGTCCTTGGGTCTGTCAGTCTCATCAACACTACACATATACAACAGTCGTAGGATACACGAACATGTTCAGCTTGCTGATATACTACCGTCACGGGGGTAGATTCCTTCTGTCCAATGGTTCTGACACAAACAAACAAGTAGACAAACACAAAACTGCATAGACAAACAGAAACAGAAGTGCCTAAAACCGAAACCAAATCCATTTTACAGAAGCCAAATCGGGAGACTGGATTGCTCCAGATGCCCACGATTGGGGATGCAGGTCACTACCCAAACCCTGGTGAAAGGGACATTCCCCCCACCCCCCATCCTCCCAACAGGGGGTATACCATCCCCTGGCACTGTCCAGCAGATGCAGAGAGGCAACTTCCCAACAGGAGATACACCATCTCCTGCCACAAGCACAGACTAGTCCAACCATAATGAAACCAAGAGACACATGATAGAAACGAGACACAAGGAGACACCCAACTAAGTGATGGCCATCTTACTTTTATCGGCTGGAGTCTCGGTTCTCAGGTGGGCTCTTATCTCAGTGGGACATCCAGAAATGTAAGACCTGGGGGCTATGTGCACCTTTTCGGAGCCCAATGAGACACGAATGTCCAGTCTGATGCAAACAGCAAGAGATGCTTTATTGACCCATCACAATGGGGTCTACTAAGCTCTATTGAGCTGAAGACCCCAAATAAGCAAAGCTTGGGTCTTTTATACTCTTACAGAAGCAGAATTGGTAGTTAGGCAGAGTTGTTGGACCATGATTGGTTCTTAAGAATGTCCTTTAAAATGATTGGTTACTAGTTATTGTATCCCTGAGGGGGTATGAGCTCAGCTCAGGACATCATGTGCTGTCAGATATTTTGGACAGGTATGAGGGTGTGGTTTTTCTCAGAAAGTATAGAATAGGCCTGAGGCCATCTCGGAACTTACCAAGTGGCCAGGGTTGAAAAACTTTTCTATCTTTTCAATCTTTTACTGTACAGGATTATAGTCTGAGCTTTTTGCCTTTCTGATGAGACACAGCCCACAAGACAAATTGAACCAGAGTTCACCTGAAAGAGGGTCGGGAATTGAAAGTAGGATACAGAGATGGGAGAAATATTGAGTCAAGTCTGGAAATTTCTGATCAAGACTCTCTTTATAATGCAGACAAGTAAGACTTTATATAGCATGGTCAACAGGATCTATTCTAATGTCACTCTCCCTAACCCTCTGGCAAGAATACAATAGTCTGAATTGCTCCCTGTAGAACTTCCTAGTTCTCTAAATAGCTCCCTGTAAGAACTTCCTTGATCCTCTGGGTGGTTCCCAGTTGAGACTTCCCTACTCCTTCAAAGGTAAATAGTCCAAGGATAGCATAGAACACAAGCCCTCCTCCAGCAAAGGTCAGCAACTCGAGGGTCACAGCATGCAGCCTAAGCATGGGATTTCTGACACGGCAGAATTTGGCATGGCTCCCCACACTTTTCCATATGAAGTTGAGAATTTTCAAGGTCTATAAAAAATTGTATAGGCATTTTAACAGGGATTGCATCCAATCTCTAGATTGCTTTTGATAAAATGGCCATTTTTATTATGTTGATTCTCTAATTCCAGGAGCATGGGAGGTCTTTCCATCTTGTAACATCTCCTTCAATTTCTCTCTTCAGAGACTTGAAGCTTGTTCATACAAGTCTTTCATTTGTTTTGTTTAAGTCACTCCAATAGACTTTATGCTATTTGTGGCTATTGTGAAGGTTATGGTTTCCCTTTTTTCTTTCTCAGCCCATTTGTCATTTATATACAGACAGCCTACTAATTTTTCTTTATAATTAATCTTGTGTCTGATCACTGATGGAGTTTATCACCTGTTCATAGCAGCCTTATTCATAATAGCCAGAACATGGAAACAGCCTAAGTGTCCCTCAGTAGAAGAGTGGATAAAGAAACTGTGGTACATATACACTATGGAATACTACTCAGCTATTAAAAACAAGGAATTCCCGAAATTTGTGGATAAATGGATTGAGCTAGAAATGATCATAATGAGTGAGTTAACCCAGAAGCAGAAAGAATCAAATGGTATATACTCACTTATATCTGCATACTAGCCCAAGGGGCATGTCCCACGAAAGCCTTCACTTACCAGGAAACTGGGACAGAGGGGAAGGCATCCTATTGGGACTCTAAATGAGAGACGCATGGGAGAACAGCAAAATAAAAGGATCCAGAGGGTCCTAGAAATCTACAAGTAGAACAATATGATAGGCAGATTTGGGCCCAGGGGTCCCGCTCAAACTAAGGCACCAGCCAAGGACAATACAGGAGGTAAACTTTAAACCCCTTCCCAGATCTAGCCAATGGTCAGAATATTCTCCACAGTTGAGTGGAGAGTGTGATACGACTTTCTCACATACTCTGGTGCCTCACATTTGACCATGTCCCCTGGAGGGGGAGACCTGGTGGCACTCAGAGGAAGGACAGCAAGTAGCCAAGAAGAGACTTGATACCCTATGAGAATATATAGGGGGACGTAATCCCCCTCAGGAACAGTCATAGGGGAGGGGAATAATGGGAAAATGGGGGGGGGGAGGAATGGGAGGATACAAGGGATGGGATAAACATTGAGATGTAACAAGAATAAATTAATAAAAAAAAAACAGTTACAGTGAAAAAAAAGAAAAAAAAAAAAAAAAAAGGAGTTCTCTGGTTGAATTTTGGAGGTCACTTATATTAAGATGTTAAAATGTCTCACCTGCGAGGATCAGGGAATTCTTCAGGTGAATCAGGAAGGTGACCTGTCATCAGACCTAAGAACTTTCCATGGACCAGATGGGTGACCTGAGGTCAGATCTACCTGTGTTCCATACCATGGTGTCAAATTGGCAGAGAGACTCACACACTGGTGTTTTGTAGACAACAGTACCTTCTGCGATACCAAGTGCAGGGGCTGTGTGCCTTACTAGGCTTGCAGCTAGTCCTTAGAGCCTGAACTTTTCTCTGGGAACTTTCTGTGGATTGCCAAGGTGACTTAAGGCCAGATCCACCAGTGTACCAGGTTGTGGGGTCTCCTCTAGCCTTGAAGTCCCAGGTGCTGGTTGTTTTGCATCTCACAGCTTCCCCTGAGCCCCCGAGGTCAGAAGCTGTGTACCCCGCCCGGCTTGCGGCTAGTCCTTGGAGCCATGTCTGTGCCTGCAGAGACACAGGAACTTTTCTATTGATTAGCAGGGTAGTCCAAGGTCTGACTCACCCATGCTCCACACAGTGTGGGTCCCTCTCACCTGGGATTTTCAGAAAAGCCCAGGGCTTGCTTACAATTAGACTAATACAATTACTATGTGTAACAATCCTTACTCTGAGTAATGTCATAAATATCTGGTGCCAATATAAGTCTACCAAATCTCCACTGGCAACCCACAACATATAGGTCAGTGAAGCTCTTTTGTATACACCAGTGGACAAAATTAAAATTAAATTTATTGGATGCAAGACAAGTGGGGAATATGCACTTCGAGAGCTGGGAGGAATGAACTGACCTGGTAACAATGTAGGGCAGACTTACTTGCCCCCTCTCATAAAATCCAATTGTTTTCATTTTTATTTTTACTTATTATTATTTATTATTATTATTATTATTATTATTATTATTATTATTATTATTATTATTATTATTATTATTACTGGTTTTTTGAGACAGGGTTTCTCTGTGTAGCCTTGACTGTGCTGGACTCACTTTGTAGACCAGACTGGCCTCGAACTCACATCGATTCGCCTGCCTCTGTCTCCTGAGTGCTGGGATTAAAGGCGTGCGCCACCAAGACAACTAACGTTGCCCCTATGTTGACTATAAGATTTTAAATAAATTCTCCAATATATATTGCATAAATTTGTTTACAAGGACAAGCATCTTATAGTTCACATGTTATAATATTGGCATCAGGATCTAATGTATACTTTCTAAATATTTCTAAGCATCTTTAAAACTACTTGGTAATAGTCACTTGCTTGCTTTAAAAATAATTTAAATAAGTTTTTACTTCTCTGGCACAAAAATTGTACTTCTGAAAGATAAATCCAAGGAAAATTAGGGAGCAAAGGAGGTTCTGTACAGCAAAATGGGTTGTGTGATCTTATCTCACAATTTCTCCTACTGAGTTAGAATTACTGGCTTTCAGGACTAGGGCACAGTTCTATTACTGTAACCTTTGTGAAGCATAGTCTGATATACAAACCTTTCAGATAACATGTCATAAATTCTTTGATAACTCAGAATATAAATGATGGTGCCTAGGATAATTATTAAAAACAGGACTCTTGCTAATTATATGTAAATATATACTTTAATAATGCAAAATTCATTGACTGTCTCTGGAAATAGAGTCGAAATAATAGATTCTTATTTCATATAATAAGTATTCTATATGTCTTTCTCATTAAATATTGATGCCATGTAAGTATTCCATTAGTATTTGTATGCACAGTGCTTCTTCATAAAATACAATTTTTCCTGAAGAAGTCATTTACTGTCTATACTATATATACATTCACATAACACACAGGTTTTTTCCCCTATCCCATGGGGAAAGTATATCTTCATATATTCAACAAATACCTAAAGGTGATTCATTTAGAAATACGTTTTCTGGCATTTCCTCTGTAGCAAACCATGCACAGACTAATTTGTTTTAATGTTCTTTCCTTCAAAACTAAAGCAATATTTTTTATTTCTTTTAAAGCTACATTTGCAGGGAAAAAGTTGTTTTACTTTATTTTCATTTATCTTTCTAGCTAGCGGTCCTTGTTTTTCCGTGAAAAGAAATCAGTTATTCTTAAGTGACATGTGATATTAGAATTTTGTTTTATGTGTTAAGTTAAATTTGAAGTCTACATATTTCATTGTATTTGTAGTAGAATAAACACTAAATATCCATATGTACAAGTGGTTTTCTATATTCAACTCTCTTTTAAATAGTTAACATTTTTTACTTTTATAAATTTTTAGTATGCAACTAGCTGTATTAGTGCCATAGTGCCCAATGTTTTAAAGCCTTTCCACTTTGCTTTAATTTATACTTTTTAAAATCATACAATAAGCATCCCTCAAAATCTACCTATCCATTCATAATGCCATGTACTGTCCCAACAATCGACTATCTTCTTTCCTCTATGAAACATTTTGTTCAACTGACATTACAAACTTTGGTTTTATTTCATGTCTCCGAATATTTTAAATCAACTGTTATAAATGTAAATGCTGCTTTTATTTCCTCATATGATTAGCTGAGACATAACCAAGCTTTACTAATACAAGGCTTGGACTGAACCCAGGTCATTTCTATCTAAATATCCATAGGCGTCAACCTGGAAGCCTCTAGCCTTTTTATAATCCAATCTTCTTCAAGTCTGGGCCTTGAAAGCTCCATCTTCCAGCCTCAGTCTCCTAAACTAGTTAAAGAATGTTTTTAGCCTATGAGACTCACTGCTGAATAAACTCACCCTTTCCACTTCTTTCTAAACTCTGTGTGGCTGGTTCAACTCAGGATTTCTGGCTCAAAACTCCTCTACAATCTGACTGAATCAAATTGTTTTTTTTCTACTTCTCACCAAATTACTCTGACTGGAAAAACTGTCTCTAATCTCTACTAACTGAACTGCACCAAACTGCCTGCACTGAACTCAGACAAGCTGCACTAGACTTTGCAGTACTGACAGCACAGACTCTATTGTAGTCCTTTACTGTACTCTCTTCCTTCTCTGCACTCCTCTTAAGTACCTTCTCTTTCCTGTGTGTTTGAGTGGGAGTTGAGCGTATCATATCTATGATTCATTCTGTCAAATTGTCACTTATCAGTTTGTATGTCCCTCAGTTAGATATTGTTTCGGATTAAAGGTTTGTAATGAAGGAACATCTGAATTCCATGCAGAGGGATTAAAGGTGTTTTGTGCTTATATTTCAGCCAGAGAGATTTAAAGTGTCTACTAGCCAGAGGGTTAAAGATGTATACTAAACACATGTCTGTATTCCAGATGTGTGGCGCCCGCGGCACCACGGTACCGAGTCGAGGGCGAGGGGCTACAGATTTAACTCATGTACACACACACACACACACACACACATACACACACACACAGTAAGTAACACAGCGGGTCCTTTGCGCTTAAGAGCAGCAGCTGCTGCAGCAGCCGCGGCAGCGGTTTATTATTCTCCTTCCAGAGTTCCAAAGAGCCTTCTTATAGGTAGCCAAACAGGAATCCTCCTCCCAGGTGAAATCCCTCAAGAGGTAATCGCACACAGGAGGAAGGGAGGGGCACGTTTTCAGAGCAGTAAACACGACTAGCTAACCAAGATAAACACAGACGTGGAAGCTGCTAGAAACAGGACATGAAACAGCAAGACAGGCAGGTAGCCCAGTAGGGCGGGTTCCTACACAGATGTACCACACTGACGTAGGTCTCTGAATGTGATCCCATGCCATAGTAACCATGTTGCTGGATTAAAATTACTCTACAACCTGTGGTAGGCATTAACATTATTATCCTTTAATAATATAATTCCAGATACAAATGCATCATTACATAACTAGTTGCTAAGCAACATTTAGAAATTAAGAAGTAGGTAGGAAGAAGAGACTGATGTATGGCGCATTCGATAGCAGATGTGTTTCAGCTTCCCAAATGGAGACTTACCTACATATAGAAAAGATCCTTGTGAAGACAAAGACTGATCATCATAGATTGTTTCCTAATCTATTTGGCTTGTTTTCCAAGAGTCCTGGCAAGGACTCTGACGAGTTATTTTCTGTGAAACCAGACCTACTACTTAAGACATCACTACAACATGAAATTTTTTGAAGGTCAGTCAGTTATAATCTCTACAGAGACAAAATACTTTACTTGGTTCGTACAAGTGCCATCTTTAACAATTTTTCACCTTCAGGTAATGCCAAAATACCAAGCTGATGGATTTATAAAGACTCTACATGAGAGAGAAAACACAAAAGCATCTATCCATGGGATGAAATATTTTTTATTTTAATTTTAAGAATTTTGAATATATGTAATGTATTATATAATTTCTACGCCTCCCTGTCACCCCTCTAATTCCACCTATTACTCCCCAAATCTTTCTTATAGTCACAGCACACATATATAAATACATATGAATTTATACTACTGAGTTCATTTACGACTATTTATTTGTATATGTGTTTGGGATTAGATAACCTATCAGGGACTCTTCATGAAGTCTCCATGAAGCTGTTTAGCACTACTACTCAAAGTACATCAAGATGATTGAAATATTTATGTTGTTCTGTAAATGTTTTCAGTAAGATATTTTGAAAATTTCAAGAAATCAGCTTCAATGTGTGACTTGAGAAAATATTTAAGCAATGTTGAAACATATTATTTAAAATATTGAGGCACCAGCCAAGGACAATACAGGAGGTAAACTTTAAACCCCTTCCCAGATCTAGCCAATGGTCAGAATATTCTCCACAGTTGAGTGGAGAGTGTGATACGACTTTCTCACGTACTCTGGTGCCTCACATTTGACCATGTCCCCTGGAGGGGGAGACCTGGTGGCACTCAGAGGAAGGACAGCAAGTAGCCAAGAAGAGACTTGATACCCTATGAGAATATATAGGGGGAGGTAATCCCCCTCAGGAAAGTCATAGGGGAGGGAAATAATGGGAAAATGGTGGGGGGGAGGAATGGGAGGATACAAGGGATGGGATAAACATTGAGATGTAACAAGAATAAATTAATAAAACAAAAAAGGAAAAAAAAAAGAGATGTAACAAGAATAAATTAATAAAAAAAAAAAAAAAAAGAAAAAAAAAAGAAAAAAGAGATGGCAAAATAACAAGAAGCCTGCTTTCCGGGGAACACCTCATGCTGGCCCAGTATATTGGAACGGTTAGGTCAGAGTCTGCTGACATAGTAAGTCATTTAGTACTTAACGTCTCATAGGCAATTATATGAAGAGGGGAACCCTGCTCCTAGCAAAGCTAACAAGAACATACTGATGATCTAAAAACTACAAATCTGTCATTGTCTAGGTCTGGGTGGGGTCTGACTTTCACAGGAACTCTGGTGCCCCATATTTGACCACGTCCCCTGAAGGGGAGCCTGTTGGCACTCAGAGGAAGGATAGCAGGCTACCAAGAAGAGACTTGAGACCCTATGAGTATATAGAGGGGGAAGAAGTCCCCCTCAGTCACAGTCACAGGGGAGGGAGTAAGGGGAAAATGGGAGGGAGGGAGGAATGGGAGGATACAAGGGATGTGATAACAATTGAGATGTAATCTAGATAACTTAATAAAATATATTTTAAAAACTAACAAAAAAAATAAAATATTGAATGATGATAATGAATTTGTTTCTTTGTCAAAAATCTCAATAGCATTAGTTGAAATAGCAGAACATATGGTAGTCAGAAATAAGGCACAGTAAGCAGTTGTTTGTTCTCATGAGATACCCATGTACATATAATATAAATATAAAAATGACAAAAATACATAAATGGAATGTTATTCAGCTGTGAAAAAAAATTAAAACTTGCAGGCAAATGAATGGAATTTGAAACAATCATCTTGAGTGAGGTAATAGATCGTAAAGCACAAATACTGCATGTTTCATTTTATATGTGAATGATTACTTTTAAGTTTTCAATATGTGTGATTCAGTCTGAATAACCACAGAGACAAAATATCAAGTAAGGGAACAAGAGGAACAAGGGGCATCTTTCAAAGAAAATTGAAGAGAATATAGTGACATGAAAGATAACATTCACACATAAAATCGGAAGGGGATCACAGGAAAGGGTAATATGGGAGGTACAAAACATGTTTGTGTTTTATACATTATTTTCTAGCCTACCCTCACTTTCCTAGGCCTCCTTTTTTAGTGTATATATATCATTTGAAGATGCTCCAGGCCTATTGGCTTCCTCAGTATTTATCCAGCATAAGGCATCTTTTTGGATCTTAGTGCTTGTTCTCCCTTCCCAGTTAAATGCATGGTAGTAGACTTTCTGGAGGACCTTCTCAATAGAACCTCTTGCTGTGGTATTAGCACCCTCACTACATATCAGTGTACCTAAGATTGAATCAACACATAGCCTATACATTCCTGTAGAAGTTGTTATTTTTTTGGAGTGTTAGAAAAACAAATTAGATATTAAAGATTTGAGAATTTTAAACTATTTATGTACAAACTCCATTGCTTTGAAGTTCCATAATGGTTTTTTATGTAGCCAACAAGAGCAATAGTCTCATAACAAAGGGATCAGAGAAAAGAGTAAAAACAGCTGAGAAAGAAAGTGCAGGAAACAGTTCTTTAGACCATAACATTAAAAGTACTTTATATTCCATGATGATTGTCTTAGAGTTTTCAGGAAATAATTAAGACTATAAAATACGACTATAAATGGATATAGATGATTCAGGAACTGCATGTTTTGTGGCATAAGTTATCATGTTGAGGCCTAAATTATCATGTTGAAATCTTCAAAATAATTCTGAATGAAAGCTTTAGAAACTCTAGAAGTTCAAAACACACCAACAATAAATGATTTAATTTTAGAGATAGTGCAGCAGTTATGCAGAAGATCAGAGTTCAATTCCAAGCACCTGCATTGAATAACTCACAACCACAAGGACTCAGGTCTAGCAACTTGGAACTGCCTGTAATGCCATCTCCATGGAATCTTTTGACAACCATTGGCCTCCAATGGACAGTGAACTTAAATGTACATGCTCCATATATAGAGACACACCCACACAGATACATATGCATAAACATTGACATAAAATGTGTTTACTTTGCTTTAAAGGTTTCTGTACTTAATGCTTAATTTTTTTTGTTACTGCAAGCAATTTTAGTACAAATGTGTGTCTTGGTTTTAAACCGTTCATTCGTAGAGCTTCAGTTTCTGCCTCAATTAAAGCCAATTGAGGTAATCACACAGCAGCATGGTCAGAGCTGATGGGGAACAGCAGCAAAAAACAGGAGCACCAGACATCCCCTCTTTGTGGTCATTTGGTCAGCTGACTTTATTACATACAAAAAAGATGGTAGGAAACAGAACTGATGAAGAAGTGTGCTGGTGAACTCTTTTATGAGCAAGTGTTTGTTTTAGGTCCACATCCCTCAGTTTGTGGGAGGTTGATCGACCATTTAAATAAATAGGAAAAAAAAAGCAGATAAACAAATGTGTGATTTACAGTGCCACCAAGGAGTCCCCACTGTGAATTCTCAGGGTCCTGGGAACACAGGAGTGGCTGATGGCTAGGTTGGACATTTACTTACAAATAAGTTTAAAACCCCAATGTTGTGAAGTTCCTTTTTACCCCTGAAGTCTTCTAGCTATGTGCCCTTTAACACCCAGCGTAGAGACATTATTTTAAGATGGCACTGCAATGAACTCTTTGTTGTAGCATGTACAAAAGCTATCTAGAAGAGGTTCTGTCTATTCAGCTAAAGTTACATGACAGGAAAACAATGGAAATGCAAGCTTAAGTACTCTTTCCTTAGTTCTTACTAATTCAAGGTGTTCATAATGCCTAATTAATGAGGGAAGTTTAGGGGAACATAAGAAGAAAGAATATTCTCACCAAGGCAGTTGATTGAAGGCTTTACTCACTAGGAAATACTCAATTCCAGCACAATTACCAAGACCCTAGAAAAATTTTCCCTTCCAAGGCAAAAAAAATAAAATAAAATAAAAAACATTTTTCCTAGGCAATCTCACTGGAAAATATTTGTAGGTAAAGCAAATGTACAAACTCTTTTTGTGACCCTAGTAGCTTCTCATCTTACCTCATCTGATGATAAATACAACAAAGACAACTCTCAAGTGAATTCATGTGTCTCTTAGCTAAAGAGAAAGTAATAGGGAATGGAGAGTTTCTTAGTATCCTTTGGATATATAACCTGATAGGTAAAAGGTAATATGGATACCACTATAACTTATTTCTTATTTCCCACTGAGGGATATTTCTTACTTTCCTTGACTCAGTCTTGGAGCGTGTACAGCAATATAGATGCTTCTTGCATTCTTCTGAGTGCCTTTAATTCTTGAAATCCTCATGACTAAGCCTTTGTTAAAACATGTTTGATGAATTCTCCCAATTATGCTCTCTATAAAACAGCTACCTGCTGCTTCTTTTGCTATTGCTGAATTGATAGATTCCTGTCTACTCATATTCAGACAATAAAGACTTGGCTTGCCCCAACTCAGCAGAAAGTAGTCTCTAAAGACACCTGTGCCAAATAAACAAACAAAACAAAAACAAAAACAGAAGTCAGGCATGGTGGCTCAGGCCTTTAATGCCAGCACTTGGCTGGCAAAGGCAGGTGAGTATGAGGCCAGCCCTGTCTACAGAGTTCCAGGACAGCCAGGGTTATTACATAGAGAAACTCTGTCTAAAAAGAAAACAAACAAACAAACAAAAACAAAACAAAACAAAAACAAGAGCCAACAAAAAAAACATAAAAACAAAAAAGACATCTATGCCCCTTTCCCCTCTAGTCTTCTTTCTTGCCTACCTAGTTAGTGTTTGGGGGTTTGAAAAAATTGGAGTGGAGAGGGTGGTAGATATAGGAATCCAAAGAGAGAAGAGAGAGAGACACACACACTCAGAGAAAGAGACAGAGAGAGAGAGAGAGAGAGAGAGAGAGAGAGAGAGAGAGAGAGAGAGAGAGAGAGAGAGAGAGAGAGAAGAAAAAATAGATTCAGACTCCTCATTTATCAGGATTTCAGGTACCTGAAAGTCTATGCAAACATCTTGGGCTGATAAGGGTAGACATGTGGGCTGTTTCTATCTTCTCAGGACTGACATCTGGATCTTGTCTCATTTATTTGTCTCTTGACATTGAACCATGTAGTTTAAGAATATTCTTCTCCTTAACCTGTCCATATTTAGGATCACTATTTCAGGATTCACTCAATGAAAATTTATCAGATTGTCTGTAAATCCACCATTTTTAAAGAACACAGAGGTATGCAATATCCTTCAGGAGTGAGCATAGCTCATCTATCTTCTAAAATATACCCAACAGAATCAATTTAGGAAGAAAACAACTGAATCAAATCCCCCATTGTGCCATTAAGTGTCATTGCTGAGTACCAGACTTCTGCAGTTTAGATGTCTGAAAATTTTACTACATTATCACACAACTATATTTAGTTATAATCCCAACTTTATTTATATATATTCTATAAATAACAGAGATCTGAAGTTATACTCTTGTATATTTTCTTTATGAAAATGGCATGGATTTATTTGAGCAGGTATTCACTCAGTGTGCAAGTATCCTGTTTCAGGTGATTCAGTTAAACTTTGTAATCATCTTGCTGCTTATATCTCTTTTTTATTGATTGTAATATTGTTAATTAGATAATTTTATTTGTGTTTTCTTTTTTTTACAAATACAATTGTACCCTCAGCATGTGCCAACCCACACATCATTAATAATTGACAACTAGAGCATAAAAATAACATTTTGTGTGTTCCACTTGTACTAATAAATTAATTTATATCTTTATATTCAATACTGTATATAAACAATATCCATACACTCTGTTCAGTTGCTCAATCTCTGATAGCAGGTTACCACACTCTATAGCAGACAATCAAACTGAAGATCTGTCTACTGTACAACACTAATTCTGTTATAAAGAAACAAAGACCATTGTATAATCAATATGTTTTAGCAGTAAGAAAATGATAACATCAGTTAAAGCAACTCAAATTTTTTCTGTAAATCAGAGTTGCTGAGACTATTAAAACACTTCTATTCTAGCTCAATCCATTTGTCCACAAATTTCGGGAATTCCTTGTTTTTAATAGCTGAGTAGTATTCCATAGTGTATATGTACCACAGTTTCTTTATCCATTCTTCTACTGAGGGACACTTAGGCTGTTTCCTTGTTCTGGCTATTTTGAATAAGGCTGCTATGAACATGATTGAGCAAATTTTCTTGTTGTGTGCTGGAGCATCTTCTGGGTATATTCCAAGGAGAGGAATAGCTGGGTCTTGAGGAAGCCCTATTCTCATTTTTCTGAGATAGCACCAGATAGAGTTCCAAAGTGGCTGTACTATTTTGCATTCCCACCAGCAATGAAGGAGTGTTCCTCTCTGAGTGAGTTAACCCAGAAGCAGAAAGACTCAAAGGGTATATACTCACTTATATCTGCATACTAGCCCAAGGGGCATGTCCCATGAAAGCCTTCACTTACCAGGAAACTGAGACAGAGGGGAGGACATCCTATTGGGACTCTAGATGAGAGAAGCATGGGAGAATAGCAAAGTAGAAGGATCCAGAGGGTTCTAGAAACCTACCAGTCGAACATTATGAAAGGCAGATTTGGGCCCAAGAGTCCCACTCAAACTAAGGCACCAGCCAAAGCCAACACAGGCAGTAAACTTTAAACCCCTACCCAGATCTAGCCAATGGTCAGAATATTCTCCACAGATGAGTGGAGAGTGGGATATGACTTTCTCACGTACTCTGGTGCCTCACATTTGACCATGTCCCCTGGAGGGGGAGACCTGGTGGCACTCAGAGGAAGGACAGCAGGTTACCAAGAAGAGACTTGATACACTATGAGCATATACAGGGGGAGGAAATCCCCCTCAAGAACAGTCATAGGGGAGGGGAGTAAGGGGAAAATGGGAGAAAGGGAAGAATGGGAGGATACAAAGGATGGGATAACCATTGAGATGTAACAAGAATAAATCAATAAAAAAATAAAAAAAACCCACTTCTAGTCAACATTGTATAAGCACGTATGCTATCTTACCATTTTTATTTAGTATCAACATTTATGTCCTCTCATAATAATTAGTATTAAATGCCCATTTTATAGCTTATAGATTCTTATGTTAACTTTGGAAGTTTCTTCTCTCCTGTCTCTTTACATAATTTCTAGGTCATTCATTTTTTTGCTTTTTTTTTCATCCCAATGGAATTTCTCTCATTAAAAGTGCTAGATTGGCAATGTTAGCGAGTTATACTTCCTTTATTTTTCTAAGAGTCTGAGACTGTTCAATTGTGATAAAGTCATTTGCACAAAAAGAAATACATTTGGGCCTAATTAACTTCTGTTCATTAAAAATGACCTTGCTGCAGTGAATGGACATTAACATGGGGTTCAGACTGCCAGCAGATGTAGTCAGTAATAGCAGTGAAGGAAGGCATTTTAGACATTTCTCAGTCCCCTACTTACAGTGATTCAGAGAGCATTAAATTGTGCCAAAGTTATTAGTATAATCATCTTTAATAATATGGTCTATTTGTCCACTGATACGAATGCTTTCTTTTCTCCAGCAAGCAAGGTGTTATGAGTACAGAATCTCACTGCTTCATGCTGTTAACATCCATATGCCCACTTCTGACACGTGTGCTGACAAGGACTACAGAAGCTACAAATTTCCCCAAAATACATGTTGGGTGACATTACACTAATTTATGACACATTTATTTTCAAAAGAAAAACTTAGAAAGCAAATTGTTAATTATGTATGCTTGCATTTAATTCTAATTATTTTCTTCTTTTCCTATAGGCCAATTGCATAAGCTATAGTGTTTGCAGCTTTTTGGTTTTCTTGTATTATGCTCATATCAAGAAAAGCATAAATAATATTAGAAGTAATAAATTAAAAGTATTTCGTTCTACTACAGTGACCACTCTTCTTATTAACAAGTAATTTACAAAGATAAATTAAAGATGAAAATTTGCTTTCAATATTTCATAAGATTTATTTTTCATAGTCATAAAACGCCATTTCAATTTGCTCCTTTTCATGTTTTTTCCTCTTTTACATTTTCACTTGATTTCTTCATACTCTTCACTATATGAAAACTGAATGTGACAGAAATGCTTATGAATTTTATGTTACTATCATAGAATGCATTTTGAGATGAAATATAGATGTTAAATTATGGTTTATATTTAGAAAAGAGAAAATGGTCTTACCATACTACTAAAAGATCTGAAATTGGATTGATACTTAATATTTCTTACATAATATTATATTAGTACAAATGAATCTATGTCAAACATAAAATCAGAAACTATAATTTGATTATGATGTGGGCTTGAGTTTATCATTCATGCTATTATTTATAAAAAATTAGTTATAAATAGAAAAATTTCCCCACAATGTTAAAATAGGTAGGTATTAAACTGTGTGTCTATAAGAATCTGAGGTCATCACCATGTAACCACTTTCTGGTCCTCAGTTTACACTTCTAGAAGTTAAGGATAGCACACTCATATCAACATTTCAAACCTCGATATATTTTCAAAGTAGTCTGAGATGTTTCAAAGCAGTCATGTCCAGCTCAATGCGCATGATTTATCTGAGGTGTGTTTGAAATAGACATAACTTAAAGGTCACTGAGCGATTTAATTTCAGTCACATCTTATGGGACTGATAAAAAGAGTAGTACTATGTCTAATAGATCATTGAAATCTGAAAAGAGATCAATCAACTAGATGTTTATTGTTGGTAAGACACAAGGTTTACAAACTTGGAACATTAAAATATAAACTCCCAGAATACTTGGAAGTGTATGTGTCATGTGAAAAGATAATTCCTGTTCATTTCTTATGATTATGCACCACTGCCTATGAGTGTCAGCATGTGTTTCTAGGAATAGATTCTTCCTGGTGATTTTAATGACTGAAGCTTCCCACACTTGCCACTCATCAAAAACTCATGCCCCGTGGGTTGCCATTGTACAATTGGCTTGCTCATGAAAAGTCATAGGTACACAGGACCTCAGTCCTCTGAGCACAGTGGACAATACACTTATGATTCCAATTACTCTTTAGTGCTTGGGAGACTAGAGAAAATAAAATCCTTCTCTGATTTTAATTTGCAAAGGCATTTCTGTTCTGCAGGATGAATGCAAGTTAAGATAAATAAAGAATATATAAGAACCTATAAGACTCAACTTTTAGTATGCAAATATTCATGGAAGTATCACATATTTTAATTTAATCTTTCTTGAAGATTTTACAGTCTTTTTAAAAATATATTTATTAATTTATTCATATTACATCTCAATGGTTATCCCATCCCTTGTATCCTCCTATTCCTCCCTCCCTCCCATTTTCCCCTTACTCCTCTCCCCTATGACTGTGACTGAGGGGGACCTCCTCCTCCTGTATATGCTCATAGGGTATCAAGTCTCCTCTTAGTAACCTGGTATCCTTCCTGAGTGCCACCAGGCTTCCCCATCCAGGCGACGTGACCCAATATCAGAAGGAAAGCACATGCTTTAACTTAAAGTAATCCCTTTTTGATCTTTGGGATAGGGATAAGATCAAATACACAATAACATCTTATCTCTTTAAGTAAAAGGTGATTTTTCTATTCCACTTTATAAGTTTTAAGTATTTTTAGCACCTTATTCAGGGAACAAAAGAAAATATGTAATATGCATTTAATATACTTAGAAATATCAGTGTTTAAATAACAACTAATAATATATTATGGATATATAATTTGTATTATAATTATGTCTTTTTATATAACTACATATAATTAACATATTGAAGATAAGTGGAAGTAATATATTTGTCTAATTTCCATGATTGTATTTATGCATAATAATAAATTATGATTTAATTTATTTACATATTAAGGATTTCTCAGTTCTTTAGTATCATAAATATGGAAATCACTAGCTTTTAAATATTATTTCTCACTCCCATGTGTGCTTGTTAGCACTGGATCTAAAAATCTCCCTTTATGACTCATCTGTGGACTAAGTTCAAATCTTCCCTCAATGGGTGTTCACATTCTGGCCCTTGACTACTCAAAATATATTGTCTCATGATCATAGTTTGAGGCAAAACGTCTTTTCCAGTCTCTTCTCAAATGTGGCATATGTTATATTAAATTAGCACATGTTAGTGTCCTGAGAAAGGTTGGACAAGTAGACATTAACAAGTGTTTTATCCTAATATCATTAGCTTATTTAACATTAAACCACTTTCAAATCAGCCAGTAAACATTTTTGCCATTAATTTATAAATGAATATAAATATACAACAACTTAACTGCCTGTTGAGATGATAGTTAAGTTTGAGGAAAAATGAGTATAAAATGTATTTATTTTCTTTCACGAATGTTAAAGTTCATGGAATAATTTATGATGCTTATATATCACTGATTTCAATGGCACAAGTAAAAGTACCTACTTTAGGCTGTAAAAGGGATGATAAGTATTTAAAATGTTTGCATACAATAATTAAATAGTTGAAAATATATACTATGTCATTTAGAAAAAACACATAATAAAGCAATACATTTGAAACTCATTAAATGTACAAGTAAATATGTTGTACTAAAGTGAACCACATTTACTCAAAGAGAAAAATAAAGAGAAGGTATAGTTAATGAGTACAAATTACTAGGAAAAAACTGTAAAGACAGGAATGCCTCATACTCCACACTAGAGTACAATTTTGTAAGACTTATTTAGTAGCAATACGACAATGTTGAATACCATTTAGCAAAATGCAGGGTATGAAGTGTTTTATATTTTCTTTAAAAATATCTAAATCCAGAAAGGAGAGAGATGAGATAATTAGGACATTGTGGCAAAAAAAAGTATCTTGATCTTCTTAAAATCAAATTTTGGAGGCCGACTTTGGACACTAATATCAAAATACTATTCCACTCCTTGGAATATACCCAGAAGATGCTCCAGCACACAACAAGAAAATTTGCTCAACCAGGTTCATAGCAGCCTTATTCATAATAGCCAGAACATGGAAACAGCCTAAGTGTCCATCAGTAGAAGAACAGATAAAATACTTGTTTCTTGATGTTGATCAAAGTGCATGGACCTTGGGTCCCCTGCATCAAGAGATCTAGTTTCTTCTTTCATGCTGCTCATCCTCTCCCCTAACCATTTAACACTGAGATATAAACTGTCTAAGGAAATGGTCACTGTGGATTCCTTAAACTCTTATTTCCCAATATATTATGTTTCTTCTTCCTTTGGAGGGGTTGCAGCTTCAAAGGCAGTTTACAGAATGACAACGCTAGAGAATATAATTTAAACACCGGTTATGCTTTGGTACAGAAGAATATCTTGAGCAAATAATTTAGATCCACCAATGGGCATGATCACAGAATATACAAAAAAAAAACAAAACAAAAAAACAAAAAACAAAAACAAAAAACAAACAAACAAACAAACAAAAAACCAACCTAATTCAGTTTGCAACCACCAATAAAGGATTATTATTCATGAAGAAGAAGAAGACAATCTCAGCTACGAGAGCATAAGGAACAACAAAATTTTTTTCAAGTTGTAGATGAACAAAGAACTTGGAAATACTACTCTTATACCCAACAGAGTAAAGAAGCAACATTCCATGACTTCTGGGGACTTTTGTGTGCTGGTTGGTTTTTGATAGTTTGATATAAACCTAGACATACTTGGGAAGATAGAATCTTCAAGTAGAAAATTCCTCTTTAAGACTGGCCTGTAGGCAACTGGATAGGGTATTTTCTCTACAGATGTGGATGGCCGTGGATGGTCACCCTAGGCAGATAACCTCAGAAGGTAAGTAGACTAACATGTATACTGAATAAGCCAGTAAATAGCATTCCTCCTTGACCTCAGTTTCTTTACTGACTTCAGTTTCCTACTTGAGTTTCAGGCTTGATTTCTCCCCAGGATGAGCTTAAATAAATTGTTTTCTCCCCATATTCATCTTGGTCACAAAGTTTTATCACAAGAAACCTAACTAAGACAGTGAGAATAAAAGAATATATAACAAAACACCACCAACAACCAAACAAACGTTACCTCTTCTGCAGTTGTTTTTCAGTCAATACTGATAGATCCCTCCAAAAAAATTACATGTTATTGATATTGTTCTTTTCAACCCTTCATAACTTAATGGTAATATCTTGCTGCTTAGACCTCTGCATATTTGAGTCATATGTCATGGAGAAAAAATATTCTTATCAAACAGTATATTAATTATAACTGGCTAGCTTGTACAGTGATGAAAGTGATATGCACACTAAGTGAGGAGAAAAGTAATCAATAGCTTTACCCATCTGTGAAATCTGTGAGCTATAATAATGGCTGGCCTTGCAAAATATGCCCATTGGTGCCATATTGTCACGAATATTATGAGAGTGATTAAGCACTTCCACATTGGACTTGAGGTATACTACACAAGAAAGAATGTATGTCTGTGCTGTTTAATGCATCAGGAACTCATAGCTGGCTAGATCCTGACTCTAGTGAAGAAGTTAATACTATTATTCTGCTAAGAGAACATATTAAATTTCTTATAAGTTCTTACTTTATACCAATGGATTAATATATTTCTGAAACCTCACCAGAGAAGCTTCTTCTGGCAGAAGATCGCAATTAACAGCATATCTTCTGTTTTATCTGACAGGACTCATATATATATATATTGTTTTGTTTTGTTTTTGTTTTTTCAAGACAGAGTTTCTCTGTGTAGCCTTGGCTGTCCCGGACTCACTTTGTAGACCAGTCTGGCCCCGAACTTAGAGAGATCCACCTGCCCCTGCCTCCCGAGTGCTGGAATTAAAGGTAAGTGTCACCATGCCTGAGCAAGGACTCAATATTTTAACAAAGACTTTTATCACACTGTTTCACCAAGACCAAGAGGTTTTTAGTTTTTGTTTTGTTTGGATTGTTTTTTGTTGTTGTTGTTGTTTTTGCTTTCATTTTCCAAGAGGATATATGTTTGTACAGGCCTGGTAGTTTTGGAACTTGTTTTGTAGACCAGGTTAGTCTTGAACTCAAAGAGATCCACCTGATTCTATCTCCCAAGTGTTGGTATAAAAAGGGTGTGTCACTAACCCTAAATGCTTGTATAATATATTAATCGTGGTTACTTCCTTTGTTCTCCTAAAAGAGTTGATTAAAATCTGGATATTTCAATTGGTTGTTTTTTATGATGGTACTTATCACTGAAGTACTTACTAAGTTGTTAATAATTAATGTAATAGCAAACAGAAGACACTCAGTGTATTTTTATGTAATACATAATCTAACATAAAAATCTACAAGCCTAATCTCTGTCCATCAGTAATCTTAACAAAAGAGATAATGTTAAATTAGTCAAAATACTTTGATGGTGTTATATTGGGCTATACAGAGAAAGGCAAGGCCTGCAGGGCCAGGACGCACCTTCCTGAATTTAGGTGATCAACCTTAGCTTCTATTCTTCTGTGCATGTTATCAAGTGACACATACTAAGATACAGACTGAAAAAAATTGTCAATGATTTTAATAATGTTATCTTCTAGAAGTGAATGAAACAATACTCTGATGTCTGTCAATTCAAAATATGTTTTCTAAGTAACTCTTTAAAAAACATAATGGAATATACTACATAGTCATTTAATTACCGATATATAATTTACATAGCTCAGTTGGTAGAATATGTAGCATACCTGAGGCCATGGGTTTGATTGTTAATACCTGGGTTTTTGTTTGGTTTGGTTTGGTTGGTTGGTTTCTTTGGTTTGGAGTTTTGATACAGGATTTCTCTGTGTACCCATGGCTGACCCAGACTTGCTTTTTAGACCAGCCTGGCCTGGAACTCATAGAGATCTGCGTGGCCTCTGCCTTCCCAAGTGCTGATATTACAGGCATGAGCCACCAGGCCTAGCTGCTAGTACTTGTAAATCAGGCATTGTAGCGCAATCTTATAGCACTGGGGAAACGGGGTGACCAGGAACTCAGCTATATATGGGAATTTGGAGACCCTCTCTTAAACAACATAAAATAGAAATTATTTGCAACAACCAAAGTGAAATAGACTCTGTATAATGTGTAATTAGTGCCCATTCCTTAATGCGAGTTTTAGGAGCATCTGAGTCATCAGGAAGTGGCCAAGTATGACGATTTACAGAGAGTCTGTCAGGGATTTTTTAAACAGAATTTGTGTTTCTGAGGCTCCGTAATATTCCTAATATTCTTAATTTACTTGCAAGATTTTTCTCTTGGAAAAACTCCTCTTTTCTCTAGCCTTATGAAACAAAGTAAGACTACACTGAAATTTAAATATAAACCAGCCAGAATGGAGCACATTACATCTCTCATTTGTATAGCAGGCTATAGTTTGTGTTCTTTATTTTTTTCATCTCTCTCTCTCTCTCTCTCTCTCTCTCTCTCTCTCTCTCTCTCTCTCTCTCTCTCTCTCTCTGTGTGTGTGTGTGTGTGTGTGTGTGTATGTTGTTTCGTTAGAAACTAGGACTTTGCAACAGTAATAGCTACATTCCTTACTGAGTTATAAACTTAGATGCAAGGTGTTAGGTCCAAACCACATCTGCCAAATAAGCAGGGTAAGGGACTGCTGACTCGGTTAAACAACGTAGGACTATCATCTGTGGTCCAGTTTCTAAATGCTGGAAACTTCCAGATTTAATAAAAGTCCTGTGTGTGATAGTCTGAATTGCTGTACCAGTTGGGATCAGAAGCTTTCTTCGAAGCTGTTTTGGGAGCGGTCCTGTTTTGATGAAGAACAGCGACCGAAGCACTTGCTGCTAGAACATGAAGGATGCAGGATGTCAGTGTCCAACACGCTGAGAGGAATGAAAAATTTCAGGTCTGATCCAGCTTCAAAGTCTGGTTCTTTTGTTCTGAAAACATATAATTTCTCACAAACATTATACTGTTCTAAAAGTATACGTATATGAGGTGTGCAAGGTGCACCTAGCAATTAAGTCTAATTCTCTGTACTTTGCATGAGCAAAAGAAAGACAACTGTAAATCTTCATGCATGCTATATTAAGAATTTCATCTAGTCCTATGTCTCATGTATTCTGTAACCAATAAGGATTGACTATGCATGGACATTCATTCCTCAGCCTGTCTCAGAGCTATCCCGTTGTAGGTGAGATTAGTAATATAAATTACCGCTTGTTCTGCAGTTTAATTTTTTAAAATTTATATCTCAATTGTAGTCCCCTCCCTCACCACCTCACGATCCCACCCTACCTTTTTTATTCCCTCTCTCTTCCTCCCTCATCCCCTCTCCCTCCCTCCCCTAGCCCTCAGACAGGGGCCCTCCTCCCCTAATATTTGTTTTCATCTCATCAAGTCCCATCTGTTCAACCCATATCCTCTTCCTCTGTGGTCTTGAAATCCACCCAGCCTAAGGAAAGTGATCCACATTGGGGCACCAGAGTCCATGTCAGAAGCAGTCCATACTCCCCATATTGTTGGTCTCACAAGGAGACTGTGCTGCCTACATACAACAATTGAACTGAGTATCTAGATCCTTGCTGTGCATGACCCTTGGTGCATCAGTCTGTGCAGCCACCCTCTCCTCAGCCCACATTTTAAAGTGTATTTTTATTATAATGTATTCACTTCCCTCTGGATTGTTATCTCCTCCTTCTTATCTTTCCATTGCCACCCTCCACCCTCTTCTGCTTTTTCCCCTCCTCTAGATCTCTGGGAACAGCCTATCATCAGGGTAGTCTGTAATCCCTTCCACAGTGGAAGCCTTTGCCTACTCTGTGCAATAGCCTGGGTTGGATTCATAGCATCCCTAGCACCATGAGAAAACAGACTTCCACAAGGCTATTGATTCTGTGATGCTTCCACAAAACAGAACGCACACAGCAAAGCAATCTGTGTTTTCTTCTTCCTGCTGTGCCCTCAGCTGATCCTTCAGCCACATTCATAAAAAAAAAGAAAGAAAAAGAAGATTAATCATATTCAAGAAAGATCATAACTTATCTTTAATATAAGATGACTTTCAAGCATAAGTTGGTGGCAGACTGGTTCATGACTTAATTAAGAGTATGTTCTTAATTTCTTTTATTAATGAGACTAAGACTCCTGAGAAAGGCTCCTATACTCTCGAGTGATACCTGACATCCCAGATGGCCTTCTTCAAATTTTCTGGTAATACAATGATGAGTATGGGAGAAAGTCCATGATTTATTTTCAAATAAATCAGTTCAATGGCTGTGTGCCTCCTTCATCTCATGTTCTCTCCTTCCCAATATCCTCTTTGTTATTCATTTGCCATTTAAGCTTGTTTGATCTGGAATTCCTGAAATGCTTAAACTTACACACTTGTCTAGTTCTTTATTCTCCTTCAGTTCTCTCCTCGTTTTCATATGCTTCTAAATAGGCTGAAGGAAACAGATTGAGAGGTTGAATCTTAGCAAGTGAGATCATCTAAAGTCTCTTTGCACTAAAGATAAAACACTGGAACCCTCTTGGCCATACATACAACTACCTAATTTCATGTAACACATTCTTTTTGTACTAGAACTGCAGTGTTAGCTGATTTTTGTGCAGGTTGTATCCTTCTTTATGCAACACTGATAATGTTCATTTCCTACTAAGTCACTGATGACCATGATTACTTCTCACCAATACTGTTTACCCATGCCTATCTTCTCTGGGTACTTAAACCAAAGCCATATGTCAGTTTTCCTAATAAGAACTTTGCAGCATTTGGGACCTTTATTTATTCCTTAATGGCTAGCTTTTTCTTTCTATCACCAAAAGCTGGTTCATAAAATCATTTTCTCAATATCTATTTAGTTTTGTATCTAGGATATATATCATAATTATTGAAATGCCATTTTATTAATAGCTAAGAAGGTAATTGGATAATTTTCATTTGTCTCTATGCAGAAAGATGTTGTAAATGTTCAGAAAATGTTCACACATTAAATGCATATGGGAAAATCATTGAGTGGTAGCTCAGAGTCATTGCCAAAAGATTTCATGGTCCTTTTAGCAAGTGGACAGAAAATGAGAAAATGGGTAAGTCCTAGGTGATGTCAGAGGTCAAAAAAAAAAAAAAAAAAAAAAAAAAAACTCAGTCACTTTTGCTAACAAAGTTTACTCTGAAAATATTTAGCTTCCAAATGTGTTCATCTTTAGCCAGGCTTTTAAATATAAATCAAAGAAAGACTGAAAAATGAAATAGCGAGGAAGTGAATACCTAAAGAAAAAGAAAAGGGATATGAGCAAAGGTTTTGAAATATTTCAGAGACTAGAGCAAGATGATTTGTATGCTCTTTTGCTTGGGGTTTCTTTTTTATGTTGAATTCCTTGTTCTCAGAGAGAGCTGCTGAGAAAAGCATGTGGGAGAGAGTGTGAAAGGAAAGAGCAGAAAGGATGCTCTTTCATATATTCATACTTTTTAAATCAGTCATTTTAGTGTAAAGTTTTCTTTTTAAAAGAAAACTATCAAAATAAAATGAGATATTTTTGATCTATAAGTTTTAAGTCAAATGTTCTTAATGAATGTTAATTTTAGGCCTTTATCTATATGAAAACCATATAATGCAGCAGAATTATCTTTGCCAACAATTTATTAGCAAAAATGAAGAAGAAAAATAGGTACTCAGACACTGAAAAATACGTTAATAATAAGGCATCATAAAATTTAATTTCAAAGACACTTATCATAACACACAATTTTTTGCTCTATAACCAGCCCTTCCAATGTTCATCCTCACATAATTGTCATTATTATTACTAAATTTGAGTGTTAGATCATATGCACACGGACAGTTTCATCTGCCTATTTTCAAAAAGCCAATCAAAACAATCAAACAAACAACAGAGTAATAGTGAAAATGCACATTAGTAAAAGTAATAGAGATCCAGCAACTCCACAAGTCAGCCTTTGGCGTTCCTGGAATAAGATTATCATTTAAATAAATGGCTAAGGATATACACATCTAACTATCAATATCAAAGTGTGCACCTCCTACCACAGGACCTTCATTGTCTGGGATTTAGTTGCATCTTGTAAGGTACATCTGACAAGTTGTTACAACTTGATGAAATCTCTCCAGGATACAAAACTCTCCTCTGTGAGATCTTTTTCTTCTTTCAGCATAAGATTCCTGGGGAATTTTTATTTCCCTGGTATTCATTGTTCAAGAACAATGGTCACATTGATAATTTGAAGAATCTGCTATTTCTAACAGATGAGTTCCACCTTTTTAACCCAACACTTTCAATGCTTTGTGATATTTAAATGTGTTTATGGTTGGAACAAAGAGATGTCCACACTATTTGGTCACAAAACAAGGGCATAAGATGATGGCACAGATGCTAGAATGGCTACCTGAGCTTAGTCACAGAAAGTGGCCATGGTGACATACAAACCTAACACAAGGGCTTGTAAGGAAACCTGTGACTCAGAGAGCTATTATTTTTTTTCCGAATACCTTCAGTTTCCTTCTTCCTCCTTAAGCAGCCATGTGCCATATGCAAAAGGATATCAGCCATCCCCAAACTGGGCTGATTGTGATGGGCACAGAGCCCTTCCAGGAGGCATAGCCAAGAATTTTGTTCTACCCAAAGGAGAAAGAGAAGGAGGATGAAGAAGAAGAAGAGGATAATAATAATAATAATAATAATAATAATAATAATAATAATAATAATAATAATAATAACAAGAAGAAGAAGAAGAAGAAGAAGAAGAAGAAGAAGAAGAAGAAGAAGAAGAAGAAGAAGAAGAAGAAGAAGAAGAAGGAGAAGACCAGCAAAGGACACTGGTCACAGAAGCTTACTACAGAATTTTCTTTGGTTGATTTGCGATATATGCTTATGTAACAACAGATATTGGTGGATTTTCTGAAATATTGCCAGTCTAAGAAATTGTATGTCAAAGGCTTTGTCACACAGTGTATACAGGTAGAATGTGGCACACAGGAAGTGATATTTTATTTTTGTGATAATGTGTCCTGTAGACATGCTAGTGAACACTTCCCCTTATGCCCCATGTTTATTTTTCATCAGTTTGATATAAATGGCTCTTGTATTAATCATTTTTCATTGTCATGAAGCATCTGATTAAGTCAACAAAAGGGAAGAAGCGTGCGCAACTATGTGCTTCGATTCAGTGCTTCTGCGCTTGCAGCTCATGCTTAGAAGTTCTTGATGTTACTGGGTCTGTGATGAAAATGAAAAGCAGGAAGGATAGGAGCATCTTGACTCAAGATAGCGGGAGCCAGAAAGACAAAGGCAAGTGATCCAGCAACAACAGATTGTAGGCACACCTTCAGCTACTTACTTTCTCAAATTGGGTGAATTTCTTGTTACCTAGTCCGTTAAGAATTCCTCAATAGATTATTCCTAATAGTCTCTTATACTCTTGGCTTCATTTTTATTATTTTATTTTTTACATATACATTTATATTATTACACATGTATACAATAGATTACCTATAGCAAGAAGAACCATGACACAATCAGGAATTTTATAAATTTTACATTTTTAGTGTTTTGGCTATTTGTATTTGATGGACTTGAAGAAGACTTCTTTCTTAACTTGGTGCATCTAAATTTGAATGTAAATCAATCTTCATCACATATTGTCATTATCACATAGAGCACCTATCTAAACCTAAAAACATCTTAACCCTAAACAACTAAACTTCTTCTTAAAACTAAGCTACCTGGTCTTCAACTCCATTGGAGACTTGAAAAGGAATAAATTTGTTTACTTGAGTATGCAGGGAGTGCAAATTAGTAGCTTTCCAAATGAAAACATGACAGAGATAGTTTCCTACCTCAATAGTCACCCAAAACTTTCTATAATGTTGGAGTATCTTCTTCAGCCCTCTAGCCCAATATATCTGATGGACATATTTGTGAGGCAGGAACTATTGAGGACTTCCTTACCCTGCATTGGCAGAAAATGGCAGTCGACTCTGCATCTAAGCTTGCCCCCCCCCTTTTTTTAGGAAGAATTCTCTCTGTTGTAGAAGTGAGGACCTTTTGCCCAGTGGCTAATTTGACACATTTGAAGCTATCTTCATAAGGAGGTTCTTTGATGCTCATCATCCTCTTTGAAGTAGGCTGGGTATTGCCAGGAGTTAACCTGTCTCATTGTCAATGAATCTTTAAAGTGATAAAAACATTTTTAAATGCTATATTCTGCATGTCTCTGGGGTTTTTGAAGACCTTGTCTTCCTATCCTTCCTTATCTTTCTATGGAGTCATATCTATCTGTTACATCTAAGGTATATAATCTTGTTATAAAAGTAGACTAGTAATTGACATGACCATGATTTAATCTACTATCATTTAATTTGTGGAACTTATTTCTCCTAAGCAGCTTGCTATAGCACTTTCAAAGCATTAGATGTAAACCTTGTATTATACTTGAGTTATATGGGTACAATAACTGTTTATATATATAGTGTGTCTATGTGTGAAGAATAATCTTACATTTGTATTCTCTACTACTGTATCTAGAATTAAACTTATTTGGCATCTATATACAAAACTAAATACTAGTGAATTAGAAAAAACATTGTGAGTGACAATTGTGGCATTAAGTGGAGGAGTAGATTCACTAATCTACTTTTTGTTCTATCTTCCCTATATATTTCTATATTCCTTTTTCTTTCTTTTCAACTGCTTTCTCCAAATAGAATGTCAATGTTTTATGCTGGGGAGAATGCATCCTGTCTGGTCTGATTCAACATCAATGTCTGGTTCTTTTGTTCTGAAAGCATATTGTTTCTCACAAGAATTATAAAGTCCTAAAATTATAAGTGTATAAGGTGTGTGTGATGCACAGAAGAATTAAGGATGATTTTCTGCTCTTTGAATGAGCAGGAAAAGAAGACATCTGTAAATCTTCATTCATGCCATATGAAGAATGGCATCCAATAGCAATTCACAGGGGTTCTGTAGTCATCAAGAAGCATTGTCTATGCCTAGACATTCACGTTTCAGCCAGTCTCAGAGCTAGTCCCATATGGTGGGATTAGCAATATTAAGTTACCTGCTTGGTCTGCGGTTTAAATACTTCACATCCTGATTGTAGTGCCCTCCCTCATTCCCTCTCTCTCCCTCCCTTAGTACTCAGACAGGGGAGCCTTCTTCTCCCAATATCTGATCTCAGCCTATCAAGTCTCATCTGTCCTAGCTGTAACCTCTTCCTCTGTGTCCTGGAAATGTTTTCTTGCCAGGGGTGAGTGATCTAGTTCAGTGGTCAGAGTGCATGTCTGAAATAGTTCCTACTCTCCACATGTGGGATTCACAAGGAGACTGTGCTATTACACCTGAGCAGTGGGTCTAGGTCCACATCATACATGGTCCTTGGTTGATGTTTCTGACTGTTTCGTAGTGTAGTTATCCTGTATTATGTGGCTAACATCCGTTTATGACTGAGTATATACCATGCATGCCTTTCTGGGTCTGGGTTACTTCACTCATGTTGATCTTTACAGTTCCATCCATATTCCTGCAAATTTCAAGATTTCCTTGTTTTTAATAGCTGCATAGTATTCCATTGTGTAGATATACCACAGTTTCTTTATCCATTCTTTAATTGAGGGACATCTAGTTTGTTTCAAGATTCTATTACAAATAAATCTGCTATGTTGTATGGTAATATATCATTTGGGTATATTTCATGGCTTCTTTTTAATTAATTGTTTTTATATGGATAATTGGCATCACCAGTTAGGGAACACATATTCAATATTCTCTATCAAATTCTTAAGAACTACCTTTGATATCAAAAGTTTTATGGGTTTTTCTACATGAATATAGACACTCAAATTCTGTTTTAGAAAGAAATGTAATATTCTTTTCACAGATATTTTAAATTTTAATGTTTTTTCAGATTATAAGATTAAGCTTTTAATATCTCTTTACTTGATTTTTGGAATTTGATTTCAGGAATTGTGAAATAAAAGCAATGAACTCGTAATTAAATCACATTTAAAACATTTTGCACAGAAGTTTTTCTTCAATTCTTTGGTTACTTTTAGATTACACATATTGAAATTATAGATGAACATTGTAGATCCTGAGATATGAACTGATGGGTGTTTTGTATAGAAATTTTTAGAAATTATATACATAGTGATATAGGACTAATGGATGTTTATGAAATGGATGTTTGTTGCTATAAAAAGAACAAGACAGATGCAGATTACAAGGTCTTCTTGGAACAAGGTCTTAGACCATTTTTTCTTTAGACATCAGCATCTTCAAAAACTCAAAATTATATTATGGTCAGAGACTCAAAGTATTCTCAATTTGTCATAAGTCCCATTTATTGGGATGTTTTCATATAGATATACATGAAAACATATATATATATTAATTTTTTTACTAATTTATTCTTGTTACATCTAATGTTTATCCCATCCCTTGTATCCTCCCCTTCTTCCCTCCCTCCCATGTTCCCATTATTCCCTCCCTTATGACTGTTCCTGAGGGGGATTACCTCCCCCTCTATATACTCATAGGGTATTAAGTCTCTTCTTGGTAACCTGCTGTCCTTCCTCTGAGTGTCACCAGGTCTCCCCCTCCAGGGGACATGGTCAAATGTGAGGCACTAGAGTACGTGAGAAAGTCATATCCCACTCTCCACTCAACTGTGGAGAATGTTCTGACCATTGGCAAGATCTGGTTAGGGGCTTAAAGTTTACCGCCTGTATTGTCCTTGGCTGGTGCCTTAGTTTGAGTGGGACCCCTGGACAAAAATCTGCCTATCATAATATTCTAATTGTAGGTTTCTAGAACCCTCTGGATTCTTCTACTTTGCTATTCTCGCATGCTTCTCTCATTTAGAGTCTCAATAGGATGTCCTCCCCTCTGTCCCAGTTTCCTGGTAAGTGAAGGCTTTCGTGGGACATGCCCCTTGGGCTAGTATGCAGATATAAGTGAGTATATACCATTTGATTCTTTCTGCTTCTGGGTTAATTCACTCATTATGATCATTTCTAGCTCAATCCATTTGTCCACACATTTTGGGAATTCCTTGTTTTTAATAGCTGAGTAGTATTCCATAGTGTATATGTACCACAGTTTCTTTATCCATTCTTCTACTGAGGGACACTTAGGCTGTTTCCATGTTCTGGCTATTTTGAATAAGGCTGCTATGAACATGGTTGAGCAAATTTTCTTGTTGTATGCTGGAGCATCTTCAGGGTGTATTCCAAGGAGTGGAATAGCTGGGTCTTAAGGAAGCCCTTTTCCCAGTTTTCTGAGATAGCACCAGATAGATTTCCAAAGTGGCTGTACTACTTTGCATTTCCAACAGCAATGAAGGAGTGTTCCTCTCTCCCCACATCCTTGCCAACATGTGGTGTCGCTTGAATTTTTGATCTTAGCCATTCTGATGGGTGTAAGATGGAATCTCAGAGTGGTTTTGATTTGCATTTCCCTGATGACTAAGGAGGTTGAGCATTTCTTTAAGTGTTTCTCAGCCATTTGATATTTCTCTGTTGAGAATTCTCTGTTCAGTTCCAAGCCCCACATCTCAGTTGGTATTTGGTTTGGTGGTGTTTCATATGTTGAGTTCTTTATATATTTTGGATATTAGACCTTTGTCAGATGTAGGGTTGGTGAAGATTTTTTTCCCAGTCTGTAGGCTGTCGCTTTGTTCTCTTGACAGTGTCTCCTGCCTTAAAGAAGCTTCTTGCCTCATGAGGTCCCATTTATTAATGGTTGACATTAAGGCCTGGGCCGTTGGTGTTCTGTTCAGGAAGTTGTCTCCTGTGCCAATATGTTCCAGGCTCTTCCCCACTTTTTCTTCTAAGTGACTTAGTGTCTCTGGTTTTATGTTGAGGTCTTTAATCCACTTAGATTTGAGTTTTGTGAAAAGTGACAAATATCGGTCTAGTTGCATTTTTTTACACATAGACCTCCAGTTAGACCAGCACCATTAGTTGAGGATGCTATCCTTTTTCCATTGAATGGATTTGGATTCTTTGTCAAAAATCAAGTGACTATATGTGTGTGGATTCATATCTGGGTCTTTGATCGATTCCACTGATCAACCAGCCTGTTGCTGTGCCAGTACCATGCTGTTTTAATTACTATTGCTTTATAGTACAGTTTGAGATCCGGTATGGAGATCCCTCTGGAGCACGTTATATTGTACAAGACTGTTTTAGCTATTCTGAGTTTTTTGTTTTTCCATATGAAGTTCAGAATTGAACTTTCAATGTCTTTAAAAAATTGTGTAGGTACATTGATAGGGATTGCATTGATTCTGTAGATTGCTTTTGGTAGGATGGCCATTTTTACTATGTTAATTTTCCCGATCCATGAGCAAGGAAGATCATTCCATCTTCTCATGTCATCTTCAATCTCTTTCTTCAGAGTTTTGAAATTTTTTTCAAACAAGTCCTTCACTTGCTCAGTTAGAGTAACTCCTAGATATATTATATTGCTTGTGGCTAATGCGAAGGGTGTGGTTTTCCTAAATTCTTCCTCTGCAAGTTTGTCATTTGTGTATAGGAAGGCTACAGACTTTTTTGAGTTAATTTTGTATCCAGCTAATTTGCTGAAGGTGTTTATCAGCTGTAGGAGTTCTCTGGTGGAATATTGAGGCTCACTTATGTACACTATCATGTCAACTGCAAATAGGAATAATTTGACTTCCTCCTTTCCCATTTGGATACCCTTGACTCCTTTTGTTGTCTTATTGCTCTGTCTAGAACTTCGAGTACTATATTGAAGAGATATGGAGAGAGTGGGCAGCCTTGCCTTGTTCCCAATTTTAGAGGAATTTCTTTGAGTATCTCACCATTTACTTTGATTTTGGCTATTGGCTTGCTGTATATGGCCTTTATTATGTTGAGGAAAGTGCCTTGTATCCCCAATCTTTCTAAAACTTTAAACATGAATGGGTGTTGGATTTTATCAAATGCTTTCTCTGCATCTAAAGAGATGATCATGTGATTTTTTTCTTTTCAGTTTGTTTATATGGTGCATTACATATATTAAACCATCCCTGAATGCCTGGAATGAAGCCTACTTTGTCATGATGAATGATATCTTTGACATGTTCTTGTATTCATTTTGCCAGTATTTTATTTAGTATTTTTGCATCGATGTTCATAAGAGAATTTGGTCTGAAATTCTCTTTCTTTTTTGAGTCTTTGTGAGGTTTAGGTATCAATGAAACTATGGCCTCATAGAATGAATTTGGTAATTTTCCATCCATTTCTATCTTTTGGAGTAGCTTGAATAGTATCGGTATTAGCTTGCCCTTGATGGTCTGGTAGAATTCTGCACTGAAACCATCTTGCCCTGGGCTACTTTTGGTTGGGAGACTATTGATGATTGCTTCTATTTCTGTAAGGGAAATGGGACTATTTAGCATGTTAATCTGTTCTTCACTCAATTTTGGCAGGTGAAATTGATCAAGATATTCATCCATTTCCCTTAGAGTTTCAAATTTTGTGGCGTATATGCCCTCAAAGTAGGATCTTATGATTCTTTTTATTTCTTCAGTGTCTGTTGTTATGTCTCCCTTTTCATTTCTGATATTGTTGATTTCAATACTGTCTCTCTGCCTTTTAGTTTGTTTGGCTGACAGTTTGTCTATCTTGTTGATTTTCTCAAAGAACCAGCTCTTGGTTTTGTTGATTTTTTGGACTGTTTTCTTTGTTTCTAATTTGTTAATTTCACCCCTGAGTTTGATTATTTCCAGACGTCTACTCCTCTTGGTGTTTCTGCTTCCTTTTTTTCCAGGGCTCCCGGTTGTGTCGTTAAGATGCTTATGTGCGATGTTTCCAATTTCTTTTTAAAGGCACTTAGTGCTATGAATTTTTCTTTTAGCACTGCTTTCAATGTATCCCACAATTTTGGGTTTGTTGTTCCTTCATTTTCATTGAATTTCAGAAACTCCTTGATTTCTTTCTTTATTTCTTCCCTGACCCAGGTGTCACTTAGCAGAGAGTTGTTTACTTTCCACGTACGTGTAGGTTTTTTGTTATTTCTATTGTTGAATTGCAGCCTAAGAGTGTGGTGATCTGATAGGATACAAGGATAGGATACAACATTATTTCAATCCTCTTGTATCTATTGAGACTTGCTTTGTGACCTACGATGTGATCAATTTTGGAGAAGGTTCCATGGGGTGCAGAGAAGAAGGTTTATTCTTTCTTGTTTGGGTGAAAGGTTCTATAGATATCTGTTAGATCCATTTGACTCATGGCATTGGTTAATGATGTTATTTCTCGGCTTAGTTTCTGTTTCAATGACTTATCATTCAGTGAGAGTAGGGTGTTGAAGTCTACCACTATTATTGTGTGGGGGTCAATGTGTGGTTTAAGCTTTTTTAGCATATCTTTTACAAATGTGGGTGCCCTTCTATTGGGAGCATAGATGTTCAGAATTGTGATGTCACCTTGGTTGACTTTTCCTTTGATGAATATGAAATGTCCTTCCTCATTCCTTTTGATTAATTTTGCTTGAAAGTCTATTTTGTTCGACACTAAAATGGCTATGCCTGCTTGCTTCTTGTGACCATTTGCTTGGAATATTTTTTCCATCCTTTTACCCTGAGGTAATGCTTATAGTTATGGGTGAGATGTGTTTCTTCAATGCAGAAGAATGTTGGATCTTGTTTATGCACCCATTCAGTTAGTTTATGTCTTTTTATTGGCGAATTGAGACCATTAATGTTGAGAGATATTAATAACCAGTGACTGTTAAGATTCTTAATTTTGATGTTGTTTCCAGTCGAGCATTTGTGTAGTTCTCTTGTTGCCATGGGATATTTATCTATTTCCTGAATAGTTTTGGTTGTAGCTTGACCCTGTGGGATGGAGTTTTCCTTCTAGTACCTTCTGTAAAGCTGGATTTGTGGATAGGTACTGTTTGAATTTGTTTTTGTCATGGAATATTTTGTTTTCTCCATCAATGGTTATTGCTAGTTTTGCTGGGTAAAGTAGTCTGGCCTGGCATCTGTGGTCTCTTAGGGTTTGCAGGATCTCTGTCCAGGCCCTTCTGGCTTTTATGGTCTCTGCTGAGAAGTCAGGTGTAATTCTGATAGGTTTGCCATTAAATGTTATTTGGCCCTTTTCCCTTGCAGCTTTTAATATTTTTTCTTTGTTCTGCATGTTTTGTGTTTTGATTATTATGTGACGGGCAGTTTTTGTTTTCTGGTCAAGTCTATTTGGTGTTCTGTAGGCCTCTTATATATTTATAGGCATCTCTTTCTTTAGATTGGGGAAATTTTCTCCTATTATTTTGTTGAGAATAGTTTCTGGGCCTTGGAGTCTGATCTCTTCTCTTTCTTCAATGCCTATTATCCTCAGATTTCTTCTTTTCATGGTGTCCCTAATCTCTTGGATGTTTTGTGTCAGGAGTTTTCCAGATTTGGCATTTTCTTTAATGGTTGCTTCAAGATCTGTGATTGTATCTTCTAGACCTGAGATTCATTCTTCCATCTCTTGGATTCTGTTAGAAAAGCTCACCTCTGTGTTGCTCACCTTCTTCTCTGAGGTCTCACATTCTCGTTTTTCTTCTGTCTGTGTGTTTATCATTGAATCCATTTTCATTTTCAAATCTTGAACTGATTTTTCGATTTCTTTCATCTGATTGTTTGTACATTCCTGAGTTTCTTCCATTGCCTCTTTATAGATCTTCAGAGCTTTAACCATTTTATTTATTTCTTTCATATGGTTGTTTACATTTTCTTGCAATTTTTCCAGTTTCACTCTATGTGCTTCTTTTATTTCTCTCATCTGTTTGGCTGCATCCTCCTGCATTTGATTATGAATTTTATTTGTTTCCTCCATTATCGTCCTCATTACTAAGGATTTGAGGTCATTTTCATGTATTTCCGTTGTATTTGAGTTCTCTGGGTTGTTTTCTTTGGGATAGCTGGAAACTGGAAACGCCATGTTGTTTTGGGGTATTTTGCGTATGCGTGTTCGCTGTCCTTTAGACATCTTGGTGTCTTTGTTTTTGTTGGGTAGCTTCCAGAATTGGATGGAGGGAGTGTGATGATAGATTTACTTATTTTCTCACGATTTCCCTAGGCTGGGAGCTCTAATGCTTCACTGGTGTGGATGTTAGGTGGTTAGCCCTGTTGTTTTGACTCTCACAGCCAGTGATCTTCAGCTCCTCTGTGCTGTGGGTTCTGCAATCGTTCTGAGTCTCTGAATGAGTGTTGGGTCAGGCCAAGGTATCCACAGCCTTCTGTGTCCGCTGCCAAGTCCAGCCCGAACCACGGGCCGAACTCAGCTAGATTCTCAGGGCCTGAACTGTCTGCTGAGCTCAGCTAGGGATTCTGGGCCAAAAAGTGCACACAGGGTCCAGCCAGAATTTTTGGGCAGGGACTACTCACCAAGCTCAACTAGGGGCTTTTGGCCCAAAGTGCGAGCTGTGGTCAATTAATGACTCAGGGCCCGAACTGTCCGCCAATCTCAGCCAGGAATTCTGGATTCAAACTGTGTCCAACCAGAGTCTTAGGGCCAGTGGAACCGAGCGCTCCACCCAGCCTGCATCACAGCAGGAGAACTTTGGCTGCGCTGAGCTAGGGTTTCCGGTGGAACTGAGCGCTCTGCCAGCCTGTGTAACTGCAAGAGAACTGCAGCTGCACCGAGTTAGCGCTGGTGGTAGAACTGAGTGCTCTGCCCAGCCTGCGTCACAGCAGGAGAACTGCGGCTGCACTGAGTTAGAGCCAGTGGTGGAACCATGTGCTCCGCCCAGACTGTGTCACCGCAGGGGAGCTACCGCTGAGCTGAGATGTTGCTTAGGGTGGAACTGAGCATGTTGCCTAGCCTGCACCACAGCAGGGGATCGGTGGCTGTGCTGAGTTAGTGCCTCGAGCAGAATGCTTGCTGGGCTGAGTCAGAACCTGGGACTCTGGGGCTGAACTGTCCGCCGAGTCCAGTCTGAGTCCCAAGGCACCATGTGACCCAAATCCTGCCCAGAGTCACCTCTACCACAGCAACTCCCACTGGCCACTACACCAATCACCTCCACCAGAAGGCTATGAGCTGCAAACCCCAGCCACCACCACTGCTGACACTGGTACCGCTGGTGCTACTGCTGCTGCTGCTGCTGCCTCTGCCACTGCTGCTCCAATCCGAGAAAATCCATGCTCCTCCTGTGTGCAGGGGCATGCAGGTCCTCCACACCCTGGTCCCCCCTAACCGTGGAGCACTCCCACTGCCGTGGTGTGGGGACCTCGGTGTTCCTGGGTCAGAAATCTGTGCAATTCCCTGAATTTTTCACTGGAGACCCCAAACATGGTCCATACTGCTCCCCACCATCTTGGATCCTTTGTTTGAAATTCGAAAACATATATTTTAAATGTACATATATGTCTGTGTGTATACACGTAAAATTTTAAAAACATTTTTGGTTGTGCAACTTGGGTTATTTCTCAAAATTCTTCAGCTATTTCCTACAAAAAAGTATTCAATATTTTCTGGTAAGTCACATGCTTATATATAAAGACAACTATTTTCTGTGCCTGCTTCAGAACAGATTCAACACTATCTAAAATGCCTTTTCACAATCTGAATTTTTATGATAACAGATGAAAGTGTTTATTCATTGCCCTCTTGAGTATGAATTGATTAAAATGCATTCCTTAGATATTAGAAATGTACATTTGTTTTCTTCTATGTTCCCCAATGATTAAGTGACTAGAGTTGAAAGCTTAGCTTTATCTTTTGACCTTCTGTGCATTGAAAAAGGGCTAGAGATTGATTTAATTACTAATGTCCATTAATGTAATCAATAATCCTTACATAATGAGGCCTCCATTAAACACCTAGAAGAATATGTTCAGTACTTTCAGGCAGATGCATAAGTGCCTAGAGGATGTAGTTACTGAAGAGGGCAAGAAAGAACTGTGATCTGACATTCAAATGTTCCTTCCCTCCATTCTTCAGGAAGGAAAGGTCAGTACCAACTCATATTTTACAAATTTCATGGACCATTCTCACAATGGTAGGAGGCAGTCATAGGGGCCTCTTATGTTTCCCCACAATAATCAAAAGTACAGATGACAAGCTAGATCTGAAATTGACATTTGAAAAAGTGATGGTTTGTAATACTTAAACCTCATTCTCTGAGTTTAAAGTGTCAGGATTTCAGAAGTGCATTAATTGTATATAGTTAATGCAGACTGTACATAGACTAAATGAAAGGAAAGTAAGCACCTTGTATATTTTTCATCATTCCTGTTAGTACTTGCTATCAAGTGCAGTAGAAACAGGTTAATTTTGTTAGAAAATCCACCATTGTCATAACATTGAGACATAGTCATATATATGTATGCTATTTTCTAATTCTCTGAAGTACTTTTGCTACAAAGATTTCTTGATGAGAACTTATAATATCAACAAAGTTGATGCGATGATGTAGCAACATGTAGATGAGATATATATATATATTAATAAAGAAAGCAAGAAATTATTTGCCTAGAAAAAGTAAAGAATGTAGATTATAATTCTCTATCCAAGTTTTCTTATAATGACAGCAGCCTTTGTGAAGTTTGAGAAGTTTTTTCTTCCACCTAATATATATATATATAGTGTCTGTGTATACAGGATGTTTCTGGATTCAATATCCTTGCATAACAGATAGGTATGATGCTGCAGTCCACATTTATGAAATCATTCAACTTGGATGTTTAGTATTGGAATGGTAATTTGGTTAATATGTTGTTCTTAAGTTCTTATTTTACTAACAGTATGTTTCTTTTAGGACATCAAATGCTAACAATTGTAGCATGAATCCCAAAAGCTCTGGAATAGTCTAAGGATGCTTCAGAATAAAATTGCATTTATAAATCCAAAGAAGTGAGAAGACTCCTTTACTCCCGGCCAGCCTAAAGCGATGGTTCATCCTTCCACGTGTCCTTTAGCATGGAGCATGTTAAAAGTTGATTGATTTTTAGATATGGAATGAGAAACTGTTTAAAATTTTCTGAAACAGAGTTTAATAAAAACATAATCTTTGATTCCTTTCATCTTTCCATTTACCAAATAGCAATTGAAATCACTTTCCAGCTCCACACATGCTAAAAGCTCCCCCTACTGATGAAGTGTTAATATGGAAAGTAAATTTGTTTTTTATTGTATTTTAAAAGTTTTTTAGATTATACTATTTATCTAAGTTTGTTCTTTAATTTCTGACCTCCATCCTTTCACATTTTTCCTCCGCCCACCTTGCTTCCTTTACAATTCATGGCCTCTTTTTCTTTAATTGCTGATCTGTATACATACATACACATATATATTCATAAATACAGTCTGTTTACTCTATATCAAGTTATTGGTATGTACCATTTTGGGGATGATCATTTGGTATTGGATTACTAATTTGTTTCACCTAGAAGACTATCTCTCCAGCTCTCTGAATTTCTTATTTGCTCAGTTCTTTGGTAAGATTGAGGCCCATTGAAGCTCAGTTGAGTCCCCTTTCCCCAGTAGCATGTCTATTGGTCAAAATTGTTGAGATTATGTTTAGCACACATGTTGGAAATACTTCATGAGCTTCTCTGACATTCCTAGGAGATACAATCCCACAGCAAACTTCCTTTTCCTCTAACTCTTTTTTTAAATGTATTTATTATCTATACAATGTTCTACCTGCATGTGTGCCTGCCCACCAGAAAATGGCACCAGATCTCATTATAGATGGTTGTGAGCCATCATGTGTTTCTGGGAATTGAACTCAGGACCCTGAACTCTGGTGCCTCATATTTGACCATGTCCCCTGGATGGGAATGCCTGGTGGCACTCAGAGGAAGGACAGCAGGTTACCAAGAAGAGACTTGATACCCTATGAGCATATACAGGGGAGGAGGTCCCCCTCAGTCACAGTCATAGGGAGGGGAGTAAGGGGAAATGGGAGGGAGGCAAGAATGGGAGGATTCAAGGGATAGGATAACAATTGAGGTGCAATATGAATAAATTAATAAAATACATTTAAAAATGAAAAAAAGATTTGGTATTTGGAGGCTGGAGAGATGGCTCAGAGATAAGAGCACTGTTTGTTCCTCCTCTAACTCTTATAGGCTTTTGTTCCTTCTTTGGCAATGAACCCCCAGCCTTAGTTAGGTAAAGGATTGGTGCTATAGATTCATCAGCTGGTAATAGGCTTCTTTACATTTAGATCAACGTGGTTTTTCTGTAATTGTCTTTGTACATTCCAAATAGAAGTTTATTTGAAAGGGGGATGGGTGGGTGGATATTTATCTGTCGAAATAACCTTGATATTTAGAATGTTGTTATAGACTGTACTGGCTTTATAAATTGGAAGTTGTAGGTTCTCCTCCACAATCCAGGATACCCCAAGCCCCATGTAGTTGTCCAAAACAATCTAAATGTTCTTCTGAAGAGGAATGGGTAATGAAATAAAATTTTGATACACATATGCTGTAGCATACTGTACCTCTATGCAGGTAAATTGAGGGTCTTAGAGGAGATCATATTGAGTTGAAGTAACCTAGACCCATAAAGAAAAACATCACAACTGCTCTCTCATTTGAACTTCTGAGCTACAAATTTTCAGATGTAAGCACATAATCTGGAGAAACTGCATAAACTAAAAAGTAAAAAAGGACCATTACGGGTGGTGATGGTGATAGTAGGGACCAATAGAGGGAGGGAAAGCAGGATACAAGTGATCTAACATAAGAAATGGTAAAAACAGTAAGCTTTCATGAGGAAGGGAGGGAGGGGAAGAATACAGAAGAAAGAGGGACAAAGGTGTCTGATAAAAGTCATAAAGAATCATACTTTTAACCACCTATTTATAACGTTAACTACCATACATGTAATTCTGTGTATTCATGTACATACAGCTCAGATGAAAAGTTCCCATCTGGATTAATAAGGATCTAATCAAGAGTAATAGATTATCTAACAAAACTTCAACACTAGACATTAAAAAAAACCAAAACAAAAACAAACAAACAAACAAACAAATACTTTTGTGTTATTGGCCAAGGCTTTCAAACAGACTCTCAAAACATGTAAGATGGTGCTGTTGTCCTCCGTTGCCTCTAAGAGTTTGAAAGTAAATTACTATTTCTGAGGACATAATACTTTACAGACATGGCACCAAGGGCATCCAAACTGATCTGCCCTTAAATCTCATTCCTTGAGGAATAGCCATAAGATGTCATGCATGCAAGCTTTCAAAAAAGGGAAGCAACCAACAGTTCAACCTCCCATGACTCCTATGAATCACAACAATGACCATCATGGTGCAATAATTAGAAAGGTGAAATTATGGCACACATTAACTAGTGGTAACCTGGAGCTCTCTATTTGGACATTTTAAAAGATATTTATCTTACTTCTTTATCAATTAATATAAGTAAGCTACTGTTCTATTAAAAGAGCTACAACAACAAGTAACTCAGATTTAAGCTACTGTGTCACTCAAGGTTCTTACAGGTGGACTTTGGTGACATTACTGTAAGAACTTGGTCTCTCAGTTCACCAACATGTGCTGTTAGTGCTGATATTTCTTGACTATAAAATTTATCTTATATTCTAAAAATTTCTGTTCAAAAATAATTTATGTTCCTGTGGAAAGTTAATCCTTTTTATAGTGATAAAAAACTATTTCACCCTTTGTTCTATATAATAGATTACATTGAAAGTATACTTTGGCCTTAAAAAAGAAAATAGTGACTATATAGGATATTTGAATTAAAGTTTGATGGTCAGTCACTATGAGAGCTATATGTATTATTGTGATATACTATATTGAAAGTGCTTAGAAAAATTTTGTGATGTTGAAAGGTGTCTTAGGCTAGAAGGAACCCAAGGCCTAATGTTCTAAGTGGAAAAGCAGTACAGCACTAGAGAGAAATTGAACACATGCATGAGCCACTATCTTGAGACAAAGAAGGCAACATCTCAGCTGCCGTGAGTTGATAGCCACTAGGAAATGGGAAGAGAGAGACATGTTGCCTAGCAGCTCTACTCATGAGTACACTGATCACAGCAGTTTGATGATGTAAGCTTGAACATTTACAACCTTGAATAATTTGTTCACCACAATTCCAAATTCTTAGTTCACTGTCACTTTTGTGATATTTTGTAAATTTTGGAATTGCAACACTAGGGACTATAATAAAGCAGAAAAATACTACAGTTATATCATGTGTGATTTCAACAAGAAGGCTATTTTACATTCTTATATTATTTTTGCCCAGGGTGAGTTTTCTCTTGCTTTATCTAGCTGTAGCTGGACTAAAAAAATTGAGCTAATGAACATTATAACTTGGAAGCAACACAGCCAAAGTTTTGACTTACCTTGGATGTGGATTCCAGCATTATCTTTCTGAGGGTTTTTTTTTAAGGAGAAGATAATGTCCCCTGTAAACCAGAACTACTTACTGCAGAGTGACTGCTCAAAATTATCCTTTAGGGATAGTTTGACATTGAATGTAACAAGGACTGGTTCTGCAGTCAGTTATAAATTTTAATCAGCTCACCAGTCTTTTATATTAAATTCAATCATCAATTGAGGCATTCTTTAACACATAGTAGCTTTCATTTAAGAATCTCTACCAGGGAACAAATAGCTCAGTTAAACTGTTGACATTAAGGTTATTTTTAACTTTGTCTTGTAATATAAGATAATAGGCTGCTTTTAATAGGGCACTTTTGTCTAGAACACAGTAAATGCAAGTTAATGTGTTATAATTTGAAAATGGATGAGAAGCACTGTTCATTCCGTTTTCTTGAATATATAATTTAATCCTATAGTAAGAGTCATTCAGCTGAATAAATGAAATAATTGTTATAAAATAAGAAACTTTTTAGTTATATTTTACCCAAATAGAATTATGTTTAAAGGTAAAATTTTTAAGGGATCCACTGAATCTCCTTAGTGTTGTCTGTATGATCACAAATATAGCATCATCTCCCAGAGTACTGGCAACCTTTCAGGGAAAAATTGACTGTCTAACTACAAGTACCCATCAACTGCCAGTAAATGCTCAATGAGGAGTGAGACTTCATGAACCCCTCTCACAGCAATGATTTGAACAGCATAAATAAGGCTGGATGGAAAGGAATATCAAAAGTAAATTAATTTCAAAGGTAAATAAATTTCTAGTATTTGAGATGGGTTTAACCTTATGCAAATATTGATTTTTTACTTATTCAGTTATATTTTTTATATTTCCCACAACTACCTGGAGATTTTTTAATTTATTTAATTATTTATGTATATATTTATTTATTTATTTATTTATTCTCTTTATATGCCAATTGTAGCCCCATCTTTCCTCTCCTCCTGGTTCCAGCCTCCCTCCCTCTTCCTCCAACCCCTCCCCTGGTCCTCAGAAAAGGGGAGTCCTGCACACCAGCCCACTCCAGTTCATCAAGTATCGTCAGGACTGAACACAGTCCTCTTCCCCTGTGGCTTAGCGAAGGAGCTCCACCAGTCAGGAGTGACCAGAACGCAGGCAGCCAAGTCCATGTCAGAGACAGACCTTTCTTTGCTTAGTAAGATAGCCACATGAAGCCTGGGCTGAGCATCTGCTCACAAACCCACTTTATCCCTGGTTAGTTGGTTCTTTTGGTCTCCTTGTGGAGTTCCTGTCATCTCCAGGTCCTTTTCTCCTCACACCCACTTTTCTACAAGACTTTCTATGCTTCTCCCAATGTTTGGCTGTGAGACTCAAAATCTGTGTCGAAGTACTGATGAGTGGAGCCTGTCAGAGGTTAATTCTGCTAGGTTCTTGTTTGCAAGCATAGCAGAGTGTCACTAGTAGTGTCAGGGATTGGCTTTCTCACATTCAGTGGGTCTCTGGGTGGGCCAGCCATTGATTGAACATTCCTTCAATTTCTCTTCCATCTGTTCTGTCTTTATCCCTGCATATCTTGTAGGCAGGGTAAATTTTGAATCAAAGTTTTTGTGGGTGGATTGGTGTTCCACTCCCTCCCCTAGGAATTCTGTATAGTTAGAGGGTGTCTTCTTCTGTCTCTATGACCCCTGCTACTTGGAATCTGAGTTGGAGTCATACCCGTATCGTCCTAGAAGTCTACCCTGCCGTATGTCTCCAGCTTGTCACAAAGACGCCTCTGCAGGCCCTCTGTCCTCCTGCCCCTGCTCTCCCCAGGTCTGATCGCTAACCTCATGTATTTCTGTGTTCCCTCCTTACCTTGTTCATGGTGCCTATGAATTCATATGAGCACCAGCCTCATATGGCAAATGTTATTTACTGCAGAAGTCTAGAACCTCTAGCTCTTAAACTTGTTCTTTTCCTTTTTTCACAATGATACCCACACCATGGTAGATCATTCAAACCCATTTTTAGCTCAACACCCCACAGTCTCTTACTCTCTGCCCACTACATATATGTAGGTTCCTATATAAATCAACACCTACTGCTAAAATAAGCTGCTAAAATAAGATAAGGGTTCATAGATACACTAATCTAAATCACACTAATGAACACTAGTATGCACTAATTAAAGTGTTTTCTTGTACATAATTTTTTTCTACTTCAAAATTCTTTTTTGTGAGAAATATAGAAGATGCCCAGAATACACCACGCTGTAACATACCATGAAATATTGCTTGATCACAGCCTGGAGTAGGAGAAGCTAATTATCCCTACCTTGGTGGAAATAAATAATGGAAAAGCATACCATCTAAAGACAGTAGACATCTTTTAATCATTAATGAATTTGGGAGTTTGCAAATAGAAAGAACACTTCAATTTGGATGAACCAACTACTTCGAAATGCCAAATCTTTTTTATCCCCACATCAAATATATTACTTTCGGATTTTCTTCCCCTGTGTATATTTCAGGCCAAGGTATAAAGCATGAATTATTGATCAAATCATCATGAGGCAGTCATTTACAATAGTATCTACTACAGATAAACCACAGTGCTGCAGTGGCAGAGCCTCATGTCTCTTCTTTAGTGCTATCAGAACAGAGGGCACTTCGGAATCACACCAGACTCAACTCAAATATTTATGAGCGTCCAGCCCAACTGCAGCATTGCATATCTAGTGTCATGGGACATGATTCAGGCACTCAGCATCATTTATTTGTGCTGGCACTGGCATTGATCCACAGGTGAATAATAGCCCCTAAGGTTAAGATGTAGTAGGAAGCACACATATTCCAGTTTTATTTGTTTATTTATTTATGTATTTATTTATGTTTTGATGTTTAAGTGGTTAACTACCATTCTTATACCTTTATTGATTGTCTATGATTTACATGTCATGCACCAAAATCCCTCTTCTCCCCCCAGTAAAATAAAGCAAACAGACAAAGTCTTATCACAGAAGCTTTAGTGTATCATGCAGTATAGCCTTTGTCCACATCTGTTTACTTTCCAGTGTTCATTGCTTTGAGTCATGTGTCTGGGTTGAGGCCTATACTGTCATTTCTCAATACTCACTGGGACTGCTGTCAGATATCCTGTTGTAGTTATGGGTCAAGGAGATTCTTAATCTTTGCATCTGCAGGTCTGGCCTACCCTGATGACACAAGAGCAGGGAGCTGGTCCTGCCACGATGACATCAGAACAAAAGAACGGACTCTGCCCTGAGGACAAGGGAGTGGGCCCTGATCCAGGCCTCTGAGTGAACCTCACCTCAACATCAACCCCATGTATGACCTAGTGGAACACACTTTTCAGTTTTAAAATGCGAACAGTAGTCTAAAAACTGGAGAGAAAAAGGAAAATATGCTGAAGTTAAATCAGCTTTTAAACTTTAAAAAAATCCATTTTATGCATGATAATCTTTGTATAATTCCCCTACATCCATGATATCTAAAGTAATGTTCACTTTCTTTGTTTTCTAAAAATACATTTTTTAAAAAGTATTCTTCTTTTCTTTACTTAGATACAAGTTACTTAAAGGAAAGATGTCTAATGTGAGGAAATTTCTGTTACTAACCCTAGTAAAGTATAACTCTTATTTTTATATTAATAGATCATTACAGAAAATTAAATTGTAAGACAATTATTTTTAAGAAATTCATAATAGGGCTGAAAAGATGGTACAGATGTTAAGAGCAGTGGCTGCTCTTCCAGAGGTCTTGAGTTTATTCCAAGCAACTACATGGTGGCTCACAACCATCTATAATGTAATCTGATCCTCTCCTCTTCCTTGCAGATGTACATACATGTAGATAGAACACTCATATAAATAAAAAATTAAAAATGAAAAGAAATTGATAATAAATTAAAATGCATTGAATGCTACCTAAGATTAAAATCATTAAGTGTTAATGTTCATTTTTTCTTTGATTCTCTCAATATCCTTTTATTTTATTTTATTTGTCTGTATCACTTTTATTTTAAACACAACTGATTCTTAACAATTGTACATTTCTAACTTTTTTCAACTTCATGTTTTCTTTTTCTACTTTTACATTTACATTTATATCATTACACATATATATAATAAATTACCTACCTCAAGAAGAACCACAAAACAATCAGGAATTATATAAATGTCACATTCAAAGTGTTTTGGCTAATTGTATTTTTCAACCTTGAAGAAAACATCTTTTCTTTCTTGGGGCATCTAAAATTCTGAATGTAACTCAATATCTATTATATTTCATCTGTATCAACTTAAAACATCTATCTAGACCTTAAAACATCTTAGCCCCTAAACAACTAAGCTTCATTTTAAAACTAACGTATCTGGTCATCAACTCATCAGAGACTTGAGAAGGAATAAAATTAATTACCTGAGTATACAGTGCAGGTTTGTAGCTTCCAAAATGAGAAAATGACAGAGACATTTTGATGCCTGATCAGTCACCCAAACTCTCTATAATGTTGGAGCACCACCTTCAGCTTTCTGGCCCGATATATCTGACAGACATATTAGTGAAGCAGGAACTATTGAGGACTTGCTTACCCTGTCTTGGCAGAGTTTGGCCATCAACTCTGCCTGCACCCAACTTGTCCATTTTTAGGCAGAATTCCGTCTGTGGAAGAAATGAGTACATTTTTGCCCAGTGGCTGGTTTGCCACATTGAAGCCATCTTCATAAGAAGGTTTATTGATGCTCATCATCTTTTTTTAGATATTCTGGGTGTTGCCAGGAGTTAACCTGTCTTATTGTCAAAGAATCTTAAAAATAATAAAAACATCTTTAAATCCATATTCTGTAGGCCTCTGAGGTTTTTGAAGACCTTATCTAACTATTTTCCTTTATCTATATAAACCAATCTATTTGCTAAACCTAGGAAGTATATTTTTGTGATAAAAATGGACTAGTAATTGACATATCAACTACTAGTCAATGTCCTTTTAATACTAATTAAGTTAAGAGCAGAAAATAAATGCTATATTGAGAAAATCCTTATAGAATTGAAAAAAGTTATATATTAACTAGCATATATAAACAATGGATAATACATTAAATAAATACAAATTTCTGTTACTATTTAAGTGCAATGGTTAATTTAAAATAGAGTATATAAAAGGATAGTAATAGGAGAGATATCTGTGGCTGTCAACACCTTCTTGACTTCTTTTATGTTTTAAATACTTTTCTGATGTGAATGACACTTAGTAACTTAACAGGACATAAGTATAAAGCGTGTGAATCTATAATTGTAAAGACTATGAGTTTAAATGTGGTTTTGTAGACAAATAAAAATATCACTTTCTTGAGTCAAAGTAAGTTGCAAGATGAAGTTTGCTTCATAAAACATTGCATCTGTGAATATAAGTGCATATTTAAGAAATAATACATACAACAATGATGGTTTGTTTCCTTGATTTATTTGATTTGGTAAACTGTATTGTTGGAACTTGCTAAAGTAGTATTCATTAAGCCCTTCTTCTTCAGAGTGTCTAAGAAAGACACTTTTTGGATGAAATATTCTCTATGTATAGGGACTGAGTTGGAATACTTTCTCTAACTGAAGTCCCTGACAGTGTTTTCAGGCATGGAAATCCAAAGGCTCTTACTCTTTGGACTATATATTGGCAATAAGATTCACCTTTTTGCTACTAAACAAATTTCTTGTCAAAGCAGCAAGAAAGCAGGACAAATGGCCACTGAAAACAGTTATTGAAAGTGGGAGACTGGACATCATTATTAATTAAAGAGTTGCAACAGAAGCTTCTGCCCATGGTTTGGCTTAAGATTCTCCTTGGTTGGTCCTGTGACATACACACATTTCATCACACTTGTCATGTCAGTATTCAGTGGATATCTCCAAAGAGAAAGGCTGATCCCTGACTGAAGTATAATAAGAGCAGGCATATGCACAAAAAGGTCGTGAAGCTAGTTTGCATTCAGTTTGAAGATGACTTTATACATGTCCATGCCAAAAAAACTGGATACAGACAATGTTGATGACGGAGGTTTTCTTTAACCTGTGTTTTCTACCCATGCCAATTTTCTAAAGAATAATGACGATTAGATGTAAATATATTTACAAAAGCGTAGGCCAATATACCAATAGACCTACCCTAGGCATCCTCCATGACTTGATCTTAACTAATATCCCATTTATTCTCTTCTGAGTTATGCCACATGGCTGGTTATCTGTGGTCAGTTTACATGCATCTGTCCTCCTCAGTGTCCTCAGGGAAATTTTCCCTGCCTCTTGACTCTTTTCTCCAGAGCTTCTATCTTTATGCCAGAATGCCACCCTCCTTATTTTCTATCTCAACTAATAGGCTGTAAGCTTTTTACTGACAGATGAAGAATCCATATGGTACACCAGAGAGTATACCTACACAGTGTTCTGTTTATCTGCAAAGCTATAACAACATTCCTTTAGCAATATTCCAAAGAAAGTATTTGTTGTCTTCCAAATGACAGTGACAGTGGTGACAGGTCACATGCGTTGGTCGAAGTTGTCATATATTATTTGGGCTATGAGGTAAGCTATTGGTGACACAAAAGCCATTTTTATTTCTTTAACATCATATATGCCTATATTTCTCGTTTCATTTTTCTTCTGTTTGTTTGTGGTTTTGTTTTGGTTTGTTTTGGTTTCTTGAGACAGGTTTTATATGGTCCTGGCTGTCTCGAAGCTAACAATGAAGTCCAGGCTTGCTTCAAACTCACAGAGTTCCACCTGCCTTTGCCTCCAAAGTTCAGGGGTTAATGGTCTGCTTGCACCAACACACCTGTCATCTACGTCCATCGTAAAGATAAGGTTGTCATCAGCAAATATATGGTAGTGGTGATGCTGTGGTTGCATCTCTTAACTGAGGAAAGCTCTCTCCATAGTTGTCAAAGCAACAGTGGACTGTTGAACCTGCCATTCTCATAATTATACTTGAACATACAGACCACACAAATTACATTAATGAAGATGATGGCAATAGAGACAGCATCCTCTTTGCCATAGCTGAAAGCATTGTCTTGGAATAAGTCTAATGAAGGAAGTGAAATAAATGTGCAATGCAAACTTGAAGAAACTTAGAAAAGAAACTGAACATGATACTAGAAGATAATAAAGAACTCCCATTCAACTGGATTGGTTGAAAATCACAATTTTAAAGCAAGCATTCTGGAGATTTAAGGATATTCCCATTAGAAAGTCTATGCAGTTCCTCAGACATATCGCCACCACCACCATCATCATCATCATGGTCATCATCATCATCTTATGTTTTGTTGGTAACTACAAAAGTCCCAGGATAGTAAAGACACTCTTCAACAATAAATGTCAGCTGGCGGAATCACAGTCATATATTTCAAGTTATACTATTAAAAAAAAGGAACCGGCATAAAATCAGTCTTAACAACCAAAGAAATAAAATTTATTTATATTTAAGCCCAAATGCCTATAGCCACCTGACGTTTGACAAAGATATAAAAAGTACATTGTTATTTTTTGTATAAATGTGTTTGTTTCTCTGAGTTTCTCTCTTAAAGTGCTATCACACAAATATTTGAGACTCTTCTATATTCGTTTATAAAGTTTTACAATACAATACTGAGCAATTTAACCCTTTATGTTATCCAGACTCTATCATTGCCAAAACCAACCCCCAAGTTACTTGCTTTTTAGGTATTTCTTTGCCGCAGCTGAATCTCCTTCTTCTCTCCTACACTTCTGCCTGTGGCTGAATCCCCACTTCCTCTTCTAATCTTCCTACCCTGGCCGGAAGGATGTCCATCTCTACACTCTGCCCTGCTTAGCAACTGTCTGAAAGCAGCTTTATTGACATATAAGGGAACAATTGAGTAGAGTTTATGCAACATTGAGACAGGAGATACTCAGTGTAGTTATGTGACCTCAGATTTGTAAGGTGAAATGAACTCTTTCTTCTCCAGGTTGCTTTTGGTCATGCTGTTTGCCCCCTTCCCCTGTGGTTTGGCAGGGGGGATGTGATCAAGATACAGGCAACAGAGTCCAGGTCAGAGACATCCCCATTTCCCTTACTAGTGGACCCCATATATAAAAGCCTGAGCTTCCCACTGGCTACATGTATTTAGAGGACCTAGGTTCAGACCAAGCATGGCCCTTAGTTCTTGCTTCAGATTCCACAGGCCCCTCTAGGGCCTGGTTAGTTGGCTCTGTTCTTTTTTTTTTTTTTTTTTTTGAGGAGTTCCTGTCACTTCTAGGTCTTTTTATCCTTCTACCCACTTTTCCACTAGACTCCATATGCTTCACCAATAATTGGCTACGAGTCATGGCATCTGTTTAGAACTGCTGCTGGGTAGAACCTCTGAGAGCACAACTCTGTTAGGCTCCTATCTGCAAAACATAGCAGTGTATCATTCATAGTATGTTGATTCTCTTCCATGGGTTGGGTCTTGGGTTGGGCAAGGCATTGCTGGACATTCTCTCAATCTTTGCTCTATCTGTTTTAACTTTATCCCTGTACATCTTGTAGGCAGGGAAAATTTTGGATCAAAGTTTTTGTGAGTGGGTTGTATTCTCTTCCTTCCATGAAGAGTCTTGTTTAGTTAGAAATGTCCTCTTTAGTCTCCATGGTCCCTGCTACTAGGAGTCTCAGCTATATTTTCCCTCATATCCTCCCAGGTGGCTATTCTGGTTTAGGCTTCCAGATTGTCACAGAGATGCACCCACCCATTGTTTTCTTTTCTTTGCATACCTTCTGTGCTCTCCCCAGGTCTGATTTCTACTCTTATTTCTCTCTGTGCTCCCTCTCTAACCTTGTTCCTTTTTTTCCAGGCACTACCTCTGACTGGTCTATTTCCCCTTCTGAGTGAGATTTAAGTGTCCTCTCTTGGGTCCTCCTTGTTACTTACCTTCTTTGCGTCTGTGCATTATAGTATAAACTAAGAAACAGGGAGTTTAAATCACCATTATATTATAATTCAATGAAACCTTAGAATGTTTAAAGGAGATTCTAGGCCATTTTCAGACAAAGAATCAGGAAGATTTAAAATATAGAACAGGTTGGATACAATTGCTGGAAAGGCCTCTTTCTTCTAAAAAGCACCTACACATAATCATTTGAAGAGGACCTTTGACAGCTGACAAACACACTTTGTTGCAATTTAAATAAACTCTGAACTAAGTGACTTAGTTACTAAAGCCTTCATCTCCTCTAACCCACTGTCTCTAACACATGACTCAACTTTCCCATTCAATTCTTTAGCATTTTAACTTTCAGAGAAAATAATACTACTGCCCCAACTTTTCTGAGTTATACATAGGGAGACAATAGTTAAATGCGACTCCAACAGGGCATCTCCAGTAAGGTAATTATCAGAAAATTCTTAATAAGAGCCTGAAAAATGCTTTATTTTCTAACACATCTAAAATTAGAGAACTCTCTACATCAGGAATGATCTATAAGATTATAGAATCACAAAGATCACGTCACCAATAATTATCATATGACTATACACAAAAGGCATTCTACCAAGGTCAAGATTTGTACTGGGTGGAGCTATGGCTATTTGTGATTTACATTTTAAAGACAGATCATCTAGTGCTCTTCATGTCCAATGCATGATGTCAGGATTACTATAAAAAAATAACCTACAATTTGCTTAAAACACTTATTTTTGTTCACAAAATTGTACGGTACAGTATGTCTCTCAGATGTGGAAGCATCTATTGGCTATATTTCATAATAGTGTGTAGATCTGATTTCTCTCTCAGTTCATGTGTGCAGAACAATGAGTATTTTTTGCTTTTAAAGTTGATTACATTTACAACTTCAATTACACTTTTAAAAAAGCAGCTTAGGAAATAATAACTACTGTGAAATTGTAATAAATAAATATATTATCTCCAATTATTTCAGTTTGTAATTCTAAATTTAATAATATGGAAATAAAGCATAAGTAATACATTATATTTAACCAGATATGGAAATTCACATAGTGCATATCAAATTAAATTAAAATTTATGTGAAATGCAGTGAAAAGTGAAAAAATTCTTGCAGTGATATAATAATGATATAGTACCAGATTAAAAGAGTTACCTACTTGCAATTATTTAAATTGTTTGATTAATAAAATAAAATATTTATCAAGTCACATGACAAAAAATGTTAGACTATAACTTATTTTGTGGTCTACCTGTTCATTAAGTTTCACAAGTCTAAGCAGTAAAACATTACGTGTGTTTGTAATTATTAAGTAATTATGCATAACTGTATATATTACTGATCTATCTCTATCATCTATTTATCATTTATCTACCTGTCATTTATCTATGTATAACACATCTATTACCACCATCTAGTTACCTGTCATCTATTCCAATCAAAATTGCACCCTCACTAATTTATAAGTAAATACATGAAGGTAAAATTGAATTTTCAAAGCTCTATTATATTATAATTGCATAAAATCTTATATTTTCTTTTGTGCTACATTGCTATATATTATTTTTTGTTAATAATCAGAAAATACTTATACTAGGGTTCCACAATAAGTTTCATAGCAGCTGCTTTAACATAAAGCATAATTTAGCAGATGAATTTACAAGCAAATATTTTTAAATGTGTGTAATTATAGTATTTCCTTTACTATTGGCCAGAAAATTCACAATATATGAGTTAGTCACTTTGTATTATGAGAAAACACAACTTGGCATAATAGCAAATATATTGAAATCATTATGTAAAGATGTGTGGAATAACAGAGGATTCAGTGATAGCATTAGTTTGTTTTCTACACTTTTTGGGCTTTACGAACCTTAAAAGTACTTTTAATGAGCTATTTTCATTTGAAGCCTGATTACTGAAACTCCAATTTTCGCTTGTATTAAAAGCTGAATTTTGTAAGTGAAGTATATTTTAGTGTTAGTGATTCTCTCATTGTGTGTTAGAATATCAAGTACAAAAGTAACAACATACTCATGGTTGTCCATGGGCTTGCCAAATCATTGCAGGCTATATCTATTGCACCTTGCTCTCATCTACAGATGGAAAGTACATACCTGTTGCTGAGGACAGCATGTACATCAAGTGCAGGCAAAGATTCCCCTGAGCTGAAACTTATTTAAAAGCCTCTTTCGTAGGGACTAGCTAGCCAGAAGTTTCCATCCAAGATTCCAAAGGAAGAAAGCTACCAACAGGTCTTGACTAGCCTCCCATGATGTTAATGGTGGAGTATTGGCATAAATACCTTGATGGGAACTACCTTCTCTCTATTTAGGACTTAAGAACAACTCAACAAATGGGAAATAATGCCTCATCATGAAAATTTAACCAACCACCCAGGGCTAGTTAAGGCATGAGTGTTGGAAAAGCTAAAACCATCACTTTACAAAACCAACATTACCCTTAATAACATCCTCAATATTTATCCTTACACCTTCAGATGAATATGGTCCTTTCATGGCATCAATAACAGTTCTCTTTGAAACATATGGAGACAATTACAGAAAACTATAACCAATCAAAATATAAGTGTTTGGAAACCATTACTAACTTATATAGCCACAAAACTCTTATACCTAAGGCTCCGGAATCATGACGTAAGAGGGGACAGAAAGGTTGTAAGTGCTAGGGGCACAGGAAGTTGAGTATGAGATTGTGTCTCCTAGGTATGCCAATAATTGAATCCATAAAGTCACAAACATTACTAATTAAACACGAGCTGAACAAAGACAACAATGCTAGTGTAGATGGGTTAAAGCCTAGGAGGCCTCAATCCTAAACAAAGGACTATGAGAAACCAAGAAAGGCTGAGATTGGGATAAGTAATCTTCCCTGAAAAGAGCAGCCAATTGGATATTCAATACCAAATGATCGTCCTGAAAACATTATATATATGATATATACTAAGCAGGTTCTCTTCATGCATTTAATAAAACAGACATATGTAAAAGCAATTAATAATAAACGCCACGTGAATTTGCAAGAAAGAAGGGATGAAGGAAAGCAAAGTGTGAAATACTGTAATATTAAAGTCTGAAAAATAAAAATAGGAAGTAACAGTAAACTCTTACAGTTCCTAACTCTGTGTGTGTGTGTGTGTGTGTGCGTGCACGCATGTGTGTTCGTGCGTGTGATTTGCTTAATTAATCTTGTGGATATACTGATACTACTGAAGTCTTCTATGCACATTACCTGTTTAGCTCTGTAGCTCATTTCCGTTCCTTTAGAATGTCAAAAGTTAGGTAAGTGCTTAGACCTCTTGGGCTGATATGATAGTGCCATCCCCAGGCTTACCTTGTATTGAGGAATACCAATTTTTAATTTGGTAAATTAAGTTTTCTATATGAAGATTATCTGTTTGGCTTATAGGTGTTGTATTATAAACATTAGGAAAAAAACCCTCAAAAACAAAGTTCTGCACTGTTTTCAGATTCTGGCTATTATGATTAAAGCAGCTATGAACATTTAAAAGAAAAAAAAAGCATTGAAGAGCTGAGGAAGACGGCTGTGGCCCTGGTAAGGCTTGAGATAGGTCCTCCATTGAGTCTAGAAATAACATCTACTAGGATCCTTGCATAAAAATAACATCTTCATTTCCCTCTTAACCAGGTGTGCTATTTGCTAGAAACTACCTGTGAATTTAAGCCCTCTTAACCTGAAACTATCACAACTTGACCCAGAAAACATCAAGAATAAAAAAGCATATGGCTTGAAGAATGAAGTAAAATTAGGAAAAGCTTTTTACAGTAGTTAATTATTGGAGCATTCTCCACTACTGTATTCCTGAAACTGAATTTAGTAACAAAGCTGTGTTCAGTTAAATGTCAACAACGCATCATAAGACAAATAACATTATTTAAATGTGTGAAACCTTACAGAATTATGGAATACTTAAATAGTTCAATAGGGTAAAGCTATTTCCCTTTCAACACTTCTGTTTACTTACAGCAACATTTTATGATAAAGAGAGAAAGTTTTTATTCTGAGACAAAGGACTCCTTTGTGCCTTACATAAAGGAATTCTCTGGCAGTGTATTTAGGTAACTCACAAAGCACCTACTTCAAAAATCCTTTCCCCAGCACGTAAGAGAAGTTCATCTAATGATCAAATAGGGTTTCTACACAATACCCACAGAGGAAAAATGCAATTTCCTTCTTACTTAGAGACAAGAATAAACATTGAAAAATCAAAGCAAATCATATGATATAGGTATATTAGAAATAAAAAATCCTCTTGTTTTATTTAAAACATATCTCAAGTGTCTCATCTCCAATGTGCAAAAGCTAGTGCTCCTTATATTGAAGTTAAAAGCCTTTTCTGGTAGAAGTGTTCCAAATGAAAGCCTCATGTCTGCTTTCATTATAAATGGTTTCTTGGATCACAGAGGCATCCTTTTGTTTGTTATTTTAACATCCAACTTGAGTCATTTTTCTGCATCCTTAGTTGTTCACAAGAATTATAAGAAAGAATTGCTAATGATGTCAAGAGCTGAATGGCCCAAGTCACTGTTTCAGTTAAGGACCTAGCTATGTGGCTTTTAAAAGGCAATTTCAGTTTGCTCCTCTCTAAGTAAAAAACTTTGCAGAGACAAGAGACAGAGAAAAAAATCTTGTTATGTACTGCTTTTTAAGTTTAGGTGTTTTAAACAGTCTCATTACTCAGCTAATGTTAACTATCATCAACATCATTAGTATTGCATTTAGATCTCTATGCCCCAAAATGGTTTCATTAAATGAATATGCTTAGTGCCTCACTTTTTTCTTGTTGGAGCACTCCATTATTAAAATGGTTATGGACACACATCCAAACTCTTACCCATTTTCTAATATATGTACTGTATCATGTTAAAGACAATTTCCTAAGATAAATTTTCTCAATGTGAATTTTCATTTTTAAATATTATGGCAAGAATTTAAAAATTTTCATATTTGTGAAATTATGCCTTCCAAAATATTCAAATTATTTGTTTCCTTCATTTATTAAGAGGTTTTATTTCCCAAAACAAGATGTAACACTAGATAAAAATCTGTCTGAAACTTAAATAAAAATCATGAGCTTGATGTTGTGATAACACATATTGCATACAAGGAATTGAAATTTATTATGTATTAATATGATGCATACTTATAATATATTTGAATATGTAGTCATTGAACTAAACATCCACAGATTGTTTCTCCCACTTATCTATATCACTATTACAAATACAATTTTGCATTAGTTGCTGTCACGAATGCTTCACAAGAAGCACTGCAAAGATGGCATTTTTTTGTTGGGACTCACAGTTTTATTATGTATTCCATCATGACAAGGAGTGCTTCCTAATATGATTGGCTCTCACCAGTTGTGGCATAATCTGAAAGTTTGTTACTATCAGCTGAAGTGAAAGCAGTCAGCATTCTTTTTGTTTTCTTTCTTTCCTTTTCAGTTTTGTTTTGTGTTGGACCTATGCTCATAGCATAATGCTGCCTATAATAAAGGCAATTCTTCCTTCATCACATATATCCCCATGAAAGCCATCACAGCTAAAGATTTACCCTCTTTGGAAAATCCCCTGAAAAGGACACATCCACTCAAGAATTTTCAGTGTTGTATAAGTTTGCATTCACACCAGCAATGGATGAGTGTTCTGCTTTCTCCACATCCTTACCAACATGTGTTGTAACTTGAGTGTTTGATCTTAGCCATTCTGATGAAAGTAAGATGGAATCTCAGAGTCATTTTGATTTGCATGTCCTTTTTGACTAAAGAGGACTTTAAACAGTTCTTTAAATGTGTCTTGGCTATTCAAGATTCTCCTGTTCAGAATTCTCTATTTAATACCGTACCCCATTTTTAATTGAGTTATTTGGTTTGTTGGTGTCTATTTTCTTGTGTTCTTTTTATATTTTAGATATTAGCCCTTTGCTAGATGTTGGCTGGTGAAGGTCTTTTCCCAATCTGTAGGCTGCCATTTTGTTCTATTGGCAGTGTCCTTTGACTTACACAAGCTTGTCAGTTTTATTAGACTCCATTTATTAATTGTTGATCTTAGTGCATGAACTGTTGGTGTTCTTTTCGGAAATGTGTCTCTTGAAATGAGTTCAAGGCTCTTCCTCACTTACACTTCTATTAGATTTAAAGTACCAAGTTTTATGATGAGGTCTTTGATCCACTTGAATTTGAGTTTTGTGCAGGATGATAAGTGTGGATCTATTTGCTTTCTTCTGCATGCAGACATCTTATTAGACCAGCACCATTTGCTCAAGGTGCTTTCTTTTTTCCATTGTATGGTCTTGGATTCTTTGTCTTTGCATATGCAAGGGCTGGATCTCTGATGCTGAGTGTGGAAACTCAGTTCAGTTTATCTCTTGAGTTATGAACCTGATGGCTCAGGCAACTGATCAGGATTCAAAGAAGACAGAGGAGAGGCAACCAAGGATTCCTTCTCCAGGGACTGGCTGTACTGCGGCTAAGGAGGAAAACTGACCACAATTCTCCTACATCAAGAGCTGTAAAAGAGGCTTCTAGGAAAAAAAAAAAAAAAAAAAAAAAAAAAAAAAACTGCAGAGGGTAGTAAAAGGATGCTCTTTGTTCTGCAGATTAGCCTTATCACTGAGATCTCCAGTAAGCTAAAGTATGCCTGCTTGTGTGAGAGGGCTAATGGAGAGCCTGGAAATTATTTTTGAATATACATGGGAATAAAAAATAAGAGTTAGAAAATAAACCACACACACACACACACACACACACACACACACACACACACACACACATACTCAAGAGAAAAGTTGGATGAATTGGATGAAGTTAGGCATCTTAACTTCAATATCATTATTTTTGGTCACCATACTTACACTTCTGAAAAAAGGGAATTATCCCATAGTCAAAAAACACATAATCACAAAAACAGATGAATTCTAAAATACAACAGTTTACATTTTTTACAACTAGACAATTCTTATCTATATATCCATTAGATAAGTTCATAGTGAATTAAGAGTGGCAAAGGTTGACAAGGTTGAACGTTAATAGGGTCTAAATGTTTTTTTTTAATTTTTATTAATTTATTCTTGTTACATCTCAATGAATATCTCATCCCTGGTATCCTCCCATTCTTCACTCCCTCCCATTTTCCCCTTATTCTCCTCCCCTCTGACTGTTCGTGAGGGGGATTTCCTCCCCCTGTATGTTATAAGAATATATATCTTTTCAATTAGGACCGACCTGCCCACACATTTTCCAGATATGTCTTAGATTATAGGGAGTTCAGGACAATAACTTTATTGGTCCTTCATTCTAAGAAAAAAAGCAAATATAAGATGATAGCATATGATGCCTTAAAGTAACAAGATGTAAGGAATTATAACAGAACAATTATATCTGTGGATATTAAAGTTTGTACTTAATTTAGATATTTCTAAGTAGCTCCATTATATCTTCAGTGTATTGGAAGCTTAAACTTACTTGGCTATATTTTTGGTGCATACCACGATTCGAGGTGCCATGTGGAGTGAAAGCTTATCTGAGGCTACAAATCTGCTTCAAGGCTATCACCTAGTGAGACATCTGGAGGTCCAAAAAGGTATTTATTGCAGCCATAAACTTCCTAAAATTATTTTTGAATACCCTAAACAATTTATTTTTAAAATTGTTTGAATAAAATAAAGAATTGGATAATCAGGGATTAATTCATCTTCAATAAGATCCCATAGGATGCTTGTTCAATCAGAGCTGGTCAATACCCAGAAGGTGACACACCAATGCCAGATTTTAGAGAGATGCAAAAGTACACAATTTATGGGGTTGTCAGAGTTTGGAAGCAATTCTGATATGCATCATGTTACAAACCTTGCAAAATAATAGATCCCTTACAGAGAGCTCTCATGCCTACTGAACTTCCCCAATCAATGGCTTTTGACATCATGTCAGAGACTGAAAGTGATACTGGGATCCTGGGGGTGAATCATGGTACAGACCTAGCAAGATATCAAGTCTCTTACAGAAATTCCACGTGGTTACTCAACTCCTTTAACAGAATGGCTCAGAGTCTCGAAGCAATTTTGTGGGTGCATCACAGTACAGACTTTGTAAAATGTCAGACCACCTCCTTTTACAGAATGGCTCTTGGCATTTGTCAAAAATCAGATGTCAGTAGATGTGTGGGTTTATTTCTAGGTCTTCAATTCCATTCCATTGATCAACTTGTATGTTTTTATGCCACTACCATCAGCCACCAACAAAGGAGCACGCATGGACTGACCCTAGACTCCCTACCCATATGTAGTAGAAGAGCAGCATGGTTCACATTTGGGTTCCCTAAGACTAGAAGTTGAGGCTGTCTCCAACTTACTGTTTCCTGCCATTGGGTTCATTCATCATAGGTAGGCTGACTTGTCAGTCCCCAGTGGGAAAGGATGCACTTAGTCCTGCTGTGACTTGAGTTACCAGGGTGAGTTGATACCCATGATGCCCTCTCTGTCTCTGAGAAAAAGGAAAGGGGGAATAGCTGGAGGGAGTCACCTGGAGGAGAGGAGGTAAGGGACCGATATCAGGCTGTAAAGACATTAAATTAATAAGTAAATAGGAAAATGCAAAAAAGTTAATATAAATAAGATGCCAAAATTAATCCTCACAAGTGTGTACTTTTTCAACTTTATAAACAGATAATTTAAAACCATAGCATTTCCCCCATTACCCATAAGCCTCATATCCTTCTAACAGTGGAAAATGTGTCTTGTCCTCAGAGAGTTTCATAGTATTTATAATCTCAGCACAATTCAATAGTTAAAAATCTATTTTGAGATTCAAGCCAGTCTTTTAACTGTGACTTACTGTAAGCTTTAAAAGAGAACATTCTTGTTAGCTTCAATACACTGAGCCATAGAAAACATTTGTTTAGTTCCGTGATCATCAATATTGTCAAGCTGACAATATCCGAAATCACATAGGAGACAAATTTCTGTGACTGTCTGTGACAAAGTTACTAGATTAGGTTGACTGAGAGTACAATACTATTTTTTTATTTTTTTATTAATTTATTCTTGTTACATCTCAATGGTTATCCCCTCCCTTGTATCCTCCCATTCCTCCCTCCCTCCCATTTCCCCCTTCTTCCCCTCCCCTATGGCTGTTCCTGAGGGGGACTTCCTCCCCCTGTATATGCCCATTGAGTATCATGTCTTTTCTTGGTAACCGGCTATCCTTCCCGGATTTTCTCGGATCGGAGCAGCAGTGGCAGAGGCAGCAGCAGCAGCAGAGTACAGTACTATTATTCTATATGGTACAATAAAAAGGAAAACTGGAGATGAGCATCCGCCAGCATTCTATTGTTCACAGGTGTGGATCCAATGTAAGTAATTGCACCGTACTCCTGCTTCTATGTCTTTCTATCATGATTGACTATAGCTTCCACATATCAGCTAAAATAATCTCTTCTTTTCTTATGTTGCTTTAGACAAGTGTTTTGTCATAGCTAACAGAAAATAACACATTTGAAAAAGGAGGATCAAGAGTGTAATAGTGATATATCCAGACAAAACAAAGCTGTGAACAGAAGACAAACTCTGAAAACTATTTTCAAAAAAGAATGGGTCTTTCAGTAAGTCTTTAAAGAGTTAAGATGACACTTGTATTGAGAATAAACTTCAGCAATGGTGGGAAACATACTAAATGTGGAAACAGGGAAACAAAAGACAAAGGTTTTGCAGCAATCAGGATGAAGAAAGGAGGAAATTATTGTTTGTTATATTTTGATGCTTTACCAATGTAACCAACTGGATAATTGCCTGTAGTGTTCATAAAGGTAAAACTTGATTGAGGAAAAATGTTAAATGCTAAAACTAGTATGATAGTCAACCATAAAATAAACTTGTGTTGTTTATTAGTTTGTTTGAAATTATGTTCTCATTATGAGCAATAGACTTGTCTAGAACCCCTTGTCATCATATTTCAACCTCTAGTTTGCTTGGATTACAGAATTATGTTATCACAGTCGGCTGAGGTAGCTTTGAGAAGTCAAGATAATCATAAGTTAATAAAGATAGTGTTTAATGGTTATAGCTATAAAACTGTTGAATTTACGAAAATAGGAAGCCATATTGTTAACTATTGGTTGGCATACATAGTATTAATCGCTGGTGATTATTTGATATTTTTTTTTTGCATGATGATATGAAATCTTTCAATAAGAGAGAGTATGTAGCTAGAATAATGATGTATTAAGAAACATACAATAGCTGATATTGGTCTGTGTTCCTTTGAGGTACCAGAGATGATAAAATTATGGTCTGCTGTAATCTTATGACTCCTCTATCAGAATCAAAGTCAGTATAATTTCAATTTTTTGTCAAAAATCCAATATCTATAAATAATCCCAAACCAAAGAAATGTTGAAACAATTAGGAGAAATGTACCTAATGATGTAGAACACATACACACACACAGAGAGAGAGAGAGAGAGACAGAGACAGACAGAGAGAGAGAGAGAGAGAGAGAGACAGAGAGAGAGAGAGAGAGACAGAGACAGAGAGAGAGACAGAGAGACAGAGACAGAGACAGAGAAACTATGGTTATATTAGTCTACTCAGATAACAAGAAAGTAACTCCTTGCCCAAATTTTAGAACTGAGACAGTTCTCAGATATGCCTCATTGAATGAATAAATTGTTGGACATTTCAGAAAGGATAGAAATGTTTTGTAGTTAAGAGCATATAACTGCCAAGAGTGATGGCGCATGCCTTTAGTCCCAGCACTCAGGAGGCAGAGGCAGTTGGATCGATGTGAGTTTGAGGTCAGCCTGATCTAGAAAGTGAGTCCAGGACAGCCAGGACTACATAAAGATACCCTGTGTCAAACAAACAAACAAACAAACAAACAAACAAACAAAAAGGGCACACAACTAACCTAAACATATGTGCACTGAACTCTAATATAACCAACTTCCATTAATATTATGGTACTAGAGTTAAAGTCAAAAATTAGCATCTATTTGCATATGATTTTAACACTCCACCTTCGCCAATAGACAGATCATCTGTACCAAACAATATAGAGACTCAAAAACTTTGCCTTTAATAATGACAGGGGTTTGACGCTTTTGGTTTTAGATTACATACCTAGAAAAATTACACACAAAGAAAGAACACCTTTGCCATAAATAAATTGACATATATTAATTACATTGTCTTTTTAAAGTATTTTTATTATAAAATGGTACTGTGTTCATACCAGATACCAGAGCATAATATTAGAATATATGAAAATCATTCAAGGTATTTGGGAGAATATAAATGCTTTCATCCTATGTACTAGCTATCCAGGTTTAACATTGTAACTATTTAACAGAAGGAAAGGAAATATTGTTATTACTTAAATTACTATATTCTTCTTGATGATGATGACTTTTGGTATACATTGCCTTTGTTTTTCAGAGTATCTCATTTCTGAAACCTACATTCTTCTGATTTGCCTTCCCAGATTCTGACAGATGCACCTCAATTGTTTAAAGACTATCTCTGTAAGATTGCTAGGAGTCTTCCAAAGATATATTAGATGCTATCAAAGACAAGTGATTTTGGGGGTCTTTTTCATTTAATCTTTAATTTATGGCCATATGTGTATCAGAGCCAAAATGGAAACATGTAATTTGTGTAAATTAATCAAACAGTTGCTCTTCTTGTCAATTCAGTGTTGAAGTTTTCTAGCTGGGAATCGGAGTGAAGACCAGGCTGTCAATCTTTAGGACAATAATAAATATTATCAATTCATATACCTAATAAAGAGTTACCATTAAGAACATGTAAGGGACTCACATTACTCAGTAGCAAAATTTATGTTAATTTGAATTACAGTAAGAAAATTAGCTCCCCAGAGAAGTCTCAGATTTAGAAAAAAAGGTAGTGAAAAATGACCAACATTATTATCATTACAGCACTACAAGTTAATCATAGGAAAGCATTTCATCATATTTAATAAAGTAGTTATTATATAAAAAATAAAAAAATATTATGAAGTACATGTAGACAAAAGTTCTTGTACTTTTTGGTGATATGAATCCTTCATGATCCTCTGTAAAATATAGTTTATAATTTCCTCAAGTAATTAAAACAGCTGAGTCTTGAGGTTGAGGCCAGAAATGACATCTATTTAGAAAATCTAAGAGAAGAAGATCATAAATTCAAGACCTCTGTGGGCCACAGTCTATGTTCAAGACAAACCTTAGAAAGACAAACCACAACTCAGAATGAATGTATGGAGATAGTTGGGGAAGGTATAAAAAGATGGTTAGATATTAAGAGTACCGGCTGCTCTTCCAGAATACCTGAGTTTATTCCTAGCCAATCATACAATAAATACTGTGTGTCTCTTATGAGGAATCTAAACTAATCTATCTCAAAGTAAAGAATAGAGAATTGGTTTCTTGAAGGGAAATGTAGAGTGAAGTTTGTCACAGCATAGAAATTTTCAGTTAAAGGTTGATGTTCTGGAGTATAAATATTCAAATTGAGTAGTGTCATAAATGCTGATTACTTGCATTATGAAAATCATCATATCTTATATGAATATCAAATAATCACCTATACCACATATACATGTATAACATTTGCTACTTCAGTGTTAAGAAACAAAAGAATCGCAGAAAGCATACCTGGTTCTTTGTGTTGCATAAGATCATGGAAATAGCTATATCTTCATACTCTAATTTTACTCTTAGCTCTTCACTAGACTCAAAAAGTAAACAAACTATGACTTCATTTTGTTTCTCTGTTTAGTTATTATAAACCATGGTATTCCCTTAAAGCAAATTGTTTCTATTGAGTTGTTAACATTAAATCCGTGAGACTTTGACAGATGGGACCTAGCCAGTATTTGATATTTCCTCAAGGCATCTTTCTTATTTTTCATGCCAACGAATTGAGTTTTTTTTTTTCAAATAATGCTAATATTTACTTAATGAGTATGTATTTTTATTTGCACATATATTTGTACACAGCATGGGTGCAGTTCTTGTGAGGCCAGAACAGGGCATTAGGTGACAGGGGGCTGGAGTTACAGGCAGCTGTATGCAACATGTGTTGGAATCCAGTATAGGTCTTCTGGAAGAGCAGCCACAACTGAGACACAGCCTTTCAAAGATAATCTTAATTGCAACACATTTCTCTTTTCTCCCCTGACAGCAAGCTTTTCAAAGCTATTCAATCAGACTGGCACAAACCTTTCTTTCATTGTAAATCTAGTTAAAAGCATCCTGAAAAACTCAAACCATAGCCTGGATATTGTGCTTTTAAGTTGAAATTTTCTATATTTTATAAATGGTCTGTCATGTCAATATTCATCCCTACAAAAGATCCATGAGATATAAAATGTAGAAAAATAATCTGTCACACAAGATAAGTTGCCTCTACTTCAATTCCATATGCATACACACTCTATCTTTCTATCATATCTCTGGTCTTTCAAGTTCATTCCAGAAATACAATCTCAATATATAATTTTCTAGGGTTTTTCTGAGCCTGTATCTTCAAATGTTACCAAATTCCATTTATGCCCTCAGCAAGATGCCGCTTCTTGTGCAAATTTTCTTTGTGAGTCTATATTCTGCTTCTGTGATCAACACCAACCCCCCTAAAGGAAAACAACAACAACAACAACAACCTCTGAAATAAAGAATTTAAAGGGGGAAAGACATTTGGGCTCATTGGTTTATAGGCTGCAATCAATGATTACTTGAGTTCTTAGCTTATGGGCTTATTGAAATGCAGAGACATCAAGAAAAAGTGAGCTGATACACATGATAGTTGAGAGAAAGAAGACTAGAATATCCCTGAAAGGCATACCTCCAGTGGCCTCTTCATTCAAATGTGTTGTCTTCTAATAGCCCAGTTAGGATGCAGATTAATTCTGAGTGATGGAGATACAGATAAAGAAAAAAACTCAACTAGTGGGTATGTAGTCCATTTCAGATTCAAGTCATGGTATTAAAATAGAATTGTTTTCATACACTTTTATTCTTATTATTTTGATATACTTTGTATTTAAAAGTAGCTATGGTATTCCATAATCTTACAGATTTCATGCTGTTCACATATTCTTCAATATATGTTACTCTTGGTCTTTCAAGCAGTAATTTTAATATGTCATGGACATATAAAGGTGTTCATAGCTAATATATAACTAAAACAGTTATATATACAAAAGTATGCATATATAATATGATAATATTTATGTCTCTATTGGAAATATGGCTATGTCATTTTAAGTTTTTCCTTAAAATGATCTAGAATTTTCCTCAAGATTTATCGTAGTATACATTGGAGCAACAATACTTTTCTGTAGTCAATACACACAAAATAAATTCACTTTCTTTGCATTTTTCTACTATTTTCAATATTTAAATTGATTTTGTGAGATAAGCAAGATTATAGACAGGTATGGAATAAATCTATTAGATAGTACTTCTACATTTACTTTTTGAGGTACATTTTTACTAGTTTCCATAGCTATAGAAAAATTCACATTTTTTGGTATTTGGTGGTTGTGTGGGGTTGCAGTTCTTCTTCTTGATGGCTGGTTTGACAGGGGCAAGGGAATGACTCCAAGATTGTATGTGTATAGCTAGTCTAAAATCAGCACTTACTTGTGCAGTTTCTATCTGTGACACCTCAGTCTTTGACATGATTATCTTTTCTTTTGAAAATATCCTAATTTATCTTTCAGTAGTATATCTTGAGTGACTTTGCAATAAACTTCAGTCACCTTAGAGTTTGCTGTTGTCTCTGTCTTTGTTACCTCAAGGATTTCTAACATTATTCAATACAGTTGGCATTCTTTACTTACTGCAACCAAGTAAGTCATGGTTTACCTACATAACTGTTAATTTGGTAGACTTTATTTTATGTGGTTTTCTGAATCTGCTTTCTCCCTCTTTGTGGAGAGATCATGTATATATTACAGATGTTTAACAGCATACTAGATATCAACTGCTGCTTGACTTTTATTCTATGCTTACCTGTTAATGAAAGCTAGTTAGATGCAATGGTTTAGGGTGCTTTTCTTTATTTGTGTTTACCTATGCATGGGAATGTCCCATGGCATAAGTATACCTGTAGTACTCAGGTTTGAAAGGCTATCAGCAACTTTTAAGTTCTTTTATGGCAATCTCGCTTACAAGATTCTCCTTTTACACAGTTCCCTTACCCTTTTATTGTCTCCAATAACTATTCCCCCTTCAGGCAGTCCCAATGTTGAATTTTTGCATGTGATTTTCCTTTAAAAATGTACTCATAAAGAAATATATTCAATGCAAGCAAACTCCCAGTAACATATGTTAGAGATTAATTTTGTAAATGGGGCTGTGCAATCTCCAGGCATGTCTAACAATGAGAGTTCTCTGGGAAGAGGTGTTTCAATAAGCTTCAATTTTATTCTTCTCCTTTAAAGGCTTCCATGCTGTGGCTTAAAGGCTATTGAATTTTGAGAACCTCATGGAGAGAAAGGGAAATAGAAATGCAGTTAGTTAAAACATCTGCAAGCTTGTGATTCCTGGAGTTTCCTTGAGTAAGGGCTCTCTGAATTGCTGAAGGCTGTGGCTGACCTTTCATCTTGAAATTTTCATTTGGTGTGTGTGTGTGTGTGTGTGTGTGTGTGTGTGTTAGACATAGAGATTGAGAGGGAGGGGGAGAGAGAGAGGGAGGAAGGGAGGGCAAGAGGGAGAGAGGGAGGGAGGGAGGAAGAGAGAGAGAGAGAGAGAGAGAGAGAGAGAGAGAGAGAGAGAGAGAGAGAGAGAGAGAGAGAAGAGTTGCAAGCTTTGCAATTTGCTGGTACATCAGAGGCCTCAGAATCTTTTTCAAGTTTTGTGGGTTAGACAGTTGATACTTCTGTTGCTTCTTGTATGTTCAAATACAGGTCTGAAGCTAGCACTGTTGGATCTAATGAGAACAACGTGTTCTCAGAGTCTTAAAATTATTTCTATCCAGTCCCAAGCATAGTTCATGTCTTTTATCACACATTCAGTTTCCTCTTTATCTCACAGTAGTGATCTCTTGTCTTCTTTCCCTGAGGTCTGAAAACCTTGCGGTTTGATTTTTTTTCATTTTGAATTGTTACAGTTTTCTATAGATCTGGACTGTTGGAAGATAGGAAAAGAAATATACAGGAAGAGGAAATCCCACTCAGGAACAGTCATAGGGGAGGGGAATAAGGGGAAAATGGGAGGGAAGAATGGGAGGATACAAGGAATGGGATAACCATTAAGATGTAGCAAAAATAAATTAATAAAAAATTTTTAAAATTTTTAAAAAAAGAAATATTTCACTGAATTCCTGTATTTCCATAAATAACATTCTTCATTTTTAATATCAATTTATTTTCCTTCAAAGTAATCAGAATCAATACATTTCATATCACCAGATACATTTCTTTTCTAACCTTCTTATTCACTCACCTAATATCAATCCAAGGCTATATGCCAATATCTAAATTCCAACCAAACTTTGATCCAGATTTTATAAATAACTTTCAAGGGCACAGAGATATCTTTCATTTTTGAAATCTACAGTTCATAGTGTTCTAAGGGCCTGACCCATGTAGGTCTGTTAGACAGTATAGATTTTCACATAGAGCACAAGGCCCATCCAAATGTACATAAATCCTTTACTTGATCACATGAACACTTCTGGGTAACCATTGAGATGCATATAATCTTCATCACATGTACACATTCAAATTACAGAATATTAATTTATGGAAATGAAGTAAAAATTAAATGGCTGTTGGAGAATTCGAGCCTCGTTCTTTAATTAGTTCTCATAGAGTTCTCTGAAATATTTATCAAAATATATTGGTGCAGGGTTGCTAAATGATATTGGAGAATTCTCTCAAATTTAGAGTAGCAATGTTTTATTATGGGTAGCGGAGGTACACCTTTTCTCTCAATTCAAAATAAAATACATGTGTGCTTTTTTTTACTAGTTTCATATTGGATTCCAGAGAACCCCATGGAACAGAAGGAAGAAATGGAGTAAGAGTAATAGGGACTGAGGACACTAGGAGAAAAGGGACCTCTAAACCAGCTAAGCAAAGTTCATATAAACTCACAGAGACATAAATAGCAAGCACAGGACCTGCATATATGCCTCCACCAGTTGTAATCAACTCCTAAGTGTGTGGATGAATTGGTCGCTGATTTTTTTGCCTTCTTTAGGGTACTTTCTGTTTTATTGCTTTGCCTTGCCCAACTTTGATATGATAGTTTCTTATTTAATGTATTATATTTTATTTTGTTAGGCATTTCAATATAATATTTTATTGATTCTTTGGAATTCCATATCTTATGCCCTAATCACATTCACTTCCATGTCCTTTAATGTCTTCCCTCTCTCGTCTTGTCTTCCACCATCCTCCAACAAACAATAACAGCTAAAACAAACCTAAACACAAAACCAAACAAACGAAAGAATAAATTCAAATTCTGTTATCTGTATACCCCCTGGATGATGGTCAAACGTTCAATGGCCTTCCCCTTAAATAGAAGTGAGTTCGTCTTGGAGGCCTACCCTTCAACATCCTTCTCACACTGTAATAGAGCTCTCTTTGATGGCTTCCTGTTTAGGCTGTTACTTTTGCAGGGAGTGTGGTGGAGGTTGTTCTTGTCCATTAGAATCCTGTCCTTTTCTAATGAGAGGTGGAAAGAGAGATGCTCTGAATGGGAGAGGAGGTGGAAATGAACTGGTAGAGGGTCAGAGGAGTGGAAACTGTAATCAGTATATATTGCTTAAGAAAAAATTTGTATAAAAAAATGAGGAGACTAAAATCTACACCCAAATCGAATAACTGAGAAAGTCCAGAGAAGGTATTTATTTTTTATAATGAATAATAAATTTGGACAAAGATTGTTTTTCTGTTTGTTTTTGGTGTTTATGTGTTTGTTTGTTTGTTTGGTAAAGGAGCTGGAGTGGTGACTAGGAGTTCAGTGGTTTAGAACACTAATTGCTCTTGCAGAGGATTTGCATTCAACTCCCAATTCCTACAGTGTGCCTCCCAGACATCTTTAGTTAAAGTTCAGGGTATCTAACACTCTCTTATCAACTTGGTAGGTACCAGACAAAAATATGCTTCACATGTATACATGTGAGAAAAACATTCAGACTAGTGAAATAGATAAATGATAGATAGATGATAGATAGATAGATAGATGGATTGATAGATAGAAAGATAAAAATATTCACGGCAGAGTGACTCCAGTGGGACTAAAGTATCTACATTCATGCTAGCTAAACATCATTCTTAACTCTTTGATGGAGACTATCAGCAGTAACTCATAGATCTTCACAGTGTTCTTTGGGATCTGTCCAAAAGTGAGGTCAAAATTGTTCTCTTAGCACATGATTCATGTTTATACCATTGTTTTCTATGGTTAGAGGTTGCCAAATATATTTGTATGTATAAAATAACCTTTATTTCCAGTCCACTTATGTTTTTTTTTTTTTTGTGATAACTGTATCTGTTTCTCTTATCTGGTTGGTTGTTACTACATATGAGCTCTACACCTATTGAGTCACAGTATTTGCAGGGAAATCAGGAAAACAATGTAATTGCAATATCTGTCACTCTTCAGTCCAATCTACAAAGCACATAAAGATACAACTATTCTTCCTCTGATGAAGTTTTTTTTTTTTTTTTTTTTTTTTTTTAGATTTATTTATTATTATGATACAGTGTTGTGCCTGCATTTACACATGCAGGCCAGAAGAGGTCATCAGATCACATTATAGATGGTTGTGAGCCACCATGTGGTTGCTGGGAATTGAACTCAGGACCTTTGGAAGAGCAAGTGGCGCTGTTAACCACTGATCCATCCCTCCAGCCCCTGATTAAGTTTTAATATATTCACAAAGATTCAGAACTACATTGAGGTCTGTATCAGAAGGGGAAAGCTCTGTTGAGCTAATGTACAATTATAAGTGAGTATATGTCATGTCTATCTTTCTGATTCTGGGTTAACTCACTCAGGATGATCATTTCTAATTCCATCCATTTGCCTGCAAATTTCAGGATTTCTTTGTTTTTAATAGCTGAGTAGTATTCCATAGTGTAAATTTACCACAGTTTCTTTATCCATTCTTCGACTGAGGGATAACATTGCTGCCTTTAAAAACAACCATCAGGCTCCAGACTCTTCTGTCTCATATAAGAACATACCATGGTGCTTCCTTATTATTAAATGTGTAAGCAGATCTCCATCAATGATACCTCTAGTTCAGAGGAGTCAAAAATTCTTGGATTAAATTGGTTTTATTGCTCTCAAACATATATGACAGTCATTTACAACTATCTTAACCCTTGTTATACCTGGTTATACAAATGTTCAGTGGTCATTTTTCTAAATAATCCTAATTTTATATCAATATTTATAGTTTTGAACTTTTATATTTTTAAAGTTATGCATGCCATTATCAAGGAGCACTGGTGTGATAACATGATATTTTATAAAGACATATTTGGCTTTAGATTTGAGCTTTAAGTCTATAATAAATTGTCTATAGAAACTTTTACTATATATGTTTTAAAGACACTGTTTAAATGTCGTATGACATCATCATTGATCTTCTTTATTTAGAAGCCAGGATTAAGGGCTGGTTCTATACCTCAGCAGAATATGTGCCTTGAATACAGCAGGCCAGATATTTATAGAACATACATATTTGACGGACCATTATCTCAGACATCAGCATGCCATATATTTTTTTTTATTTTTCAAAAATATGTCTAGTATTTTTAATTGTTCATATATAAGAGATTTTTGTGATATATAAGAAAAATCAGTTGCACAGAAGCTATCATCACAGTGAAAGAAAGATTTATAAATAGAAAGGAGTCAATGGGAAAAGAAAACAAGTAAGAATTTGCTGTTCTATTTCCCTTTCCCTTGGCAAGCTGATTTGCAGAAAACTATCAAAAGAGCATACTGGCCTGGAGCAAACCAACCCACTTATAAGAGAAAGTAATTTCAGTTATTTATGGCTTTCCAGAGAACCCTTCTGAATTCAATACTGTCTTGCTTATCTCTGGGCAATGATGTTGTTTTTCCTTCTCCTGGCATCTCCAACTTACTTAAGCTAGAATTGCACATTTTCCCTCTTTATGATTCCTTGGTGTACTTGTATTTGATACCTCAGCCCTGACACATTAATTTTATGAATGAACTATGAATTTTCAAACTTATTATATAAGACATTACTGTTCAAGTTTGAAACTGAGAAAAATCCTCTTGAGCATTTGCTGTCAAAAGGAGACAATCTGATCTTGGCATCAAAATCTCAAATGTACAGATTTCACAGAAGACATTTCTGTGTTTGAATTACTTTTCCTCAATATACTTTATTGATTCTGTTCTATTTTATAGTTTTCTCATTGTTTATGTATATATGTAATTATCACAACTTCTACATATATATATATATATATATATATTACATACACACATATATAATATGTTTTGTCCTGTAACTGATAAATTTCTTGCTTTATTAGTATTTTACCATTATGATCATCATTATCATTGTTGTTATTGTTATTGATGTTATCCATTTACCCCTACGTTGCTGGCTAATGAGCACAGTCAGCCTTTCTGTTAGAGTTTTCATCTTACATAAAGAATCCAGACCATCTGGCTCAACATAATAAATACACCTCTAAGTTTAATTCCACTTTTAAGTTAAAAAATATGTCATTCAAGTAGAGAACCATGTAACATATTAAATTGCACGTTATTCTTTTGAAATTCAGGTGAAATCATATACCCTCCTAGTAACAAGGCTGAGAGCCCATAAAACTTGCACAGTGCTATCCACCTGTTACAAACCCATCTTGAGCAAACCCATCTAATAAAATTTCTCTAACTTACTTTGAAATTCAAACAGCAATGAGAAATCAGAATTCATCCCCAAAGCACACAATTTGCTTTGGAAAATGAGAAAAGTTGCCAAAATATTTCCAAATTCTTTTCATGCATGAGTCAGGGACACTTTGAGTCAAGAATAGCACATTTTTCATCATTTGTCATTACAATTTATCATCTGCATGCTTCTGAATTTGCTTTTTCTTTGTTTCTTCTTCACAGTATATAAAACAGTAAATAAGTAAACATGTAAAAGCATCTGTTTGTTAAAAAGAATAATGCCATTTGTGATTTACACCTGCGTTTTTCAAATATAACTATAATAGTATTTAACAGATTGCACACTTGGTTTTGTGTTAACAGAAGGACGTTAGCCATATGCTGCAATTTTTGTGTGACTATTTCATACTCTCAAAATAATAGTATTAGCTTCAACTTAATGGTCTTTCAATTTTTATTAATTAGTTCTTCTCTTATGCATTATGCCCAACAGTAGTTTCCTCTCCCACCACTCTTTTCTGGCCCTTCATACCTTCCCTTTTCCCCAGATACATTCCTCCTTTGCTTCTCTTCAAAAAAGAACAAGCCTCCCAGATATACTAAACTAACACAGCATTACAAGCTGCAATAAAATTAGGCACAAATCCTTATATTAGCTTTTGTCCATTCCATTCTACATTGCCTGGACAGCAGTGCAGTATAGGTAAGCCAGGTTTTAGAGTCATGTTTAGTTTAGCTCATATACCAGATTATACCATTATCCATTGCAATTATCCATTGCAATACGTCCTGTTTTCCCATCATCATCTTAGAAGATTAACACAGTAGTTATAATTTCCTAGTTTTTCAGAGAACACTGTAATGGCCTGATCCTTAACTTGATAAAAAGACTACTCACTCCATTATTATATGGTTATCTTAGAATATATGGTTAAAATAATTTTATCTGGTCACATTTCTTTATATTAAAGTATACCAAACTTCCTCTCCAGCATTTGATATCCGTGTTGTATTGATCTTTGCCATTCTGACCATGGTGAGATTAGATTTCAAAGTTATTTTGAATTTCACTTCCCACATTGTTAGGGACAATGAATATTTTTGAGATTTTTTTTTTTTTTTTTTTTTTTTTTTTTTTTTTTTTTTTTTTTTTTAGCGATTATTTGTCTTCTTTTGAAAACTCCCTTCTCAGGTCATGGGCAATTTTTTAAATGGGTATTTTTTAAATTCTTTTTTCTGTGGATTCTTTATATATTCTGAATATTAATTCTTTGTAAGCTATAGCTACAAAGATTCTCCCCTATTATGTGAGCTTTATCTTCAGCCAGTTTTCTTAGCTGTGCAGAAACACTTTTAGTTCTATAAAATCTCAGATATCAATTGTCGGTTTTAATTCTTCGGTAAATTGAGTTCTAACCAGAAAGTACAGTCCTGAACCTAAATCATGTAGGATGTTGGGTACTGTTTGTATTTTCATCTATCAGTTTTAGTATTTCATGACTCAGATTTGGTCTTCGATCCATTTGAATTTTGTTTTTATACATGGTAATAGATATAGAGTCTAATACCATTCTATTTTCTCATCATCATTTTTTATTAATGTATTCAGATTACATCTCAATTGTTATCCTCTTGCTTGTCTCCTCCTGTTCCTTCCTCCCTCCCTCCCTCTTTCACCCTATTCCCCTTCCCTGGCCTGTGACAGAAGGGGACCTCCTCCCCCACCATATGGTCACAGCCCATCAAGTCCCATCTTGGTAACCTTCCTATTCTTTCTTTGAGTGCTACCATCCCATCATCATTTTTTATGAATGTTTTCATTTCTCTTGGCTAGGTTTTTGACATCATTGACAAATATTAAGTGACTAAAGTTACGTATATTTATTTTTACTTATTCAAGTTTGTTCTATTGGTCCTCGTACTGTTTTCTTTCCTCTGCTACAAACGTAAAGATATGAATAGTTTTTCCAGTATTGTTCTCTTTCCTCAGAATTGTTTTGTATATCCAAGATCTGTTCTTGGAATTTAAACTGGTACAGCTATTATAGAAATAAATGTGGAGATATTTTTAAAAGGTAAGTCTACCAGATGACCCAGCTATATCACACTTTGGCATATGCCCAGAGGATTTGACATCCTGCTCCACAGTCCTGTTCATTGCTGCCCTATTCATGATAGCTAGAAAATGGGAACAATCTAAATGTTCAAACTATGAATGGATAATGTAAGATTTGATACATATACACTATAGAATACTATTTGGCTGCAAAGAAAAATTATGAATGGATAATGTAAAATTTGATACATATACACTATAGAGTAGTATTAAGCTGAAAAAAAATTAAGCCATGAACTTTACAAGAAAATGGATGAAACTAGAAAAGATCATACTAAGTGAGGTAATCCAACACCAGGAAAACAAATGACATGTGTTCTCTCATTGGAGGGTCCTAGTTCCAAATATTCAACTATAAATATATGTCTTGGGCTACTTGGTTTCAAATGGAGTAAACCAGGAAAGTAAGTAGAAGATGATCATTGTCAGTATAAGGAGTTTGAGGAGCAATGAAGAAGTTTACAAATGCTGTGACCAGGAAAATGGGAAAGGCAGGCCTTAGAGAAGGAAAATAATTCAGAAGAAAGATAGAATAGGGTAATGAGAAACAGGAGAGCCCACAATCTGATGCATAAAATTGGAAAGTATATTGGGGCTCTTTGGGAAAAGGAAAAAGATAAATATATAAGTAGAAATGAGGAGAGTAAAATAACCAGGATGCTGGAAAAGCCATTAAAATTACCGTATTCACCAGTTAACTCACAAACCTATAATACATGTAACTGTGTATAAAAATACATGCAAAAATTTTAGTGATTGTTCATATCTAAGTTGACATACTCTCTCCAAGAGCCACAGATTGCCTAAAAGAATCCCACTGCAAGGCATGAGAAGACCTCTGTTGAGCTGTAAGTCAGGGCTATCCAAGAGACACATCCAAACTTACAGCCTATCATTATTGCCTTTGGTTGCCACCCGGAGGTGGAACATAAGTCCCTCTTGGTGAAGCAAAAAATATACATCAGAAACAGCACTCAAAGACCTCTGAAATGGCACTTACTTCAATGTCTTCCTCTTGAGGACTAGCTCTCATGATACCAAAAGGTACCATGCAAATTCCAAAGAAGGGAGACAACCTACTGTTGAATCCAGCGATGATGCCTATAAAACATCAGTGAGTAGCATAGTGCCATAAGATAAATATGCAGTAGTGGAATGTATACTTTGAGGTAACCATGAGCTCTATTGAATTTAAGATGCATTGAACCAGAGTGAACCCATGCCTGGCAATGGGAACTTACCTAACTAATCAGAGCTAATGAAGTAATGCACAGTAATGAAGAATCTACAATCAGTATTTAAGTAAACCAGCATAATCCCTCACAACATGTGAAAACCTGTTTTTTTGCCTGCTTATACTCCTGCACTCCAGGAGAGGGCACCACGTCACAACTAGATGCTTGTGAGCCACCGCCGTGGTTGCTGGGAATCGAACTCAGGACCTTTGGATGAATAGCCAGTGCTCTTACACCCTGAGCCATCACTCTAGGCCCAGATACTTGTTCTTAAAGCCACATACAAGTGTAGTCTTCACCTACCTTCAAGAACCAAACAAACAAAGCCACAAACAAACAAATAAACAAAGAACCTTTCTCTTTGAAAGAGATAGGGATCATTATACAAATGACACCCATTCAACATGCACAGTTGAAGATCCCAGTCCCAATGGGTAGACCTACAAAATATTCCCACATCTAAGGCTCGGGGAACATTGAAGAAGCGGGACAAAACATTATTCAAGTCCAGATCAGGTAGCTTGCTGTGAGATTCTGTCACTCATCAATATCATAAGCTACATACATAAAGTCTTACTAACATGACTGCCCAAATATGAAATGAACAACGATGGCACCACCAGACATGACCAAGTAGATGATAAAAAGCTTAGACGGCCTCCCTCCTATACAAAAAGAACTAGTGAACTCAGGGACATTGAGGCTGGAAGGAGTAGGCTTCCTCTGAGAACAGCAATTAGTTTTCCAGTATTAAATGGCCATCAGTGAAAATATGCATATAAGTAATGCTATGAAAAGTGAGCTGGCTATATTTAGGGATATATATGTTTTTATAAACATATACATATGTTATAGTGACAAAAACAGGCCATGAATTTGAAAGAGAGAAATTACATGTGAGGGGTTGTTAGGAGAAAAGTGAAGGAGGAAATGGCATTATATTATAATCTCAAAAAATATACCAGAACTCCACTTATTATTCTTTATTTTGCATTCTGTACTGTTCTTTATTAATACAACTTAATTTACTTGATACTTCACAAAATAATCATATTAAATTTTAGGAAATTTAAATTTGTCATTTTTAATTGGTCTTAAAACATAACAATTAAATATGCACAATAGTAACAATGGCAGCAAAAGCCACAATTTTAATGAGAATGAAATTTAAAATGAGAGGATCCAAGATGGTGGCGAGCAGTGTGGACCGCGTTTGGATGCTCCAGTGAACAATTCAGGGAATTGCACAGATTTCTGAGCCAGGAACACCGAGGTCCGAACATCACGGCAGCGGGAGTGCTCCACGGTTCGGAGGGACCAGGGTGCGGAGGACCTGTGTGCCCCTGCACACGGGAGGAGCGTGGTTTTTCGCTGATCGGAGCGGCAGCGGCAGAGGCAGCAGCACCAGCGGCACCAGCAGCGGCGGCTGAGGTTTGCAGCTCATAGCCTTCCAGTGGAGGCGATTGGTGTGGTGGCTGGTGGGAATTGCTGCGGGAGAGGGGACTCGGGGCAGGATTTGGGTTGCGTGGAGCCTTTGGACCCAGACTGGACTCGGCGGACAGTTCGGCCCCAGAGTCCCGGGTACTGGCCCGGCCCAGCAAGCAATTCTGCCTCAGGCACTAACTCAGCGTGGCCACAGCTCCCCTGCTGTGGTGCAGGCTCAGTTGAGCTCGCAGCTCCACACTAGGCACGACCTCAGCTCAGCGGCAGCTCCCCTGCGGTGACACAGGCTGGGCGGAGCACTTGTTCCACCACTGGCGCTAACTCAGAGCAGCCGCAGTTCTCCTGCTGTGGCACAGGCTTGGTGATGTGCTCAGTTCCATCCTAGGCACCACCTCAGCTCAGCGGCAGCTCCCCTGCGGTGACACAGTCTGGGCGGAGCACTTGGTTTCACCACAGGCGCTAACTCAGAGCAGGTGCAGTTCTCCTGCTGTGGCGCAGGCTTGGTGATGTGCTCAGTTCCATCCTAGGCACCACCTCAGCTCAGCGGCAGCTCCCCTGCGGTGACACAGTCTGGGCGGAGCACTTGTTCCACCACTGGCGCTAACTCAGAGCAGCCGCAGTTCTCCTGCTGTGGCGCAGGCGGGACAGAGCTCTCGGTTCCACCAGCTCTAAGACTCTGGTTGGACACAGTGTGCAGTTTGAATCCAGAATTCCTGGCTGAGATTGGTGGTCAGTTTGGGCCCTGAGTCAATAACTGAACACAGCATGCACTTTGGGCCAAAAGGCCCTAGCGGAGCTTGGTGCGTAGTCCCAGCCCAAAAATTCTGGCTGGACCCTGTGTGCATTTTGGGCCCAAAATCCCTAGCTGAGCTTGGCAGACGGTTCAGGCCCTGAGAATCTAGCTGAGTTCTGCCCGTGGTTCGGTCCCAGTGCTCCTGGCTGGACTTGGCAGGGAACACAGAGGCTGTAGATACCTTGGCCTGACCCAATGCTCATTCAGAGACCCAGAAAAATTGCAGGATCCACAGCAGAGGGGGGCTGAGGATCACTGGCTGTGAGAGACCAGAACAACAGGGCTAACCTCCTAACATCCACACCAGTGAAGCTTTGAGCTCGCAGCCTAGGGAAATCGTGAGAAAACAAGTGAATCTATCGTCAGACACCCTCCATTCAACTCTGGAAGCTACCCAACAAAAACAAAGATGGCAAGATGTCTAAAGGACAGCGAAAAAGCATACGCAAAAAACCCCAAAACAACATGGCGTCTCCAGTTTCCAGTTATCCCAAAGAAAACAACCCAGAGAACTCAAATACAACGGAAATACAAGAAAATGACCTCAAATCCTTAGTAATGAGGATGATAATGGAGGAAACAAATAAAATTCGTAATCAAATGCAGGAAGACGCAGACAAACAGGTGAGAGACATAAAAGAAGCACATAGAGTGGAACTGGAAAAATTGCAGGAAAATGCAAACAACCAGATGAAAGAAATAAGTAAAACAGTTCAAGCTATGAAGACCTATAAAGAGGCAATGGAAGAAACTCAGGAATATACAAACAATCAGATGAAAGAAATCAAAAAATCAGTTCAAGATCTGAAAATGAAAATGGAGTCAATGATAAACACACAGACAGAAGAAAAACGAGAACGTGAGACCTCAGAGAAGAAGGCGAGCAACACAGAGGTGAGCTTTTCTAACAGAATCCAAGAGATGGAAGAACGAATCTCAGGGCTAGAAGATACAATCACAGATATTGAATCAACCATTAAAGAAAATGCCAAATCTGGAAAACTCCTGACACAAAACATCCAAGAAATTAAGGACACCATGAAAAGAAGAAATCTGCGGATAATAGGCATTGAAGAAAGAGAAGACATCAGACTCCAGGGCCCAGAAACTATTCTCAACAAAATCATAGAAGAAAAATTTCCCCAATCTAAAGAAAGAAATGCCTATAAACATACAAGAGGCCTACAGAACACCAAATAGAATTGACCAGAAAAGAAAAACTGCCCACCACATAATAATCAAAACACAAAACATGCAGAACAAAGAAAAAATATTAAAAGGTGCAAGGGAAAAGGGCCAAATAACATTTAATGGTAAACCTATCAGAATTACACCCGACTTCTCAGCAGAGACCATAAAAGCCAGAAGGGCCTGGACAGAGATCCTGCAAACCCTAAGAGACCACAGATGCCAGGCCAGACTACTTTACCCAGCAAAATTATCAATAACCACAAACAAAATATTCCATGACAAAAACAAATTCAAACAGTACCTATCCACAAACCCAGCTTTACAGAAGGTACTAGAAAAAACACTCCATCCCAAAGGGTCAAGCTACAACCAAAACTACCCAGGAAATAGATAACTATCCCATGGCAAAAACACAACTACACAAACGCTCGACTAAAAACAACATCAAAATTAAGACTCTTAACAGTCACTGGTCATTAATATCTCTCAACATCAATGGCCTCAATTCTCCAATAAAAAGACACAGACTAACTGAATGGGTACATAAACAAGATCCAACATTCTTCTGCATCCAAGAAACACATCTCACCCATAATGAAAGGCATTACCTCAGGGTAAAAGGTTGGAAAAAAATATTCCAAGCAAATGGTCACAAGAAGCAAGCAGGCGTAGCCATTTTAGTATCGAACAAAATAGACTTTCAACCAAAATTAATCAAAAGGGATGAGGAAGGACACTTCATACTCATCAAAGGTAAAGTCAACCAAGATGACATCACAATTCTGAACATCTATGCTCCCAATACAAGGGCACCCACATTTGTAAAAGATCTCCTAAAAAAGCTTAAACCACAGATCGATCCCCACACAATAATAGTGGGAGACTTCAACACCCCACTCTCACTGAAGGATAAGTCCTTGAAACAGAAACTAAGCCGAGAAATAACATCATTAACCAATGCCATGGGTCAAATGGATCTAACAGATATCTACAGAACCTTTCACCCAAACAAGAAAGAATACACCTTCTTCTCTGCACCCCATGGAACCTTCTCCAAAATTGATCACATCGTAGGTCACAAAGCAAGCCTCAATAGATACAAGAGGATTGAAATAATACCTTGTATCCTATCAGATCACCATGCTCTTAGGCTGCAATTCAACAACAACAGAAATACCAAAAAGCCTACACGTACGTGGAAACTAAACAACTCTCTGCTAAATGACATCTGGGTCAGGGAAGAAATAAAGAAAGAAATCAAGGAGTTTCTGAAATTCAATGAAAATGAAGAAACAACATACCCAAATTTGTGGGATACATTGAAAGCAGTGCTAAGAGGAAAATTCATAGCACTCAGTGCCTTTAAAAAGAAATTGGAAACATCGCACATAAGCATCTTAACAACACAACTGGAAGCCCTAGAAAAAAAAGAAGCAGAAACACCCAAGAGGAGTAGACGCTTGGAAATAATCAAACTCAGGGCTGAAATTAGCAAATTAGAAACTAAGAAAACAGTCCAAAGAATCAACAAAACCAAAAGCTGGTTCTTTGAGAAAATCAACAAGATAGACAGACCAGTAGCCAAACTAACTAAAAGGCAGAGAGACAGTATTGAAATCAACAAAATCAGAAATGAAAAGGGAGACATAACAACAGACACTGAAGAAATTCAAAGAATCATAAGATCCTACTTTGAAGGCATATACGCCACAAAATTTGAAAATCTAAGGGAGATGGACGATTTTCTTGAACAATTTCACTTGCCAAAGTTGAATGAAGAACAGATAAACAAGCTAAATAGTCCCATTTCCCCTACAGAAATAGAAGCAATCATCGATGGTCTCCCAACCAAAAAAGCCCAGGGCCAGATGGTTTCAGTGCAGAATTCTACCAGACCTTTAAGGGCGAGCTAATACCGATACTCTTCAAGCTACTCCAAAAGATAGAAATGGATGGAAAATTACCAAATTCATTCTATGAGGCCGTAGTCTCATTGATACCTAAACCTCACAAAGACTCAACAAAGAAAGAGAATTTCAGACCAATTTCTCTTATGAACATAGATGCAAAAATACTAAATAAAATACTTGCAAAACGAATACAGGAGCACATCAAAGATATCATTCATCATGACCAAGTAGGCTTCATTCCAGGCATGCAGGGATGGTTTAATATACGGAAATCCATCAATGTAATCCACCATATAAACAAACTGAAAATAAAAAACCACATGATCATCTCCTTGGATGCAGAGAAAGCATTTGATAAAATTCAACACCCATTCATGTTTAAAGTTTTAGAGAGATCGGGGATACAAGGCACTTTCCTCAACATAATAAAGGCTATATACAGCAAGCCAATAGCCAAAATCAAAGTAAATGGTGAGATACTCAAGGAAATTCCTCTAAAATCGGGAACAAGGCAAGGCTGTCCACTCTCTCCATATCTCTTCAATATAGTACTCGAAGTTCTAGCTAGAGCAATAAGACAACAAAAGGAGATCAAGGGTATCCAAATGGGAAAGGAGGAAGTCAAATTATCCCTCTTTGCCGATGATATGATAGTGTACATAAGTGACCCTCAAAATTCCACCAGAGAACTCCTAAAGCTGATAAACACCTTCAGCATATTGGCTGGATACAAAATTAACTCAAAAAAGTCTGTAGCCTTCCTATACACAAATGACAAGCTTGCAGAGGAAGAAATTAGGAAAACCACACCCTTCACATTAGCCACAAGCAATATAAAATATCTAGGAGTTACCCTAACTAAGCAAGTGAAGGACTTGTATGAAAAAAAATTCAAAACTCTGAAGAAAGAGATTGAAGATGACCTGAGAAGATGGCATGATCTTCCTTGCTCATGGATCGAGAGAATTAACATAGTAAAAATGGCCATCCTACCAAAAGCAATCTACAGATTCAATGCAATCCCTATCAAAATAACTACACAATTTTTTAAAGACATTGAAAGTTCAATTCTGAACTTCATATGGAAAAACAAAAAACCCAGAATAGCTAAAACAATCTTGTACAATAAAAGGTGCTCCGGAGGAATCTCCATACCTGATCTCAAACTGTACTATAAAGCAATAGTACTTAAAACAGCATGGTACTGGCACAGCAACAGGCTGGTTGATCAGTGGAATCGAATCGTAGACCCAGATATGAATCCACACACATATTGTCACTTGATTTTTGACAAAGAAGCCAAATCCATTCAATGGAAAAAGGATAGCATCTTCAACAAATGGTGCTGGTCTAACTGGAGGTCTATGTGTAAAAAAATGAAACTGGACCCATATTTGTCACCTTGCACAAAACTCAAATCCAAGTGGATTAAAGACCTCAACATAAAACCAGAGACACTAAGCCACTTAGAAGAAAAAGTGGGAAAGAGCCTGGAACATATTGGCACAGGAGACAACTTCCTGAACAGAACACCAATGGCCCAGGCCTTAATGTCAACCATTAATAAATGGGACCTCATGAGGCTGAGAAGCTTCTGTAAGGCAGGAGACACTGTCAAGAGAACAAAGCGACAGCCTACAGACTGGGAAAAAATCTTCACCAACCCTACATCTGACAAAGGTCTAATATCCAAAATATATAAAGAACTCAAGAAATTAAACAACACCAAACCAAATAACCCAATTGAGAAATGGGGCTTGGAACTAAACAGAGAATTCTCAACAGAGGAGTACCAAATGGCTGAGAAACACTTAAAGAAATGCTCAACCTCCTTAGTCATCAGGGAAATGCAAATCAAAACAACTCTGAGATTCCATCTTACACCCATCAGAATGGCTAAGATCAAAAACTCAAGCGACACCACATGCTGGCGAGGATGTGGGGAGAGAGGAACACTCCTTCATTGCTGGTGGGAATGCAAACTAGTACAGCCACTTTGGAGATCTATCTGGTGCTATCTCAGAAAAATGGGAATAGGGCTTCCTCAAGACCCAGCTATTCCACTCCTTGGAATATACCCAGAAGATGCTCCAGCACACAACAAGAAAATTTGCTCAACCATGTTCATAGCAGCCTTATTCATAATAGCCAGAACATGGAAACAGCCTAAGTGTCCCTCAGTAGAAGAGTGGATAAAGAAACTGTGGTACATATACACTATGGAATACTATTCAGCTATCAAAAACAAGGAATTCCCGAAATTTGTGGATAAATGGATTGAGCTAGAAATGATCATAATGAGTGAGTTAACCCAGAAGCAGAAAGAATCAAATGGTATATACTCACTTATATCTGCATACTAGCCCAAGGGGCATGTCCCACAAAAGCCTTCACTTACCAGGAAACTGGGACAGAGGGGAAGGCATCCTATTGGGACTCTAAATGAGAGACGCATGGGAGAACAGCAAAATAAAAGGATACAGAGGGTCCTAGAAATCTATAAGTAGAACAATATGATAGGCAGATTTGGGCCCAGGGGTCCCGCTCAAACTAAGGCACCAGCCAAGGACAATACAGGAGGTAAACTTTAAACCCCTTCCCAGATCTAGCCAATGGTCAGAATATTCTCCACAGTTGAGTGGAGAGTGTGATACGACTTTCTCACGTACTCTGGTGCCTCACATTTGACCATGTCCCCTGGAGGGGGAGACCTGGTGGCACTCAGAGGAAGGACAGCAAGTAGCCAAGAAGAGACTTGATACCCTATGAGAATATATAGGGGGACGTAATCCCCCTCAGGAACAGGCATAGGGGAGGGGAATAATGGGAAAATGGGGGGGGGGAGGAATGGGAGGATACAAGGGATGGGATAAACATTGAGATGTAACAAGAATAAATTAATAAAAAAAATGAAAAAAAAAAAAAGAAATTTAAAATGAATCAGCATTTCTAAAATAAACAGCAGTGATAGAAATATGTGGCTCTGTGGTTCAGAGGACAGGCTATGACATTCAGCTTATTTGACTCCTGACATTTACACTAGTGTTTTTATTAACAAAGGTAATAAATTTCCCTTGTCTTCAGCTGTAAATTTTCTACAGCATTCAAATAAATCACAGGGACCTCAAATAAATCATTCAAATGATTGAGGAATTGTGACTTCAAAGGCATGAATATTGACTTTATATAATTTTCTTCTAGGTAGATACAATTATTGCTTTGCAAAAAAACTAATGCAGGTCTCCTATGCTCACTGCCATCCGTAAAATGAAGCTTCAACAATTTGGTGCTATGTGAACTGATTGCGTGACATTCAATTATCTGTTTTCTCAAATAAAAGCTGTTGGACAATAGCTTATAACATTAGGAAGGATGTTCTTTTTTAGAGAAATATGCTGACATTTCTATCTTTTACAATAATTACTTTTTAAAAAAAGAACATTTAAATAATCTAAGACTTAACAAAAAAAACCTCAACAACTTTATTGTTGGTGATTAAATGATATCTTTTTAAATTTAAAAATGAACCAAACTGCATTTTTCTTTAAATATATATTAACATGTCTTGAAACATATTTGTGTTAATAGTATCACATTCTTTATAACACATAGAGGAGTTTCATTTTGGATTTCTCATTTTACATTATTTGTCGCTTTGCCAAACAACAACAACAAGAACAACAAAAACAAAAAAGCACCATTTTTCAACTGGTTTAAAATAGTTAGGAATGTTTCTATAGTCACAATAATACCATATGAAAAACAAAAAGTGATTATATTGATGATAATATGTATTATTCATATTATGATCCACATAAATGTTTTATAAAATGACTCAGTTTTAACTTACCAAATAGATATCATGTACATAGAGTTTCACATACATACTATACAAATTAAGCTATTAACAACTGTATTTAAACATTATATAACATTACTCGTGTACCGTTTTATAGAGATAATAATATTAACCGCATACACTATATTTTGAGCTTCAATAAAATAGTACTGTATTAATCCAATGGTTTATTGATTATTGCAGTACTGATATCAAAGCCTTGTGTATGCTAGGCATGTGTTCTGTATTGAGCTACATGGAATATTATTAATTACATAGCTACCTTCACACGTTCTCCTCCCTCTATCCTTACCTTCCTACCTCTAAACCCTCCCTCCTCCCAGTCTCAACCTCTCTCTCTCTCTCTCTCTCTCTCTCTCTCTCTCTGTCTGTTTGTCTGTCTGTCTGTCTCTCTCTCTCTCTCTGCATCTCTTGTTGCTTTTGACACCTGATTAGACTATGTAGCTCAGACCACTTTCAACATTCATGTCATCCTAGCTCAGCCTAAGTCCTGTGAAAACAGCTTCATTGTATTACAATGCAACATCCACATTCCAGTAGGTTCTTCATGCTAAAATCTTGGCAAGTTCCTTCTTCACTTTCCTCTATTGCACAATCTACTAAGTAAAGACAAAAAAAAAAAAAAAAAAAAAAAAAAAAAAAAAAAAAAAAAAAAAAAAAGAAATGGTAAAATGGAAATACTCAGAGGCGTGTTTTAGCTTCCTCATCCCTAGCCAAGAGGTACTATAATATCTTCTGATATTTCACTATTTCCATCTCCTCATTGGCCAGAATATTAATCTGTTTAAATCCACCTGAATCCTCCATCCTTATAGAGGTTCTTTGCTTATTTCAGGACTCTCTCCCTCCTCCAATATTTTTCTCCTTGCCTTCACATGCTAAATAGTCTTTGACCTCTTGATTCTAATATGATCAAATTATCAGCGCGGACCTCCATAAACTATGTTGAACTGTTTGTCTCATTAACTCCAAGGCCTCTCCAACCAATACCAATGTAATATGCTCAAAAAAATGGCCACAAGTACCAAAGGATACAGTAGCAGACAATATAAAATAGCAGACTGATGACTGGTCAGAGGATTCCTAAATTGTGGCAGCGTAAAACCTTTTCAAGAGGTTGACATCATACTAATCTTGAATTTTTACAACTATTTTAGGAATGCATATTAATTGAAAATTAGAAAGCATTCTTTAAGATAGTTTGTTTTTATTACCAAGCTAAAATTTTATAGATCCTTGTGACTTCACTTTGGACAACTTATCGAATAAGGAGAAAGGTTCGATAGGAATAGATTGGAGGTAGATATGATTATACATTTCACCTTAAAATTTACTTTACTACTGGAATTTGGTTGTTTTTTTTTAAATCATTTGGTAGAACAAGAGGATTCCAAGTTTAAGAAGCACTTCAGGTAGTAAATTACAGTGGTTTTAAGAATAACTTAGTCTGTGTAATACAATATTGAAAACTTGTGATAATATTTTTCATTCAAATGCCGTGAACTACTACAGGAGCAATACAAATGTTTGTAATTATTTATAATAAACATTAGTCTCAGCATGCCACCATTGTGCACAGTAGACTGCTGTGAAGGAGAAAGAAAGGCAATAAGCTTTGTTTATATCCAACTAAGTGGTAGAGAAACTAGAGTTTATTAGGCAAAATTGTATGACTTTTCTATTACTATGGAGCAGATTACCTCAAGTTTACAGGCGTAAAAGTACATTGACTTCACATTTCACACCGTTCAGAAGTCTGGGTGGCTAACACCAGGATATTTCTGCTTAGGTTCAAACAAACTAGAGTTACGTGGAGACCATTCCAGTTGTTAGTCAAATTCTATGTAGACTGACAACTAATACTCCCCTTACCCATTTTGTCCCCATGGCTATTGACAATGGTCCAGTTTTCACCTTGCAGAACCTATCAGTAATTTCTTGTTCTGGTCCTCATCCTTATTCGAGGCACAGAAGGAATCTAAGCCCTCAAAAAAAAAAAAAAAATTAAATATCTGAAATCCTGAGATGCCAACAGATGGGACAAATTCTGTTGCTGTAAAATGCTTTTAAAGCTTGTTCAATACCTCAGTTAAGGCCCCATTAACTGATATTCTGTTATAGTTTCAAGGTCATTTGCATAATCAACAATATTTTTGTCGGCTTCAAATTAAAGATATTGATAACATGGAGAAGTGGTACTCAATTTCAAATGTTACCAAACATTGATATTTAATATTTACAAGACTACTGATATATGTCTTACCAATTTTAAAGAAAGACTTTGGCAAAGTCAGTATTATTATTCCATTCATCAGAGGAGAAATGGAGACTTTTTAAATAGTCTTTTCTCACACATAAGTGCAGTTAGCAGAACTTGGATGAATCCCAGATATAGTCAGATGTAATCTCAAGACTTGAAGAAAAGCAACAATGGGAAATTGACATGTTTGAGGTTTGCACTACCTTCTTAGATTGTCTTCCTGAAAATGGCTGATTCTAAAACATATTTTTCATACACAAAAAAGAAGAAACTGAAAACCCATAGGATGTGTTCTGCCTAATTCTTTCCATGTCTTGCCTAGGACTGTATTCTGGTATCACTTAATAACTGCTTAAGCCTTCTTTTTTAACTCTGTACCTTTCGTTCCCAATCAAGACTCTTCTCCATGGGTTTTATGTTACATAGGACCAGGTTCATTTTACTGATTTCAGCATTTTTCAAGTGTAAGTATGAAGTGAAATCTGAAGGATTAGAAAGTTGTCTCAATGTGTTTCCTTGCAAATCTTTTCTTAGATATCTGGAGAAACTTGTTGGAATTGATTTTGAATTATGACCTTTAATCTATTTTGCAGTTTTACATACACAAAGCTTCATGCATATTCTTTCAAACAATTGGATGACTTAAATAAATCAGAATCATCACTTGTAATAGCTTGTTACTTGATGCTCTTTTCTTAATATAACACATTTTCATGTATTTGATTAGATTTATCAAAGTCTCAATTTGGGCAACGATATCACACATTTTAATTAAAAATTTCTGTAGATGTATAAACCAAAAGAAGAGAAAGGAGGAACCCATGTGTTACTATAATAATATGTCCTTAATTTCTAAGCTTAATACATGTATTGTCTAATTTGTTAAGAATTTAATTTTTCGGACAAAGCATAGATATTTCTTTTTACTTTTCTTATATGTAAACATATCATTTTTAAATTAAGATGTCTCTGTGAAAATTGACTTCCAATGATAAACACAGATATTAAGCAGTAGATTCTGTGATTATTATAATAGCATATAAATACATAACACATATTTTATTTGATATTATAATATGTGCCTTACATGTTGGATGAATTTGGAAATTTCTAGGAAGTCACGGGACTACTACATTGGAAAAACATGAATCACAGGCTTATATTTCATGATTCAGTGTAATTATTTATGTACCAATATAATCTTAATATGGTCTCATAATATCCTCTCCAAATTCTATATGGTAAAATGTCTGCTCTTCATTAACATCACATCCACATCCATTGCAATGCAAACAGCTATTTAATGCATGTAACTGATTTATTTAAGAAGCTATGTGTTTATAAATGTGCTTATTTAAATGGTATTATACATATGCAAACAAAAACATAAATCGCATGTGCAGACCACTTATCTCATTTAGTTATTTTATTCAATGGAATAGAGCAACAGAAGGTATATTTAGTTTAAGTCTTTGATATAACATACATTTTTTTGAGATATTGTCTGGAACAGAAAAGATGTTTATTTGTAATGGCAAATATATATAATATTTTATTTACTTTTTGAAGGTCTTTCAGATATCATCATTATATGACTCTTAAGTTCAATATCCCTAAAAATGGTGGTGCAAAGCTTTTCATGTCTGTAGATTGTACATTAGCTTTAGATGATGCCTGAAGTATAGAATCCTAAATTGCATGTAATCCTCTGCCTAAGTGTTTAAGGAATTCCCTTATTTAAGGGGATAAAATATGTAACATTTGTGCTCTCATTATACAAATCAGGGTCACCAACACTTGATGTTAACATTATTTTTGTCGTACGGATTTCTTGTCAGTCTTATTTTGTTTTCGTGATGATTTGCATTTTTCCTGACTAATCATAATGAATATTTTAGTGTTTTTTTAGAGAATTATGTATCTGTGGTAAAATATGTATGAACTCTTTATCTATTTGAAGTTTTTTTGTCTTATTTTTATGTCGATGTACATTTTTATTTTTCTGAGATAAATTGCTTAGTAGTAGAATGGCTGATGAATTATTTTGAAATAATCTTCTGAATGAGTTTCCATTGTGAGGACACTATATTGCAAACCTACCTGCAATGCCTGAAGAGCCAATTTCACTATTTGCAGTTGTCACTGCTTTCTGGTATCTGACCCAGTAAGTGTCCTTTTTTTCTATATCAATTTATTTATTTATTCACTTGATCTTAAAATCCTAACTCCTTTCACTCCTCCCACTCCCACCTTCCCTGCCCTATTACCCTCCCCTATTCCTCAAAAATGAAGAGTCTCCCTACCCACCCACCCCAGATCATCAAGTTCTATCAGGACTGAGGTCCTCCTCTTCCCCTGTGGCCTGGCAAGGAAATCCAGTCAGGGGGAAGTGGTTGAAAAGCAGGCAACAGAGTGCATTTCAGAGACAACCCCTACTCCCCTTACTAGTGGACCCACTTGAAGCCTGTTGGCTACATCTTTGTAGAAGACCTAGGTCCAGCCCATACAAGTCCTTGTTTGGTGCTTCAGACTCTACCCACTAGGGTATTAATAAAAAAATACATAAAAATAGGAGATTCATAGTTAAAGAAAAAGATAAGATGAAGGCAGCAGAGGTCCGAGTGATTTCCTTGTGTGACAGTGCCCAAAGCCAAGGAATGATTACTACCTACACAGCTGGTCATATCTCTAGTTCATCAAAATCATCTGAGGTGATTGGAGGCCATATGAATAAGAGACACCAGTGCACTAAAATTTCAAATGCACTCCCTGGGCATGTGTCATATCTCCAGGCGCCATGCGATTTTCACACCCAGAGCTCTGCAAGTGAGCTCTGCAATTGTAGTTTCATAGATCTTTAAATGGAGCTCTTTCATGATCCTATATAAGAATCACTGCTGTGAAGAAAAATGAGCCATGGACATATCAAAAGAGAGTTTTATTGAATTTAGTGGAATTGAATTACTTAAATATTCAAATATCAAGATATCTACTTCATCAAAGGACATGCTCTTCTTTTTAGTTTCCTAAGTGAGTTTCCCCTCTTCTTCTTTATTAACCTCTCATCTCTAATTATTTGACTTACAGTTTTATGAATTCATGGTGGTGTGAAGACTTGACTTTAAGACTTTCTGTGATCCAAAGATATATGGTACAATATTCTAATGTCATGCTTGCCAGTGGCAGCCAGATGTAACTCCCAGGGAGCTAGTCATATAACCACTAGACAAAGTTACCAAGGCTCTACAGTATACTGTGGTTTTCACATTTCTGTTCACAAAATATCATGTCTACAAACACCTACAATGAATCCTGTATGTACATGAAATATACATTTTATTATAAATTGATTTTATTTTAGATAAGTTTAAGGAACTGTATATTAATTGTATATTCTGAGATCATGATTTATTCATATTTAAATATTAAACATTTTATATTTGTGTTTTATCAAAATTAACAGGACTCAACACAAGATAATGTATATAGAATATTCAGAATTTCAAGAATACTAGAAAACTTTGAAGTCAATCTCCACAAAACAGGTTGTTTTCTATTAATAAAAATGTTAACAACGTGTTCTATAAACCAACAGCAACAAGAAATACTTCCCTCATCCGAAATTGTAGATGATGAAACTGTTCAAGACTTTTATCAGTGTTTTGTACATATTTTCATAAACATGGAGCATAGATTTTCTGTGGGTTTTAAGAATCTCTTAGGGTGCTCTTTGAATGTAAGATTCAGAATGGTGAATATATACAGGGTTTAAGATGCTGTGATCAGAGACCAAGACCTCATTCATAGGCAGTATGAGAGAAAACTTAATTCATTTTGTCTAGCTAAGGTCCTGAGGCTTAAAATTCACTAAGTATAATGGGTAAGCAGAGCGTAATGTATTTAATTTTGTATCCATTTTGGTCATTATAATAAAAAATGACCATGATTTAAACAAAACATAAGGTTCTTGTATTACACAGTACCCTGGAACTCTAAGTGTTGGAAACTACTTAGTTTTGTAGTTTCCACTTTGAGTACCATGAAAATTATTGAATGATTCGTCTTTGCATATTTGTTTAAGTTATCAGGAGAAAAAAATTAAGACGTACATTTTGCTCAATATTTCTCCTAAGAATTACATGTGAAAACTATACTATATAATTAAGAAACCTTGAGGAGTGTGGTCTCTCCTCTGAATGTGCCACCATTTGTATACAAAACAATACAGGATCAATTATGAGAAAAACAAAAGAGCTATAGAGACATTACAATAACTTCTGCATATGTTCAGTTTATAATTTTTACTATTTAAATAGTATGGAAATACTAAGTAAACACTTTATTGACATTGAATTTAGTAAAACAGATAGAATCATTAGTTTGCTTTCTGTAAAGACATCAACATATTTGTGGCACATTATTATTACATTATTTTAGATTAATATATTATTTTTATCTAGCCTACTATCTCATACATTGCATATTTAATATCTAACACACACATACATGTACATACAAATGCACAAATCTATGTACAACTGTAAGAGGAATGTTTTTCCATTTCAACTTTGATTGCTAACCTAATTAGATAAAAAAAAAATTAAATTCCAATTATCTTCTGAATGAAGCAGTTACTTACTAGTAGTTCTGGTAACTTGTCTTCTTAAAATCAGGAATATTTGTATTCTTTGAATTAAAATTACCCCCTCAGTCTGTGTGATCCAGAACTCCTAAGGCAGTAATCTTTGAAGTCTTTTCTCTGCTGGATGGTTGTCTGCCCACCATTTCATAACACTCACGTGCATTCATTTTACATGGACCTCATGAGGTTCTCTTGCAATTGCCAGGCCTTTAGCCTGACGATTTCAATTTTAAACCTTCTGAGAGTTACAGTTCCATTTAACAACACATCATGTATTTGAAACTTAATCTGAACTAACATTAGAATCTTCCTCTCCAACATCACAAATCATCTAATGAAGTAAATTTTAACACACAACGATATATATATATATATATACATATATATATATAGTTGTGTGTGTGTGAGCCTATAAGCAATTATTTTATTAAGTCCTTCAGTGAAGCAACCATAACATGTAAATTGTGATTTTCCTGAGAAACTTCTGAAATTATTTCTAATTTTGTTGAATCTTTCAAAATGATGTACTGTATTTTACTGCTGTTGGCATAGTTTTCAATAATGTTATAGTTTTATGTTCTAAACACAAGGTATTAATCTAGTATTCATATGATTGATTGATACATGTTAAGTATATTCTAAATCATGTATATAACTATTGCAGAAATTATATTTCCTTTTCTTATAAATATTCACTTGACTTAAAACATGCAGATTTAATTAATTTTTTACCATTAACATAAATAAGGGCTTTTTATTTATGTACATATAAGTCTTAAATAATCAAAAACACAGAATTAAATAGCCTGTTACAAATAACAAATGCGAAACTTAACAGAAAGTACACCCACCAGCACTAAATTGCACTCAAAACACAGTGATACATTTCCTGCTCCAAAACCGTGCTTGCTTTCGCAGAGGCCACATAGTTGCTAGGGACCGAGAGGCAACATTAGCACAGAAAACCCTAAAGGCTGCACAGTTCACAAAAATCCCAGCAGAGACACTCTGCTGAACCTAGAGAGTCTCTGGTCACCAGAACCATGAGCCACTTCAGAAAACCAAGAGAAATGAAAGAAAAAAGAAGGGGAAAAATAGAAAAACACTCATCCAACAAAATAAACCCATAAATCAGCACCTGAACCTATAAATAACCACAAAATCTGGGAGGGCCAAGGCCAGATAACAACACAATCAACAACAACTGGGCCACTATGGTACCATCAGATGCCAGCTTCCTGCAACAAGAAGTCTTGAAGTACAAGAAGATGATCATAGTTCAAGCAGGACCCCTGGGCCCAAATCTGCCTATCATAATGTTCTGCTTGTAGGTTTCTAGGACCCTCTGGATCCTTCTACTTTGCCATTCTCCCATGCTTCTCTCATCTAGAGTCCCAATAGGATGTACTCCCCTCTGTACCAGTTTCCTGGTAAGGGAAGGCTTTGCTGGGACCTGCCCCTTGGGCTAGTGTGCAGATATAAGTGAGTATATACCATTTGATTCTTTCTGCTATTGGGTTAACTCACTCATTATGATCATTTCTAGCTCAATCTATTTATCCAACCAAGGACAATACAGGCGGTAAACTTTAAACCCCTACCCAGATCTAGCCAATGGTCAGAACAGTCTCCACACTTGAGTGCAGAGTGGGATATGACTTTCTCACGTACTCTGGTGCCTCACATTTGACCATGTCCCCTAGAGGGGGAGACCTGGTGACACTCAGAGGAAGGACAGCAGGTTGCCAAGAAGAGACTTGATACCCTATGAGCATATACAGGGGGAGGTAATCCCCCCAGGAACAGTCATAGGGGAGGGGAATAAGGGGAAAAGGAGAGGGAGGGAAGAATGGGAGGACACAAGGGATGGGATAACCATTGAGATGTAACAAGAATAAATTAATAATAAAAAATTTAAAAAAAGAAAGAAAGAAAGAAAGACACGGAGGGGGAAAAAAAGAAGATGATCATAAGTACTATCTGATGATGATGATGATGTGGTGGTGGTGCTGATGATAGAGGCTTTTAAAGAGGAAATCAATAATTCCTTCAAAGAAACACAGGAAAATATAATCAAACAGGTTAAGGATATGAATAAAACTATACAAGTCCTGAAAATAAAAATAGATGCAATAAAGAAAACACAGGCTGAGTGAATCCTGCAGACAGAAAACCTAGGAAAGAAAACAGGGCCTACCAGCTCAAACATCAGCCACAGAATACAAGAGGTAACAGAGAGAGTCTCAGGTGTAGAAGATACAGTAGAAGAAATTGACACATGAGTCAAAAGAAATGTTAAATCTAAAAATTTCTGACACAAAACATCCAGAAAATTTGAAACACTATAAAAATACCAAACCTAAGAATAAAGGAATAGAAGGAATAGATTAATACCCACTGGGTTCATAAAATATTTTCAACAAGATCTAAAAGTTAATTCCTCCAATATAAAGAAAGAAGTGCCTATAAACATACAAGAAGCTTTCTGAGCACCAAATAGATTAGACCAGAAAAGAAAATTCTCCTGTCACAAAACAATCAAAACACTAAATGTATATTACAAAGAAAGAATATTAGAAGCTGCAAGGGGAAAGACCAAGCAACATGTAAAGGTGGACATATCAGAATTACACTCAAATTCTCAACAGAGGCTCTAAAACCTAAAAGTGTCTCAACAGATATCTTGTTTCTTTCATAGACCATTCTAGAGAAGAAACTATAAGAAAACTAAAACCGAATGAGGTTATCTACCCGCCAAAATACAGGAAATAAATAACTCTACACCAGCAAACTAAAACAATTGAATAACACACACACACACACACACACACACACACACACACACACACACATTACCATCACCAACATCAAAATCACAGGAACTTATCATCAATAGTCATTAATGTCTGTCAACACCAATAGGCTCAATTCCACAATTAAAAGACACAGATTACCAGAATGTATGTGAAAACAAGATCCATCATTCTTCTGTATGCAAGAAACATACTTCAGTATCAAAGAGAAATATTTCCTTAAGGTTTTCCAAGCAAATAGACCCAAGAACCAAGCTGGAGAAACCCTTCCAATACCTAAGAAACTAGACTTTCATGTTGTGGTGGTCTTTCCTCCCACTGCCAAGTTCTTGGATTAATGACTCAAGACACTCAAGATATATTTATGACTCCTAGGCCATATAGCTAGGCTTTTCTTGACTAGCTCATAATCCAATATAACCCATTCTGCGACATGGCTGGTTACCTCTCTCAGGTATCATGTGTCTGTCTTCCTCACATATTCCTAGGTCAATCTCCCATGCCTGGCTATATCTCAGAATCCTTTCTGCCTCCTGGATGTCTTGTGTTCTTTTTTTGTCTATTCTAAACTTTCCTATAGGACATAGGCTTTTTAATTGACAGTCAATGCCTCCATAAAATACACAGATATTCTCTCTACATCTTCAACCTCAATTAATCAAAAGAGGTAGAAAAGTACACTATATACTCATCAAAGGAAAAAAATGCAACAAGATGATGTCTCATTTCTACACATGTATGTCCCAAATGCAATGACATCTACATTCATAAAAGAAACATTACTAAAGCTTAAATTATACATTGAATGCTTTATATTAATAGTGAGAGATTTTGACATCCCACTGCACCAATGGACAGGTCACCAACACAAAAACTAAACAAAGAAATAATGAAACTAACAGATGTTATGAATCAAATTGTCCTAACAAATATCTACAGAACATTTGACCCAAACACAAAAGAGAATACCTTTTTCTCAGTCTTTATAAATAAATCAGTGAGACCACTTACTAACTACATAATGACATGCCTGAAGAAATAGAACAAAAGAAGCAAATAGACACGAAAGGAGTAGGCAGCAGAAAATAACCAAATTCAAGGCTGATATAAATAAATAAAAACAAAGAGAACAATACAAAGACTCAATGGAACCAGGACTTGATTCTTTGAGAAAATTAACAAGACAAACACTTAGCCAAATCAATTAAAAAATAAATAAAAAAAAATCCAAATTAGCAAAATCAGAAATGAAAAGGGGTCCATAACAGTAGACAGCAAGGAAATCTAAAGAATATTTAGGTCCTGCTTCAAAAATCCAGTTTGTGTTTCTGTGGCATTCCTGTGTGTGCAAAATTGTATACTCAGTTCTCTGTGTCTATATGTGTGTCATGTGCTTTTTGTTTGATTACTTTTCTTCTGCTTTCTTGTTTTGTCTTGTTCCAGTTTGCAGATGTGTGTGTGTATGTGTATTAATATTATTTTACCTTGTTATACATTAGATGTCTCTTTGTTTTATAAGGAGAGATGGAAAGAATTTACAATCAGTTAAAAAGGAAAAAGGACAAAACTAGAAGGAATAGAAGGAGGAGAACCATTCTTAGCATATATTTTATGAAAAATTATAATAAAATATGATAAAAGAAAAAAGTATGTTCATAGTTATTAGAAAAAATTTACATTAATTTTGTTTTTATATAATAGAGTTACTATTTTTTTGAGTTAATTTGGTATCCATCCACTTTGATAAAGATGTTTTTCAGCTATAGGATGTCTTTGATTTTTTGGGGGGTTACTTATGTCATTTATGAATAGTAGTACTTTGAATAATTATTTTCCAATTTCTATTCCTTTGATCTTTTTTATTTGTCTTATTGCTCTAGGTAAAAGTTCAAGACATGAAGAGATTAGACAACCTTGGCTGGTCCCTGATGAATGTAGGTACCTTTTAAAATAGTAATTGCTTGGTTAGGGGTAGAAAAGGCTGACCTATGTAGAGTTGATTTAATCATTATAACATATCCAATTTCCAATGACTACCTCTTAAGAGATATGTCAAAAGTTAAATCATTAAACCAAGTTTAAAAATTTATTAATAATTATAGGAAGTTTTCCACAATCAATACATGCAATTAAAAATTATCTTCTAAATGTGTAGCATAATGAGTACATTGCAAATTTCCTTGTAATTCCATGAAGATCTATTGGTTATATGATTTAACAAAACTATTAGCATGAGTTAGCATATATTTTTCATTGACCAGAATCATGACCACAAACTCCACAGTTATGAAACTACAGAAAATTACAGTCACAGAGTCCAGAAGTGAAGGATACAGCTCAATCTATTTTCTGGGAAGACTGTAGAAAAATTATTCTCCTTCCTGGCTCCAAAGTTCAGGGGCAGATATAGTCTATTTCTGTATATGGCAGTGTATTTAGGTTTTTAAAACTAAAGTTCACTTTATAAAATTAACTATTTAATTACACATAAATAATATGGACCATTATTTTCTGCATAGAAAGCAAGTAGAGATACTTTGGGGTTGTATTCAGAGCACAACATCTAAGCTAATCTGCAAATGAATTAGAAATAAGTGACTCTTAAGATAATCAGTTAGAAATAGAATTTTGTGCCCTGTGAGTGTGAAGAGGCCTTTCTAACACTGTTCTTGCTTTCTGAAGTTGCACATTCTTTGTAAAACACAAAGTACTTCAAATACAAGCTTGGAAGCCTTCAAACAGAATGAATTATACTGGGTAACAATTTAAATGGCTTTTTCTTGGACTATTTCTCAAGCTGTAAGCATTCTTAGTTGTTTGTAGTTTGTTTAGGGTTGAAGACCCATGAGTTTCATGCTTCTGTGGTGGTATGTCTATTAGTGTTTTATTTTCTTTTTTCTAGTCTTGTTTACTCAGCCATGGTGACGATGTCGTGAACATAGTTTCTGTGACATTTCTAAGAGAAGAAACTGTACAGCAAACTTTGTGTTCCTGTGTCTCTTACTATCTCCCCATTCCCTAGATTGTAATGACTTCTGAGCCTTCAGAACAAGATTTGTGTTATAAATGTATTACTTGGGGCTGGGTCCCACAAGGTAACTTGTTTTCTGCATTTTGATCCATTGTGTTTTACTGTAATAATTTCTGTCTGCTGCAAAGAGACCATTCTTAACTTGTCCCTTGAAAATAGGTATTCTATCTCCTATGGCACTGAGTTTATAAGATTCATTTTACTTTCATTCTATGTTTAAATCAGTGCTCTAGGTTAGGTATACACAGATATTGAACACTTGATGAGTGACTGAAGTGCTGCAAAGAATGCAGACCTTAATCTCCTTATTTTTGCAGCAGTCCAATTCCGATATTCACATGGAGCTAGAGCAACCACAGACAGCACAGATCTGAAGTTACAAAGTATTGACATTACCTTGAAGTGCCACATTATCTGGAAAGTTGTGGCGGATGCTGCCAGTGCCCAGTAAGATCCTTTCGTTATTACATGCTTTCTGTGTCCTCGAAATGCGCTCCACATAGACATATGTCAGAAGAACAGTGAAATTAATCCTGTAGAGCATACTTCTTAATGACAAAAGTGGGAGAAATACTTAATCATCTTAGTATGGTAGCTAGTCCCCTCTAAGGGAAATACCATGCTTCACTTTAGAAGTAAGTAAAGGCACTAAATTCTAGTTGTTCACACTTGTTGATTATTTCCTAAGCAACTTTCTCCATGTTTTTCTCTTTTGTTAATCAGCCAACCACCACTGTACATTATTTCTGGAATTAATTTTCAGTGACGTTCCTTTGTCTTTTCTGTAGTTTTCTTGTTTAGTGGGTACTATATAATCTATTTCTTTTTTGAGTCTTTCCATATTCATGATCTTTCAGTTGTTTTATAAGTAAATGTGTCATACTGTCTACGTTTTTTTCCACTATTGTGTCCTCACATATGGGGATACTTCATGAAAACTAATATCAACTAATAAATATTTTATTCATATCTGGATGTGTAAGGGAATAAATGCCTGTGTGATCAATAAAAAATAAGGCATGAAATCCCTGATAACACAGTGGTGATTATCCAAGTTCCAACTGCCTCTGGGCCAGAGGAAATTCTGCCTTGTTCTGATGTTTGCCTGTTAATTTCATTTTTAATCTCATATTGTTGGTTTCTATGTACATTTTCTCTTTCTTCTTTTTTTCCATGTTTGCCCTCTAGGATCAATTTACATATTTGCTTTGTTCAATTGTAAATTATGCTATTTTTCTCAATGTTTTTTCCTAAGAAAGTTCCTTAATGTATAGACATCTGATTTGTATTTCATACTGGATTTCTGGATTGCAGGCATTCTATCCAAGCCATGTACTTAATTATATCCTGTAGGACCCCATACTTTAATTCAGGACAAGCACGTAAAAAAGAATAAGTATTTTATTTTGAAATTACAACTTCCAGCAACATAAAATACTGTGTACTTTTCAATTTTAAAATACTACTTTCAATAGATTTATAGGAAAGAGATAATATGTTCTAATTTGATGTATATGTGAAAGGTGACCTTGTAAAGGGTTGACCCAGCTACAAAGGGACTTCACAACTGAAACTCAAGCAATAGCATAAACAATACACAATCAAAGTCACTATCAGTGTCCCTAAGCTCAAAGAGTCAAACATAGGGATACATAATTTGAACATGAAGTGAGTACTGGACCTAAAGCTTCATTTTGAGGAACAGAGAAATCTACTAAAGCAACCTAGATTCCTGAGTTTCTCACAAATAGTAGCAAGGAAATATGTGTCTATATTTTGAGTGTTTTATGTCTTATGTCGTTGTATTCCTGAGTGACAAAACACATTAAGAGTGAAAAGACACAAGTCTATACATCTAATCTCTACAGAATGTAATAATGGAATAGAAAAGCTATGCTACTAGAGAAAGTCTTCAGCAAATGGCTGACATACATAGTTATCAACAGGAAAGCCTTATCAGCACTGCTTCCTATAGTCTTTCTTTTTTATGTATTTTAGTAATTTATTCATATTACATCTCAGTTGTTATCCCATCCCTTGTATCCTTCCATTTCTCCCTCCCTCCCATTTTCCCCTTACTCCCCTCCTACCCTGTATATGCTCATAGGGTATCAAGTCTCTTCTTGGTAGGCTGCTATCCTTCCTCTGAGTGCCACCAGGCCTCCCCATCCCAGGGATGTGGTCAAATATGGGGCACCAAGTTCGTGTGAAAGTCAGACCCCACTCTCCACTCAATTGTGGAGAATGTCCTGGTCATTGGCTAGATCTGAGTAGGGGTTTGAAGTTTACTGCATGTATTGTCCTTGACTGGTACCATAATTTGAGCAGGACCCCTGGACCCAGATATGCCCATCATGATGTTCTACTTGTAGGTTTCTAGGACCCTCTGGATTCTTCTATTTTCCCATTCTCCCATGCTTCTCTCACCTCGAGTCCCAATAGGATGTCCTCCCCTCTGTCCCACTTTCCTGTTAAGTGAAGACTTTCATGGGATATGCCACTTGGGCTAGTGTCCAGATATAAGTGAATATATACCATTTGACTCTTTCTTCTTCTGGGTTAACTCACTCATTATGATCATTTCTAGTTCAATCCATTTGTCCACAAATTTTGGAAATTCCTTGTTTTTAATAGCTGAGTAGTATTCCATAGTGTAAATGTACCAGAGTTTCTTTATCCATTCTTCTACTGAGGGACACTTAGGCTGTTTCCATGTTCTGGCTATTATGAATAAGGCTGCTATGAACATGGTTGAGCAAATGTTCTTGTTGTGTGCTGGAGTATCTTCTGGGTATATTCCCTATAGTCTTTCATTCCTGGATAGCTGTGAATTGAGATCTTTTGTGGAGTATTAATATTTTAAAGATAATTTAAATATCATATAATTACTTATTTTGAATATGTCACATTTAAGATATTACCAAAAAGTTCACAGCAGGATGATGAATAGCATTGGATAGGCTAGATAGAATAGGCTTCTAATTCATGGTTTTGTTTTTTTTTTTTTTTTTTTTTTAAGTAAAACTAAATTGACAGTTCAAGTAAACCCATCAATTTAAAGAAAATTAGTTTCATGTTCTGGTGAGGTCTTTTATAGTACATAGACTAGAAATGGTAATTTTATGGTTCCCATAATATAAAAAACAAATGTTTTTCAAGGTTTATCAAAACTATAAATGGTATTCTATGTTAAAGACCTTTAAATTCATCTCATAATACTGACATTCCTCAAGTATTAAGTTTTCCAATATTTAATATTTATGTTTTAAGTAGTAATATAACTTTAATTAAATAACTGAAATGGATCAATGATACTATATGCCATTTCCATGGTTGCTGTTAAGAAATTTCTGTCTATTTGAGTGAGGGAAGTGATGACAGAACATATGAAGTAAGTAGTGATTATGGAATTTATTTTGTCTCACCTCAGCAAAAATTTGAGAAGTGCTGCATTGCATTGCAGGAAGCATTATTCTAATTTTTCTTCACTTTAATGAGAAGACATAAGAATAGTCTTGCTATTAAGTCCGAAAATCTTGTTCTTCCAAAAATGAAATGTGTTGCTCCTATTCATTAGATTGCTTTTGGTAATTATGGAAATGGCAGGGTATAATAGTCTCTAAACTGGTGTTCTTATTAGTTCAATTAAACAGTTATAACATAATTTACAAATAAGCTTTTAAAAAGTCATTTTCTTTAAGTAATATAAATGTTCATTCTTTTGTTTGTTTGGATTTTTTATAATCACATTCTTTTTAAAAGTATCACACACATATTTTTATATAGTTTAATTTACCATATGAACTACGTGTGTGTGTGTGTGTGTGTGTGTGTGTGTGTGTGTGTGTGTATCAGGCATACATTGAAGGCTAAGATACAGACATAAAAGTTGTTTACTTTTTCTTTCTAATATTGGGTGATCTAGCTTAATATTACACATTGCAGGAATCCAGTCTTTTACTATCTGAACAATGTCCAAGTGTGAGTCTCTGTTTTAAATAATTACTATTTTGGGTTTTATTTTCATTTTACTGTTGCTTGAGAAAATACATGAAATTGGGTGGTTAGAAAGTTGGGGGTGTGAGGGGGAATTGAAGTAATTAAGGGAATGTAAATTGTCAGAAAAGTCAATTTAAGAAAAAGTAAAGATTCTACAGAATAAATTTATTGTGACAGTCTTCAAAAATACATATTTCTTCATTAAATTACAAATTATGTGTTTTACTTTTTATTTTAATTTTAATTTTATTTTAATTACGCAAGACATGAATAATATGAACTGATATTAAAAAAAACAGGACATAATTATATGAAGCAAAGGCTTTGAGTATTACACTTTCTCTTCGTCTTAGCTGTAATACTTTGATGATGCTTAAATCAAAACTCACATATAATGGTGTGTTTTCTTTACTCCTCCTTCTCTGTTTCCCAGAAGCTACACTTTGTTAATATTTTTCTCCTCTTAGCATCAGGATTATACACGTTTGCTCTCTCCTCTGTGCCTCTGTGGTCACTGCCTTTATTTGCAAAAACATTTAATTGTCTGCAGAGTAATCAATTCATCATTAATGCTAAACCCTTCCACAATTAACTGACTCTTTCATCCATATTATGTCTCCATAAGTACTTAATTTCAATATTGAAACTTTTCAAAATCCAACACTTTCATTCAGAGTAAAATTTGTTTCTTTGGTTGTTTGCTTAGAAAAATGGGTCTCTCCATGCAGCCAGGATGCTCTGATACTCTTTATGTAGTCCAGGTTGTCCTAAGATTCTAACTAAATTTTGTGCCTCAGCCTCAGGAGTATTCAGTGACTGACAGTCTTCAGCTCTTAGAGTCTTCTACAGAACTGTTATCACATCTTTCAATACTCACACAATATAATATTTATGTCTAGTGAAATTTGGTGTGCGTAATCATATAATGCATACTCATATTTAGAGTTGTATACTGACAAAATTTGAAAACAAAAAATGAATTTAAAGTAAATTTTATCTTTTGTTATTTGAAGGACAAATAATTTAATAAAATTAAAAATAATCTTTACACTTACAAGAAGCTCCCAAAAATCAGTACAAAAATTTGAAAGAGAAATTAGTAGTTTATATTTTTAAATAAATTAAATAATAAAAATTATACATTGAGCATTACATAATTTTTTAAAAATCTTTCTGTTAGCCTTTCTCCATGGGATCCTGTGAAGAAAAAAAAAAAAAAAAAGAAAACATCATTCTCCATGTTACCACCATGGTGTTGGTCAAAGTTGTTATCTTAATAGTAAAATAATTGTTTTAAATATTAATAATAGTCTAAGCTCTATTTTATTCATTAGTTTAGTATTATTCATACCTTTTACCCAAAATGTGAGGTAATGAAATACCAAATTTGACAGGTCTAGATGACAGGTCTTAGCTACAACTCATCAGAAACAATTGAGTAAAAGGTGAGATAAATTGCACCAATAACTCACAATTTCCTGAGAAATATAGGTGAATTCTTAAGTGGAAACTTATGTATCAATTTTATATATTGGGTTTCTGTGAATAGTATTATAGAATAATTCAATAGGGAAATGGAAATCAAAAAATGAAATTCATAGTGAATTATTTAAATTTCTGAATAATTTAAAACTTCACCGATACTGTTTAAAATCAGACATACACACTGAAGAAAGGGCTTCAGGGAGTACACTCACTGATGAAGAAAAACTGAAAATCAACTAAATTACACTGAGTGAACGACCACCTCTGAAGAAGCACCTCAAAAACATGCAGGGAGTACACTCAGTGCTGGAGGAAAACTGAAAATCAACTAAATTTCACTGAGTGAACGACCACCTCTGAAGAAGCACATCAAAAACATGCAGCACTATTGAAGTTCAAGTTCAGAAAACAATCCCAAATAAGCCAAATAAATAATAAACAAACAAATAATACCTAATAAATTTAAACAAACAAAAACCCAAAGCAACAACAAAAAATGGATTGTATAACTGGATGCTCAGACAAGAAATGGTAAGAGATTAAAGAGATGAAACGTTTTACACTACTCTGAAATTTAAACATTTGTTGTTACAAAAGTTTAATATCTACAACCATTTCAACTGTAGCTGCTTACACAGATACCTGTGAAAGTATGCAAATATGCCATTGAAAAGGATGTTCATAACAGCTTTTTAATATCTACAAACTAAATATTACCTAAATATTTAACAATGCAAAACTCAGTACCATTTTGTGTTTTATTTGGAATATTCTCACTGACCCACAGAAACAACTGCATTTCTGTTTTCCTAGCTTCCCTTCTTAATTGAATATATCCTTTGAGTAGTCACAGTCATCTTTGCATTGCCACACCAATAGAACTGACACTCACAGTCTGTGCTGGACTAAGGGTATTTGATGCTGAGCTGCTTGTTCTGCATGTATCTTACCTGGTAATTATTTTGTAATTATCACTCATAGAAGGAAGAGTTTATTTAGGTTTAATGCTCCTGAGGAATAGTTAATTCATAATGTATGAAGAGGCAAGGTAGTAGGTAGGCAGACTAGGAAACTGAGATACGACATCTGTATCCACAGGTACAATGAAGAAAATAAATTAGATGTGGGTTAAAGCTTAGTTATCTATATCTCTTGTCCTTCTTTAAATGTAAGTTAAGATGTAAGTCTTAGGATATCAAAGAAGGACCAAGTACCAAGTAGCCAAGAGGTCACTGGATACCTTTTCTCCTCTTCCTAACATGTGAACATATTGAGTCTCCGTCTCTCTCTGTCTCTCTCTCTCTCTCTCTCTCTCTCTCTCTCTCTCTCTCTCTCTCTCTCTCTCTCTCACACACACACACACACACACACACACACACGTAAACACACACATTATTATTCGTTAGTTTATTTTGCCTATTGAGAATGAGTAGATGAGCCTGACATATTGAGGGCTTCCAAGGTCAAATCCAGACATATTATACTGGTAAAATCTATTACCTTAATATTGGTACATAAAGGTTAACTTTTAGTAGTATGATATTCATTACTCTGTGCATTGTGCTCCTTGCTGAATGGTGACTTTACATGAACAACAAAGTGCAGAGTGAACTTTCTTCTGTGTCTGTACTTAAAATGGAACAAATGGTGATTGCAAAATGGAGTCTTTCTAAGTGAGGAACATCTGGGAAATTAAGACAATATAACTTAATCCAGAGTAGGAGAAAACCTGATATTGACATTTTTTGAAGATATATATCCTTTATTGTTGTTTCTTTGGAGTGGTATAAGCACCACTGAACTTTTCTTGACTATTTGTAACATACGACACTAAAGTATTTATGATCACACTAACAAATAAGTAAAAAATTAAAATTAGAAAATGATGAGTTTAACAACTGGCAAAACCCAAAGTTTATGAAATACTTCATAATGATATTCGGCTATAATCATAGATTGGCACCTAATGCAATTGTCATCAGAGAGGCTTCATCCAGCAACAAATGGAAACAGATGCCCCACAGTATAGAATATCCTCATACTCAAGAAACTTCTAAGGCTCTTCATATATCGGACTGCCAGGCTTGCCAATAAGACAAGTTGTATCGTATGGCTAGTTACAATGCAAGATTCAAGAGCATGCATATAGGAATGTGTAGGTGACTTATTACCATCACAGTAGTTGCCTGCACTTCTAGCTTAAAACTATTTTATGTAGTGTTAATAAAAATAATTTTATAGGCTACCAAGTCTCATCTTGGTAGCCTGCTTATTCTTTTTTGAGTGCCATCAGGCCTCCCTACCAATGGGAGGTAGCCAAATATGACCATACGGTGGGGGAGGAGGTCCCCTTGGTCCTAGACCTACGGGAGGGGAATAGAGTGAGGGTGGGAGGGAGGGAGTAGTGGGAGGACACAAGTGATGAGATAACAATTGAGTTGTAATTTGAGTAATTAATAAAATTAAAATTTAAAAATAATCTTATTACCTATCTGATCCAAAAGCAACTTGTTTTTCTAGAACTTATTTTCTCTCATTGAACACCCAAAATGTTTATCTGTAACTATATACCTGAAATTTCATTAATTAATTAAACTCACCATCAAATTATATCAGCAGTTTGAAAAAATGAGTTGTCACTTATTAAAATAAAGCTTTGTAATAATAATAGAATTGCTACAGAAGAGATTTTCAGGAAAATGTTTTGGACATGCAAGTAGGGAGAAGTTTGTAACCATGGATACACTCTCTCTGTGCATGGGAATATATAATCAGGATGTTATCTTTTAGACTCATCAAGTCCTTTTTCTAAACATCCTTCAACAATATTTCTACTTCATGATTCTTACCAGTATCTACTACTTGTCCAAGGTATTCAAACGTATTCACCAGTGACCTCATCAGAAAAAAAAAATTAAATAGAATACAGTATTGTTTATTCATCTTAGACTGGCTCCCAATTTTATTAACAAATGACATGCTTAGATGAGGATTTGTGGAGCATATTCTGTGAGGAAGAAGGATAAAAATATGAATGAAAAAGAACACAAAGTCAAACAAATGGTAGAGATTACACTATAAATTAAAAAATGATGTGATACATGGATAATTATAATGTTGAATAAAGCTTATAAGGCTATCAGCTTGAGTTATAAAGGTGTATGTTCCCACTAAGAAAAAATGTACATTTTTTCAACATCATTAAGATGAATGTAATTTTCTAACCTTAGGTTCCTGAGTTAATGTTCCTCAGTTGCACATATGTGAAATTGACTGGTATATATGTATAATATTAGTTCATAAGAATAATTTTGTACTTGTTTCTCATCTTATCTAGGTTGAATATATTATCAATTTACATCTAGTGAATTAACGTGTTTTATACAATTAATGATGGAAGCCATCATTATGTAAAATACTAAATTGTAAAATTTATTAAAAAGAAATAGCTTTGAATACTTTTCAAAAGGTCTTCTCCATGCTTAAGTATTCTAGCTCTTGTTTTTATTTAACTACTGTGAAAACAGTCAACTTGCTTTCTTGAATAAAAACATCTCAAATAAATCCTAAAACAAATACAGCAGAAGCTTTATTTAGCAATTATGCTATTCCGTATTTGATAAAAGAATTTGATTCCATCCCTCTTTTTTTGCTCTGTATCTAAATTATATATATATATATATATATTAGCTATGTAGTAGGAATGTGCTATTGCTTATAACTAATATAATTTAATGTAAGTTATCTGACCTTGTAAACACAACCATAGATAGTGTAAATTTTCCGAATGTAGCTTATTGACAATGACAGCTGCACTATTCATATTTCTTAAAGTGTTTATCAATGAATGTACTTATGGGAATGCACACAGATCATATTATAGTCAGGAACTTTAGCAATATAGGTTCATCATCTACAAAGTTACATATTGGTATTTAGAAGGAAAATATTTTTCAAATTAAAGATAGCCAACAATTGTATGATGTTACATTTCCTTTGGTTTAGAATCATTAAATATTTAAAGAACATTGACATTTTAAAAATTGTATTAATACTGTTTCTAAGAAGAAGGTTGGAGTAAGACACAAAATCCAAACGATTTATTAGTTATTTATAAAGTTGAATCTTGATTTTCTGTAGAAATACAGAATTGGAAGAACTAAGTGTCACAGGGATTGGAAATTAATCTAGTAGGTAATTTTTAAACAGTTTCTCTATAGGGTGAAAATGAAACTAGCTAGATATAAATGAGATATTATCTAGCTTCCCTATGTCAAGAGGAGACAGAGAAACGTGCCAGACAGAACTTAATCACAGAAAATGTCTAACAAAGATTTCTGTCAGAATTCTGAAAATCATTACCTTGGAGTTAGGGGAACTGGGAATTATAACTCAAACTGTCTCCATTTTTACAACTGAGAGGGAGAAGTTTAAATATGACAGTTAAGACACTGATAATTTTTTTTTTAAGATTTCTCTTTTCTGGAAAATGAGGCATAATACGCAATATGGGCTGCAATAAATAGTGGGATTTGTTTGATATCCTGATTTTTCGTGAGAGTGAAATTCATTGGACAGCATGGTCTATTTTAGAAGTTAGATTTCTTTCAGACAAATATGTGCAGATTTGAAAGAAGACAGATTTCCTTGTTTTCACACAGAGATATTTCTTTATAAAGCACATCACTTGGAGACTTTGTTACTCTTAAGTTTACTGGTTTCAATTTTCCCCAATAAATATTATGAAAGTATCGAGAATTCTCAACAGAGAAATATAGAATGGCTGAGGACACTTTTAAAAAGCTCACTGTCCTTAGTTATCAAGGAAATGCAAATTAAAATGACCCTGAGATTCCATCTTACACCTATCAGAATGGCACATTAAAAACTCAAGAGACAGCACATGCTTGCGAGGATGTGGAGAAAGGAGAAGACTCATCCATTGCTGATGGGAGTGCAAACTTGTACCACCACTTTGGAAATCAATTTGGCATAGTCTCAGAAAATTGGGTATAATTCTACCTAAAACCACAGCTATTCTATTCCTGGGCATATACCCAAAAGATGCTCAACCATACAACAAGAATATTTGCTCAACTATGTTCATAACAGCTGTTTTTGTTTTTGTTTTTTCTGTATTAGCCAGAATCTGGGAACAACCTTGGTGTCCCTCAACCTAAGAATGGATAAAGAAACTCTGGTAAATTTACACAGTGGAATACTACTCAGATATTAAAAATAAGGAAACACTGAAATTTGCAGTCAAAAGAATGTAACTAGAAATGATAATCCTGTGTGAGGTAACCCAGATCAAGAAACACATGCTTGATATATTCATTTATAAGTGGATGTTAACCCAATTTAGATGTCCTCTGAGAGACTTCACCCAGCAGGGGATCAGGACAGGTACCAGGCATTTTGAATTAGAATTTAGATTTTGAATTTTAAAACTATAATCAGTAGTGATTTAAAGAATAATTTAAAATTATTTTTATTTGTATAGATATATAAAATATCAACAGTGAGATAACAGTATGGAGACTTTCCATAAAAAGAATGCATGTATCAATCATGAAAAACATATTAACTTATAATACTTTAAAAATGAAAAACTCCTCTACTTGTTTACTGATGTTGGCTCCTCTTTGAAATTAAACAATAGAATAGCTAGGTAGAGAATCAGTAAACTGATTGACGTTTATGAAGTCCTTCATCCAAAATTAGTACTGTGCACTTTAAAAAAAACATGGCATGGTGAGTCATCAGAAGAAAGCACATTCTGAGATATGAATGTATGTTAATAACATGAATATACAATGTATGTTCTCATTTATAATGGAATTAAAATCATGATTAGTAATAAAAATGCAGCTCAACATTTGCTCAAATGTAAATAAAGTTTATACAAATTAAAAGAAACCACATAATTAAAGAAAGTGTTCAGAGACATAAAATGTGTTTTGAACTAAATTATAGATAAAATGCATCTTTGTGCCATGTTAGTGATGCCGTGAATTCACTTTAGGGAAGTGCCTAGAACAACTACACATGATAAAGATTTTGTGCCTAAAGGTAGAAAAAAAGAACTAAAGATTATGTCTAAAACCTGTAATTAAAATATCAATAAATGAATCCAAAAATAAGTAACATAAAGAGAAAAATGAATGAAATAACTGATAACGGAAACTATTTTTTTAATGGCAAAATTCTCACAATACTAAGCAGAAAAAAGAGGCCAGAGGACACAGAGTAGCAGACTAGGAACTGAATGAGAGAGGAACATCATTGTATGCGTCTGAGAGGCAGTCAATAAGGGTAGTTATGATGAGAAACATTATACTTACACACTAGATGATTTACACATCATTGATCCTTTTCTTGTAAGACTTAAACTAAAAAATTTACACAAGACACATAGGTACTTATATATCTTTTAATTTAATTAGATCTGTAATCAATATGTTTTCATTAATAAAAGTAACATGTCCTATTATAGCATTGTGTTTATAAGACTGCCTCAGATATGAACTAATCTGAGGGACTTGTGAGATGGCCGTGGTGAGTACATACTGTATCTGAGGGTAGGTGACCTAGAGGCTGACTCTGAAACAATGACATTTGTGGTTCCTGGATGGAAGACTTCATCCTAGGAGCCAAGAATGCACAGTTCCACGTGGCCCCTCCCTTGACCAACTCAAGCTTACTCAAGCACAGGTCTCCAGTTCTTGGGGTGCAACCCTTCAGCATACAAACCTAAGACTCCCCCACCTTCCCAGCATAATACCTGGATACCAGAGATAGGGTCCCCACCTCCAGTCCAGAGTTATACTGGTCTCTCTGTGGAGTACTTCTGAACAATACAAACATGTAGTGTCCCAGTTCCAAAATGGTAAAGCCAGGCTGAGTATGAGTGCTGGGAGCACAGTGTCGGCTTGGCATGCAAGCTGCTGCATGGCTGACACCAAAATGCCAGGGTCCATTCATGTTCCAGGCTGCCAGACTCAGATTTTACCACCTCAGATTTCTGACCACCCAATCTTCCTGAAGGTGACGCCGGGCTTCAGAGTCCTGCAGATCCAGCCTTCAGTCCTTGACTCTACTAGCTGTCTTGAGGAGAGCAAGTGGACCTCACAGGCTCACAAAGACTCAAGAAACCCAGCAGTCTCTAGGAACAAACAGACAATATCACAGAAACCACATGGCTAAAGGCCAGCCTAAAAACACAATCAACAAAAGCCAGGTCTCTCCAGAAGCCCCAGCAAATACTGGATATTCTAATGCAATAAATTTCAGACCAACGTCACTCATGAACATTGGTGCAAAAATGCTGAATAAAATACCAGCAAACCGAATCCAAGAACATATAGAATATTTCATCCAGGATGATCAAGTAGGCTTCAATCCAAAGAAGCAGGGATGGTTCAACATATAAAAACCCATAAATTTCATCCACCATGTAAACAAATTGAAAGAAAAAAAATCACATTATCATTATATTAGATGCAGAAAAAGCCTTTTGTAGTAGATATAAATATGTTTTTGTTTTGATCCCAAGTGTGAGATGGGGAACAGACTTGTGAGAGAGCAGGTGATGTTAGTCCACTAGAAGATGAACCACCTGAGATGGAGGCCTCAGTTTTGCTAGCCAAAACACATCTTAGTACATATTCTGAGAGTATATGTACGTATATGAGCCCAAAACAGGAGGTGGGGCTTCTTGGGTGTTGGTATTGTTAGGCTGTTCATCAGTTCACTTCAAGATGCTCCTGGAGAGACCACTCCAGAGAATGCTTCCAGGCTCCGGGTTCCAGCTGCTGTTCCAGGTTCCAGCTGCAACTTTGGTTGAATTCCTGGTCCTGACAACTACTCCAGGGGACTCTCTCCCAAGAACTGAGTCCAAAAAGGTCTACATCTCCTGTTCCCATTAACCTCTTTTCTATCCTATTTAAATGTTGGTGGGTTGGAAGGAAGGTATAAGCATTAAAGAACCTCAAATAAAGTAGGTATGGAAAAAGTGGAGGCCTACAGGCAGCACCCAATGTGTTTTCAGGGTAATGGGTAACTTAACTTCTGATGCAGTGGAGGAAGATACAGGTTTTGAAGATATAAAAATGCTGTCAGGAAAATTTCAGCTGCTGTTGCAAAGTTCATTGCTGCTTTATACCCAGAGGGAATTTTTTTTGTTTGTTTTTTTATTTGTCTTTTTACTGTGTTACATTTTTAAAAATATTAGAAGAAAGACCAATAAGATATGAAAACCAGGAGGATCAATGAATTATATTGTTATGTAAAGGATTGCAGAGTTGGCTGTACAACTAGAGGATTTGCAGGTAGATGTTGAAGCATTTGGAAAGCAAAAAGTACCGTTGGTAAATGGAAAACATCTGGTAAATGAGCACCAATGTTTCCCATAATTGCCACTCCATCCTCCTCCATGTGCCAGGTGTCCAGAGTACCATACTGCAGAAGTGGGTGGAGAAAAATGGGAAGCCAGAGAAGACCTAAAGATTCTAGAGGTATAGGAAACCAGACAGGCCAAAAGGGCATTTGAGGCTGGTGCTCCAATAGAGGAATTCTTTAGGGCTACACAAATACCATCAGCTTTTCCAGTCTTTGTGCAACATATCCTTGCTAATGATGGTGGTGAGGCTTATGATGAGCTGGCATGGTGTCTATTAGATATGCTAGATTTAAAGCATATTAAAGAGGCTATTGTATGGTATGGAGTGCATCCATCTTTTGTTAAACAAGTTAAGTAACTGGATTACACAGCATAGACTTATTCCCCAAGCTGGAAGGGATTGGTGTCAGCTGTGTTATAAGCTACTCAACAGTTACAGTGGTTATCATGGTGGAGAAATGAAGCCACAGGAATAGAACAACAAAGTATAACAAGGGGGATAAATGTTAAAGATAGTGGCTTGGTGAAGGGTGGTGTTTTAACTTAAGAGAACAAACCCAGTCTGAAGATATAGTAACTGAACAATGTCATGTTGCAGCCTTAAAAGGTTGGGACATGGATTAAGACCCTGATAAAACAACCAATTCATTAACTAAAGTATTTCAAGGTACTGGAGAAGTCTTCACAGAATTCTTACAGAGATTGGGTTCAGCTCTAGATAGAGCCATACCAGATACTGAGAACAGACAAGCATTGAAACTGATCATGGCATATGAGAATGCAAATATTGAGCATAGTAGAGCACTTAGACCATTAAAAGTAGGAGGAACGCCATTAGATGAATGGGTAAGAGAACCAGTTAATATTAGCTCTCTAGAGTATCAAAACTATATCATAGGAAAAGCTATGAGTAGAGGTATCCGATATCAAAAGTCCCAGTGCTTTAATTGTGGTAAATTGGGACATTTACAAAGACACCATATGGTTAAAAGTTCCTGACCTCAAAATAACAAATGAAAGCACTTTGGAGCAAATGTTACTGTGATGGTAATGATATACCAAGACTTCCAGGGCATTGTAACCACTTTGGGAAGGAAAAACATTGTCTAAGGATTGTCAATCCAAGAGAGATATACAAGGTAATCTCTTGCCATGAGGAAATAAAAGGAGGGGCTGTTAGCTTGAGACCCCGCAGTAAACAATATGAACCACCTTACTTTGGAAAGCCAGGAGGTAACAAACTTGCAGGAAAGGAAAACTAGGTTTCAATAATTTAATGCATGCTACTGAAGGCAGCACAGCTTTGAATCTAGCCTCAGATAAATCTCGTGAACTATTCCCACAGGGTGAATGTTACAAAATAACCACTGCTGTGTACAGTCCTTTACCTTCAGGGACAGTAGGAATAATCTTGGGAAGAAGTGGATTACTATCTCAAGGCTTTATTGTGCATCCTGGTATTATAGATGGGGACTGTAAAGAAGAAATTAAAATCATGGCATATGTAAGGAAGGAGATGCAAATTAATGTAGGGAATAGTGTTGCTCAAAATTCTGCCAGTGAACTCCTAAAGATGATAAACACCTTCAGATAATCGGCTATATACAAAATTAACTCAAAAAGTATGTAGCCTTCCTATACACAAATGACAAGCTTGCGGAGGAAGAAATTAGGAAAACCACACCCTTCACATGAGTCACAAGCAATATAAAACATCTAGGAGTTACCCTAACTAAGCAAGTGAAGGACTCGTTGGAAAAAAATTTCAAAACTCTGAAGAAAGAGATTGAAGATAACATGAGAAGATGGCATGATCTTCCTTGCTCATGGATCGGGAGAATTAACATAGTAAAAATGGCCATCCTACCAAAAGCAATCTACAGATTCAATGCAATCCCATCAAAATACCTACACAATTTTTTAAAGACATTGAAAGTTCAATTCTGAACTTCATATGGAAAAACAAAAAACCCAGAATAGCTAAAACAATCTTGTACAATAAAAGGTGCTCCGGAGGAATCTCCATACCTGATCTCAAACTGTACTATAAAGCAATAGTAATTAAAACAGAATGGTACTGGCACGGCAACAGGCTGGTTGATCAGTGGAATCGAATCGAAGACCCAGATATGAATCCACACACATATGGTCACTTGATTTTTGACAAAGAAGCCAAATCCATTCAATGGAAAAAGGATAGCATCTTCAACAAATGGTGCTGGTCTAACTGGATGTCTATGTGTAAAAAAATGCAACTGGACCCATATTTGTCAGCTTGCACAAAACTCAAATCCAAGTGGATTAAAGACCTCAACATAAAACCAGAGACACTAAGTCACTTAGAAGAAAAAGTGGGGAAGAGCCTGGAACATATTGGCCCAGGAGACAACTTCCTGAACAGAACACCAACGGCCCAGGCCTTAATGTCAACCATTAATAAATGGGACCTCATGAGGCTGAGAAGCTTCTGTAAGGCAGGAGACACTGTCAAGAGAACAAAGAGACAGCCTACAGACTGGGAAAAGATCTTCACCAACCCTACATCTGACAAAGGTCTAATATCCAAAATATATAAAGAACTCAAGAAATTAAACACCACCAAACCAAATAACCCAATTGAGAAATGGGGCTTGGAACTAAACAGAGAATTCTCAACAGAGGAATATCAAATGGCTGAGAAACACTTAAAGAAATGCTCAACTTCCTTAGTCATCAGGGAAATGCAAATCAAAACAACTCTGAGATTCCATCTTATACCCATCAGATGGCTAAGATAGAAAATTCAAGTGACAGCCCATGCTGGCGAGGATGTGGGGAGAGAGGAACACTCTTTCATTGCTGTTGGGAATGCAAACTAGTACAGCCACTTTGGAAATCTATCTGGTGCTATCTCAGAAAACTGGGAATAGGGCTTCCTCAAGACCCAGCTATTCCACTCCTTGGAATATACCCAGAAGATTCTCCAGCATACAACAAGAAAATTTGCTCAACCATGTTCATAGCAGCCTTATTCATAATAGCCAGAACATGGAAACAGCCTAAGTGTCCCTCAGTAGAAGAATGGATAAAGAAACTGTGGTACATATACACTATGGAATACTATTCAGCTATTAAAAACAAGGAATTCCAAAAATTTGTGGATAAATGGATTGAGCTAGAAATGATCATAATGAGTGAGTAACCCAGAAGCAGAAAGATTCAAATGGTATATACTCACTTATATCTGCATACTAGCCCAAGGGGCATGTCCCATGAAACCCTTCACTTACCAGGAAACTGGGACCGTGGGGAGGACATCCTATTGGGACTCTAGATGAGAGAAGCATGCGAGAATAGCAAAGTAGAAGGATCCAGAGGGTCCTAGAAACCTACAAGTAGAACATTATGGTAGGCAGATTTGGGCCCAGAGGTCAAACTAAGGCACCAGCCAAGGACAATATAGGCAGTAAACTTTAAACCCCTACCCAGATCTAGCCAATGGTCAAAACATTCTCCACAGTAGAAGAGAGAGTGGAATATGACTTTCTCACGTACTCTGGTGCCTCACATTTGACCATGTCCCCTGGAGGGGGAGACCTGGTGGCACTCAGAGGAAGGACAGCAGGTTACCAAGAAGAGACTTGATACCCTATGAGCATATACAGGGGGAGGTAATCCCCCTCAGGAACAGTCATAGGGGAGGGTAATAAGGGGAAAATGGGAGGGAGGGAAGAATGGGAGGATACAAGGGATGGGATAACCATTGAGATGTAACAAGAATAAATTAATAATAAAAAAATTAAGCTTTAAAAAAAAAGATTGTTTTTTCACAATACCTTCGGGTGAGTAGGATAGGGAAAGGTTTGTTTTCTCACAGTCTACTCTGAACTGCAGTGATCCAAAAAGAGATACCATGGGAACGTACTTCCACAGGGAATATTGCATAGTCCAACTTTTTGTCAACACTTTGTGTGACAACTGTTACAAATAATTCATAGGCAATTTCCTCAATCTGTCATTTCGTATAACATGGATGATATTTTGTTGGCTGATTCTGATGCAGATACTTTAGAGAAATTGTTAAAGAAACACATAGAATTCTTCCATTCTGGTGGTTACAGATTGCTCTGGAAAAATACAAAAAGGATATTCAATTACCTATATATTTTGTTTGTTTTTTTTGAGACAGGGTTTCTCTGTGTAGCATTGGGTATCCTGGACTCACTTTGTAGACCAGGCTGGCCTCGAGCTCATAGCAATCCGCCTGCCACTGCCTCCTGAGTGCTGGGATTAGAGGAGTGAGCCACCACGCCTGGCTTCAATTACCTATTTTGGCTATAAAATAACTTAACAATGCATTCAACCACAAAAGGTACAGATCCACACGGACCAGTTGCAAACTCTTAATGATTTTCAAAAATTGAGCCTATAATAGGAGGCAAGACTTTTTGGATCTTGGTATGATTTGGCTGTTTACGACTCCACTTTGAGCTGCTCCTATAGAGACCACTCCAGAGAACATTTCTAGGCTCCAGGTTCCAGCTGCTCCAGGTTCAGCAGCAACTTTGGTTGAATCGCTTGTCTTCTGAAATCATGCCACCTACACCAAGGGAATAACTCCCAGGAACTGAGTCCAAAAAGGTCTATTTCTGTCTCACTAACCTTTTTTCTCTGCTAGTCTAGGGTTGGTGGGTTGAAAGGGCAGTATAGGCATTAAAGAACCTCAAATAAAGTAGGTTTGGAAAAGGGTGAAGCCTATAGCCTTTGTCAAAATAGAATGCCCTTTCATGATGAAAATCACGGAGAGATCATGAACACAAGGCCCATTGTTAAACATAATAAAGGCTCTATACAGGAAGCCTATAGCCAACATCATATTAAATAGAGAGAAATTCCAAATAATCACCTAAAATCAGAGACAAAGCAAGACTGGACACTTTCTCAATTTCTTTTTAATATTGTAATAGAAGTTCTAAGTAGAGCAACAAGACAACTAAAGGAGATCAAGGTGATACAAATTGGAAGAAGTCAATATATTGTTGTTTATAGGTGATAGGAGAGTACATATAAGTGATCCCAAAATTTCTATCAAAGAACTCCTCCAGCTGATAAGCATCTTCAGCAATGTGGTAGATATAAAATCAGCACACACACACACACACACACACACACACACACACACACACACACACACAAAATCAGTAGCCTTCTAGTACAAACATGGCAAATGGACTGAGAAAGAAATTAGGGAACCCCCAAATGTCACCATAGCCACAAATAATATAAAGTATCTTGATGTAACACTTACCAAAAAAGTCAAAGATGGGTATGACAAGAACTTCAAGTATTGGAAGAAAGAAATTGAGGAAGATGTCAGAAGATGGAAAGATCTCCTATGCTCATGGATCGGTAGGATCAACATAGTAAAAATGGTCATCTTACCAATAGCAATCTAAGGATAGAATGTAATCCCTATTAAAATACCTACAAAATTCTTCACAGACCTTGAAATATCAATTCTCGACTTCATGTGGTATAGAAAAACCCTGAATAACTAAAACAATCCTATATAATAATAGAAATTCTGGAGGTATCTCAATCCACAAATTCAAACTATTCTGTAAAGCAAGATTAATAAAAACTGCATAGTACTGGCATAGAAATAGACAAGTTGACCAATGGAATCAAATCAAAGACCCAGAAATAAAAGACACACCTACAGACACTTGATTTTTGACAAAAAAAGCCAAAATCCTATAATGAAAAAGGCCAGTACCTTCAACAATTGGTGCTGGTCTAACTCGTCTACATGTAGAACAATGCAATTAGATGCATATTTAATCACTATGCAAAAACTCAAGTCCAAGTAGATCAAAGACCTCAATATAAAAGCAAATATACTTAATCTATTAGAAGAGAAAGTGTCAAAGAGCCTTGAACTCATTGGCACAGGACACAACTCCTTGAACAGAACACCAACAGCATAGGTGCTAAGAACAATAATTAATAAATGTGACCAAGTAAAACTTAAAACCTTCTGTAAGGCTAAAGAAACTGTCATTAGAATGAAATTGCAGTCTACGAATTGGGAAAAGATCTTTACCAATCTTACATCCAAGAAAGGGCTAATATACAAAATTTATAAAGAACTCAAAACATTAACAAACAAAATAACCCAATAAAAATTGGGGCACAGAGCTAAACAGAAAATTCTCAACAGGAATCCTAAATGGCTGAGAAGCAATTAAAAAATGCTCATCATCCTTACTCATCAGGGAAATGCAAATCAAAACAACTCTGAGGTTCCAGCTTATACCTATTAGAATAGTTAAGATTACTCAAGTAAGTAATTTTATTACTTCTCAAGTCTTTGATGGGATTGACGACCAAATAGTTTAGTTTAGTTTGAACACCACCAAACCCAAAAATGCAATTAAGAAATGGGCCTCAGAAGTAAGCAAAGGGTCCTCAACAGAGGAATATAGAATGTCTGAGAAACACTTAAAAGAAATGCTCAACATCGTTAGTCATCAGAGAAATGTAAATCACAATGTCTCTGAGATGCCATCTTATACCCATCAGAATGGCTAAGATCAAAAACTCAAGTGATAGCACATGCTAGCAAGGATGTGGAGAAAGGGGAATACTCCTTCATTGCTGGTGGGAATGCAAACTTGTACAACCACTTTGCAAATCTATCCGGCACTTTCTCAGAAAACTGGGAATAGGGCTTCCTCAAGACCCTGGTATTCCACTCCCTGGAATATACCCAGAAAATGCTCCAACACACAAGGACATACACTCAACCATTATCATAGCAGCCTTATTCAAAATAGCCAGAACCAGAAACAGCCTAAGTGTCCCTCAGTAGAAGAATGAATAACGAAACTGTGGTACATTTACACTATAGAATACTACTCAGCTATTAAAAACAAGGAAACCCAAAATTTCTGGACAAATGGATGGAACTAGAAATGATCATAATGAGTGAGTTAATCCAGAAACAGAAAGACTCAAATGGTATATATTCACTTATAATTGGATACTAGACCAAGAGGCATGTCCCATGAAAGACTTCACTTACTAGGAGATGGGGGATAGGTATGAGGACATTCTAGTGGGACTTGAGGTGAGATAAGTAGGGAAAAATGGGGAAAAGAAGGAGCCAGAGGGTCCGAGAAACCTACAAGAGGATCATCATGATGGAGTATCTGGGCCCAGGGTTCTGCTCAAACTACTGCACCAACCAAGGACAATATATGTAGTAAACGTTGAACCCTTAATGAGATCTAGCCAATGTACAGGACATTCTACACAGTTGAGTAGAGAGTGAGGACTGACTCTGAAATGAACTCTAGTGCCCTATATTTGACCACTTCCCCTTGGGAGGGCTAGTGGCACTCAGAGAAAGGTTAAACAGGATACCACGATGAGACTTGATAGGTTGTGACCATATAATAAGGGAGGAGGTCCCCCTCAGTCACAGACATAGGGAAGGGGAGTAGAGGGAAAGAGGGAGGGAGGAAGGAACTGGAGGATACAAGGGATGGGGTAACAATTGAAATGTAATCTGAACAAATTAATTAAATGAAAAATAAATAAAAATTATAACTGTAACTTTAATTGAGTTGTTGGTGACTATGAACTAAAAGATTTAATACTTTTGAAATCTTAATTTTCTTTTACTAGGTATGTGAATCCAATGCAATTCAGATTAAAAAAAAAATACTCTCTCTACTCCATAAGTTGTCCCAACATTTATATCTAACATCAAAGATCTGAATAGCTTGTGAAACAATGAGGAGTAAAGGAAAGAACAGAGATCAGTGACCTTGAATCAGTGGACAGAAAGAAATCCACATGAACACAACCAAGTAATCCTGCAATATAGTTTTCAGAAGTAACAAGTAAATGAAGTTTTCCCAGCCTCATTACCACACCCTCAATACAAATGTAATGGAAAAATACCATAAGCAGAAAATGAAAATAAAACTACTGGGCTGTAGAGATGCATCAGCTGTTAAGACTATTTGGTACCTACTCTTGCAGAGAACCTAAGCTTGGTTTCAAACACCGATATTTCACAAACACATGTAACTGAAACTCCAGAGGCTCTGACACCATCTTCTGACCTCTTCAAGCCCTGACTGTCAGTGGGACACTTATAAAATTAAAAATAAATGTGTAAAAGACAAATTTATTTATTAATAATGGGTTTGATCTAAAGAATTAAGAAGTATGACAATGGAAGATGTATATTTGTTCTATTAAAATGAAAATCCCTTGCCTAGTAATGATAGTTTTAGCAACTAAAAATATATACACTGGTAAAAATATATTCAAAGTGTGTCTAGATCTCAGTGTGGTGGTACATGGCTGTAATCCCAGCACATGGGGAGGCAGAGGCAAGAGGATTTCTGTGAGTTTAAGGACAGCCTGGTCTACAAAGTAAGTCAGGACATCAAAAGCTACAGAGATAAAGCCTGTCTCAAAAAAAAAAAAAAAAACAAAATAGAACATTTATCTAATAATGGACTTTCACTCAACCATAGATTTCTTGAACCTAAAAAATAAGCATGTAAATAAAAATAAAATGTTTAAAACATATTGACAGGAGATATGACCAAATATCTCAATAAAAGTGACAAGGTATGTAATAATATGAAAATATTCTGTGCATTATGTGTCATGAAGATCATTTAAAATAATCAAGCTACAATTCTGTTCCCATTAAAGAAAATTATATAAAAATCAAGCTGTTGCCAATACTTGTAAGACAAAAAGCAATCCCAGAGTGAGAAAGTAAAACATGACACATTCACTCTATAAGCCATTGTAGCAGTGAGATTGTGTTATAAATGTCCTGCACAGGACTTTTCACTATTTGCTTTATTTAAAAGCATGTGGACACAAAGACCTGTGCATGAACAATGATATGTGTTTTATTACTCATAATCAACAAAAGCTTGCAGCAACCAGGACACCTTTCAATCAAGAAATAAACTATGTAAAATCCATACACTGACATGTAATTTCATAAAATTTAATATATTATCACACTTGTAAAATCATATATAGGCCTAAAATTTATATTTCTCAATGAAAGAGCCAGACTCTAAATTCTTCACACTCTATTATTCTGTTTTATGACATCATAGGAGAAAAAATATTATGATACTAAAAGTATCCACGGTTCTCAGTTTAGGGAAAACACAGTGTGTGAAACTGCAGAGAACTTTTTGAACAAGTAAAATTATTTTGTTGGAAATGTACTTTTGGTTTAACAATACTATACATTTGCTGAGATTTCAGAAGCACCTTAACATGAACAGGAAGTATATCACACACTAAATAAAAATTTCCTTATGAGAGCAAAGAATCAGGATTGAATAAATGATGATGAAAACAATCCAAACAATCACACTGTTAAAACAAATAGATGAAATTTCCTCAGTAAGATTGTTACAGAAAGTAACACTGGATTCAAGTGACAATAGTCAATAAATTTCCATTTTTTATGGGGTTATGGTTTAAAAATTCCTAAATATATACCCACATCCTGCAATTGAACAATTGCCTACTTCAGTAGAAGATGATAGCAGGTAAGTTTCTTTGAGTTGGAATGAAAAGTCATATGATCCAGAGATATAGACTAATATAATCACATGTTTGTCATCAGAGAGGCACAAACACACATCAGTAGCAAGAAGAACACTTCATTATTCAGATATCTGTTTCCAATAGGAAGAAATAAAGGCATTTTGGAAAGTGACACAAGTGCTACAGCAAAGATACACATGAGACCAAAGATCACAGTAGCAGAATAGGAAATATAATACAAAACACATATAAAAAAAAAAAAACTAACCTCTAAGTGTGCAGTACGTTTTCAGGAAAAGTCATAAAAACCTCCCAAAATAACCTTATGAATAAAGGAAAAGCAGTTCTGGAGAGGTGTCTCAGCAGGTTAGGGGCTTTCGTGGTAGTATCCTTGTAATCCCAGAACAAAGAAGACGAGAAAAACTAATCCATGTTAGCTAGTCTACACAAACTGAAGAGTTCAGGTTAGCTAATAGTCTCATACCATGAGGTTGAGAATGGTTGTATGTGCATAAAGGTTTGCAAGCAAACATACAGGCATATACATGAATGCACTCACATATATACACAGTAAAATTGTGTGCTAAATCAAATATATAATTCTAGGGACACATAAATGAATAAACAATAGTAAAGACTAGATACCTCTGTACTATACTGATAGTACAGTAGAGAAAGTAGTACAGTGACAGTAGAGAAAGATTTTACAATAGATTTGGGGGAATATTTAATTTACAATGAAGTAGTCATCAATATGCCTCAGCTAGAGGTCAGAGTGATGAGTCTTTTGGTTAAGGAACCTCTGATTTGATTTTGTATGTGATGCACCTTGTCTCTGTAATTTTCTTTTTAAAGCAGGCATTGTCATATGGAAAAATTAATACAAACTCAATGTGATAAACATACAACAAAAAACTAATATGCTATTATAAAACTGTCAAGAATAATAGCAAGCGAAGGCCTAAGAATGATATCCTTGAGAAAGTGGAGAATATCTGACTGAGCTATAAGTGTAATTATTGTTGATGGTATCATGAAGAGTGAAAGCTCATAACATAAAAATAAAAACATCATGAGTTTTAGTTGAAGTGTATTCATGCTAATCCAGTAATTATGAAAAGTGTGTCATGATGATATAACATGTCATTTTGGAGAAGTAATTTTGGGGTGTATATATATATATATATATATATATATATATATATATATATATATATATATATATAGTCACTTCTGTATCATTTTAGTAACTTTTATAATAATTATTTGAAGAATGTATCAACACTATAGTAACATAATTAGCAATAATACTGGAAACAATGATTCTCAATTTTTTAGGGAACATATGATGATGATACAGGGATACAGGGATTAAATGAAGTGGGAATAAGAAAAGGGACCAATGATGGTGTTGATAGGGAGGAGGAAAATGCAGAGTTAGGTCCTGGAAAAGGAAATTGAAAATGGAAGAGGAGGGGGAAGCAAAGAAAAAGGCAATGAAAAGAAGGAGAAGAAGCAGTTCAGTGCACAAAATAAGAACTGAAATACTACATAATAGAAAATTAAATGCAATGACTTTAAAGTCAAGAAACGGATTATATAAGGGTATAATTCCTATGGTGTTTATAGCTTTCATAAAAACAGATAGGTATGTGAATTTAAGAGCTAGCCATTACAACAGTGAAATATGCTGATAAGTGGATAGAATAAAAAAAAAAAATCCTGTGTGACATATCTCAGACCAAGGAAAACACAGATGGCATGTATTTGCTTATACGTGTTGATCAGCTCTTTCTATTTTTAAATATATGTTATACGGGCTCCAATACTGTTGAGAGCCCTGTGGCATGACAATACTCAGTCATCCTTCGCTAGAGTAAAATGGAAGGGTCCTTTAACTGGACAGTGGAATGGACCGACCCTGTACTAACATGGGTTTGAGGCTCTGTTTGTGTTTTCTCACAGGGACATGATGCTGTCCACTGGCTGCCTGAGAGGCTTGTGTGTCAAGTGGATACTGGCATGGATGAGTCAGCTGATGATCCCAAGATCGGAGGTGAAGCTTCATGGACACTTATTCCTGATCCTTCTCTTCTTCAACCTGCTTTTTGGGATAATCAATGTCAACAACACTCACTGCCTGGTTTCCCTGTGTTTGAGGAGGAAAGGAGAGCCCAAGTGTTCCAGTACCTATAAGGCATCCTCCTTACAGACCTGGCTAAACTTTAGAGGTGGTGCTTTGTAGAGACTCCCTGAATATTTTCCTTCTGTAAGCTCAGATCTTAGGCTTTAATAGTACTTTTCCACCCTAATTGTTAGGGTCAGTTTCATCTAAAGGACTGTAAAGGACCAAAAAGGGACTTGTGGTGTGCTGTTGAGTGGTAAAATCTGTTATTATTCTTGTCTCTACTATTTTTTTGCCATTGCATTATTAATATTGTTTATGCCTTAACTAAGAGATTAATAATTTGAGATAACAGAACAAGTGACAATGTCATTCTAGACTTCCCTAGACTAATTGTGAGTAAGATACAGCTAGATTCACATAATCCCTTAAAATTAACAGTAAACTACAGCATGAATTATCCTTGGTGTGGATGGCAGGCCTTTAAATTAGCCCTCCTTCCTTTCTAACATAGATCATGTCTCAACAATTATAGCTGATACAAGCACAAATACATGGTATACAGCTCAAACATGCTGCCCTTCTTCATGTGCTGATATGGAGGCAAGCCAAAAATAGGTAAAAATAATTCGGAGCCTTATCTGATCTAAGACAGGCTATGAATAATAGAATTCATGTGCCAATGACAGGAAAAGATAACTGTTCTACTCATTGACCTAAGACAGGCTTTTTATAATTATTTTAGAAGGGGCAGATGTGGGGAGCCATGGTAAATTCAGCCATGTTAGAAATCTTGTGCTTAGCCTGCAGGCTGTGACCTTTGAGTTGCTGACCTTTGCTGGAGGAGGTCTTGTGTTCTAGGCTATCCTTGGACTGTTTACCCTTGTAAGAAGTAGGGAAGTACCTACTGGGAACCATCCAGAGGTTCAAGAAAGTTCTTACGGGGAATTACTCAGAGAAATTGGAAGTTCTTACAGGGAGCTATTCAGGCCATTGTATTCTTGCCTGGAGGCTAGAGAGAGTGTGATTAAAATGGAATCTATTGACCTTGCTCTTTATATATATAGTCTTACTACTCAACATTAAAGAGAGTCTCGAACAGAAATTTCCACACTTGACTCATTATTTCTCACATCTCTGTATCCCATTTTCAATCCCCACTCCATCTTTCAGTTGAACACTGGTTCGATTTGTCCCATAGGCCAAGACACACCACAATACAAAGAAGCACAGAGGTTGGGAATAGAGTAAGAAACTGGAGGTGGGAGTGGATATGGGGTAGATAGATCTCCCTGTGAAAGGGAAATAGAATAGCTAGCTGTGTGTGGATATGGAGTGTAAAGCTGAAGGATCAAGTGGACAGGGAGTGAGGAGAGGGAGATGAGGGATGGAATAAAAAAAGAAATATCTAAAACTACTGGACATTTGATACATAATATATAAACCTAATACAATAGAAACTTCCTTAAATAAATACATATACTAAGATGACCTAAATACAAATTTCAAATTATGGGGTTGGGTAGACTTTGAACTAGCCATTTATTGTCACCAAATGAAGCTTTTGTTGTTGTGAATGGGTTACAATTAATTGAGTTGTTAACCAAAGTGGTCACACAGGAATCTCCAAACAAAAGTGGTTGTTTCCAAAACTGTAGATGGCTCTCCACCAAATGTGTGGTAGGCCCAATTGCTGAAGCCTACACTTACATAACTCACTGATCATGGAGATAATTTAGACTTGTGCCTATGTATAGTCTTCACCCCTATGGTCTAGCGTCCTTAACCAAAGAAGGTACTTTGCAGACAACCAACAGAAAACCATAAACTCCAACCCAAACAAACAAACAAAAAATCTTTGATCTACAATGTTGTTCTTACTGCAGGATATGCTATTGCAATGTTGGCACAATGCTGGTAGGAGGAATAAAATAATGTCTTATTTAACTTCAGGCCAGGTACTGCTTGTCAGACCAAGAACCAGAGAAAAACTAGCTCAGGGACCTAGAATAAAACCAAAATCTAATGTTCTAAAAATAATAGCAATAAAATGGCTCCTAATGACATTCTGCTGTACTGATAGATTACTGTCTTATGTAGAAATTGCTAGAGAGGCTTCTTCCTCAATCAGATGGAAACATATATAAAGGACACAGCCAGACATTATGCAGAGAGTGAGAGACCTTGGAACACTCATACATAAGTGGGAAATCTGCATCAAATCCTCATCCTCAGGACTTGAGAAATGCTTTCAAGGGTAGAAAGAGTGCAAAAGCCACATTAATAAAGTAACCCAAGAAAACAAGGCCCTCTAAATCAACATAATCAAACCTCACATGAACTCACAGAGACTGAGGAAGCATGTACAAGGCCCACATGGGTCTGTGCAATTTAGTGTTTTTATGAAATGTTTCAGTGTGCAAACTACAATGTCTCTGATTCTCATACCTTCTCTTGGGCTCTTTTCATTCTATTTGTTTATCTTGTCCAACTGAGATATGTGAGGTTTTTTAAATATTATTTTATCATGTTTTACTATTATAACATAAATGCCTGCTAGTTTTCTAATGAGAGTGAATGAAGTGATTCTGAATGGGAGGGGAGATTAGGGAAAGCTGCAGGAGGAGATGGAGGAAAAACTTTAATCAGGATGTATTAGTTAGAAGACAAAATATTTCAATAAAATTAAAAAACAATGTTCCCAATAGCAATGCTAGAAATGGAGAAATTATTATGATCGAAATTAATAAATGTTAATAGTAAAATAAATGAAAACAGAATGGCAGCCTTAATGTGAGATTTTATATTGGTGTAAGTAACAACAGAAGTCTAAGAGATGGGGAAAAAGTCCAACAAAGCTGGAAGTGGAAACCAGGAGTTGGAAGATAAGAGGAGATAGTGTGTCAAATTCTACATGAATCAAAGGAAGATGAAAGTAAGATCAGTGAGGGTTTCAATTATGAAGTTACTAGTGAACTTCAAAAGAAATGGACTTCAGTTTGTAGGGGAGTTATAACTGAACCAGGTTGGAGTCTGCAGTGTGCAATTCAGAGCTCTGCTAGGATCCCAGCTCTGTTTCTACTAATTATGTCTTATTGTCTATGCTACCTAATAAGATCAAGCTGTATTTACACATGCACTAACTAGATCTAGCAACATTTGTCTTATCAAGCTGATGCAAGCATTTCATATTTAGAATAATTTAGACATTGTATCTCTCAATGGCTACAAAAAGATATCATTTTAATAAAAGGAGACAGCAGAATATGAAGATAAACCACTTTCTTAGATCATTTTTGTAAAAAATAAGCTCAAGTTTTGAGACAACACTCAAACTTTCTTTAGTGTTGACAGAATGAAAAAAAAATACAAGATAGGGAAATTAGAAATAGAGTTTAAAAAAAAAAAGAAATAGAGTTTAGGGAGGAAGAGGCCTCTGATAAAGCTGGATTTGTATGAGGCTGAAAATGGTCCATAAATATGAGTGGATTGAGAATGTTTGTAAAGTTAACCAGAGTTAAATGGTTAGTACTGATGTTTGAATAAGGCTTTTAAAATTATTTCTTTTATCCATACTTTTGGTAATATAGAGAAGCATATTTTGAACTATTTTTTACTATGTACTTCA